>NW_012152352.1:463479-471983 GCF_000956105.1 Propithecus coquereli
TTCAGCAAAAAATCACATATACCATTAAATTGATATTATTTGAATGATATTCGTTTTGTATTTTTCTTTATAATTAATTTGTTCATCTGGTTTTATAATTATATAATAGCTATAAACATTAGGGTATATAGTTAATGTTATGTTTCTACACATACAACCTAAATTGACTCCAGAGTACAAGAGAACTTGATTGCATTGTAAGAGGTCTAAATACTACACAAGTCTGAGAAATACTGGATTAAGCCAACTTATGCCTCTTTGCCTTTGCTCCGGTGGTGACTTCTGCTTGGAGTACCCTTGCCAACCTCACCACCCTGCCATGTCTACTTAGCCAACGTCTATTCTTTCTATCGCTCCTTTTCTGAGACCCATTGTCAGCTTTATACCACAACCATGTCCTGTGCTAATTTCTTTCATGACATCTAGAACACTTTACTACACACTTGAGTGCACGTTTGCTTACTTTATTACCTGTCTCTTCTATCCCAAAGACAAAGACCTTGTCCTGTTTGTCTTATTTGTAACTACTTGACACAACATAGCTGCTCAATAAATGTTTTCAGACAGAATAAATAGAAGTAAAACTTGGTTTGCTCCTTCCTAAGACAGCCAGAAAGAGTACGTCAACTTACCACGTGTTTACATTTGTGAGTGAAAAAAAAATTAAAACTATAAATAATTGTAATATTCTTCTACATGTAATTTGATTCCAATATGGTAATTCAAAAGCCTTACTTATCTCCTAGAGAATCTGCTGAAAAGTCTGTATTTTTCTTAATTTTCCAGAGGTCTGCCTGTTGAGGTTAAAGCTTAGAGAGCTTTCAAATAATGCAAAAAGAACATTGTGAT
Organism: Propithecus coquereli; assembly: GCF_000956105.1. NCBI lineage: Eukaryota > Metazoa > Chordata > Mammalia > Primates > Indriidae > Propithecus > Propithecus coquereli. Next base: position 464,329 of record NW_012152352.1, read on the forward strand.
TACATTTTGGTTGATGCATCATCGGAACTAAAAATAGAATGGAAAGACTGAAAATCTTTACTTTAGCCAAAGTATGGTTAAACATTACAGATGAGCTAGAATTGCGGCTAACTTTTGACTTTCAATTATACAGGATAAATTCTACAGCCTGTAGATTTTCCTGGCCCCGAGTTCTCAGGATTTTGGCTTTGCCATTCAATTTTGGTTAGCACCTTCACTGGAGCTGGAAGAGGGAGTGATGCTCAGGTTACCTTTGAGAACAAGACAAAACCTGAAATAGAACATTTGGTTTTAATTGACGAGACTGATTTTCAGGCCTGTATATAGAAAGTAGTCTGCTTTCTAATAAGAAATACCTTTGAATTAACCAGGATGATGGACAGTATGGGGTTGGGATTGAGATAAAGAGCTGGAGACCAGAAGTGGGTTTCATCTGATTTTGCTTCTGGTGTACAAATATGACTGTAGTGCTATGCAAATACTGTTTGAGACAATGGCTTTGATGGAACAAAGCCAGGCTGGCAAAGTATAGATGTAGATTTTTATTTTATGTTAATAGCTGCTTCTACTTCATTATAAGAACAAGATTCTCTTAACCTTAGAAGCCATAGAAACTGGTACAGTTCAGTGGTTTTGGAGGATAATTAATTCATTTATGGCTTCAACTGAGCATTTCTCAGAATAAACAATGTAGGGAGGGAATTTCTCTTCCAACTCCTGCAGGGTTACTTATTTTACTCTCTAGCAATATCAAACTGTGCTCCAAATTCATCATGATTTTCTTACCTCTAGACCCCTCTTCCTGGAATGTCTATCCTCATCCAAAGAAAAATCATTTAAAAAAAAAATCTTATCCAGATATGATTTCCTTCTGAAAGCTTCCCAGCCATCCACATTGAGAGGTATCCACTTTCTCCTTTGAGCTAGCTTTATGTCTCCTACTGGCTTCATGGAGGACTTAATACACATTCTATTTGTTGACCTGATCTCAACAGGTCAGGAACAGATAAGTAGACATGTGGAATCCTAAACCTGTGGAACAGTGGAAAGAACACTTGAGAAGGAGTTAAAATATGTGATTTTAAACTTCCCTTCTCCATGTGGCCAAGTAGAAAAATTCCTTTGGTACATTTTATAGATTGGGTTTCTACATTTGACTTGTCTACTTGGGAATAGAGTAGTAATCAGTTTGTATGCCCACCCTTTCACCCAGTCTCTGTCACAGTGCGTGCTCAAACAGTCATTGTATTGAGCTAAATTAAACGTGACATTCATGTTATTGCACCAATATGGCCTTCTGAGTTTCACAAACAGGACTTTGGTGCAAAATCTCAGGGCCCTTTCCATTTGGTAAAGAGAAAAACACACAGACTAAAAACAGATTTGCCTTATTTATTTTCTGATGTGTCAGAAAATTGTCCACCCACATGTCAGAGAGTGAGGTTGTTTAATATTACTATGTATTTTGCTAACATTGTACTTATAAAGGAATGAAGCTAGCCTTCCAAATTTTATTTATCCTTGATGTCTTTGCTCTACCTGTACACTGTGTTCATTTCTAAATGGACTTCTATGCTGGGAATCCCATTTTTGAGACAAATATCTAAACCACAATCTGCATTCTGAACATCTTAAATGCCTACTCACTAACCACAGCTGTTTGTTTATTCCCTGTTTCAAGAGGGACAAATATAATCACTAATTTTTGCCTTTTAAGGTAACAACCCAATTTAATACTGGAGGGGCGGGGATGGCAGGAGATGGGAGAAAACATCATAGTCATAGAAGATACAAAAATACAAAATATCACAACAGTCTCTGTTCTTTGAACAGTCACATTGAAGATGAAAACAAAGTTTATACAACATTATTTAAAAGTATAGGCACCATTCTGTGGTATTTAGATAGTATATCTAGATGATTGATTTTTTTTAGGCAGTTTCTGAAACTTTATCATATAGTGTGGTTCATCAGAGCTCAGTTTGTATTGTCTTTATCCGTATCTTATTGTGCAGAAATTCACAGTACACTTCAAGAGGGAAGTTTCTCCCTTATATTTGGTTATGGACTGTACAGGATATAACTGGAGCTTATGCCATGAGAACACTGTACTCGTGTTTATCAAGTGACCCCCACATAGTATAATCTGACTATGTTTCTCTGACATCAATTTCTACTCACGATAATTTGGGGGAGGTGGCATGATATTTGTCAAGAATGACAGTTATACCTTCTGTTTGTACAGATCTTCACACTTGGCATATTTTGTCTCATTTAACTCTCTGTATTAGCCAGAGACCTTTCAGTTGCAAGTGGCAGAAACCAACTTGAAGTAGTATAAGCATTAAAGGGGAAATCTTTTTTGAGGGTAAATGCTTAATTGAAAACTTCAGGGGCATGTCTGACTTTAAACATGGCACGAATAAGGTGTTTTCTATGTTTGTGTCTAACACTGTCCCTGACTCTCAGCTCAGGTTTTCTCTGTGATAATTGGCCTCCGAATAAAATTCAAAGCCACCAAGCTTTGGCTTCACATGTTTCTCATGCTTGCTGTCCTAGAGAAGGAGAGATTCTGTGTGTTCACATAGCAAAGCTCAAAGAAGTACTCCACTTGGCCCTTTGCATCTGATACCAATCATAGTACAGACAGGGTTGTGGTATTCTCATTGGCCAGCTCTGTGTCACTTGCTAAACCTTGTGGTCAGGAGACTGGTGGGGTTTTCAAAATTAACCATTGTATCACAGGGGCTAGGGAGATGCAGTTCCCAGACGCAAAAAAAGGGTGCTAGAAATTTGATTACAATAGTTATCATGAACACTAGAAGAGGTATTGGTTTCCCTGTTTTAGAGGCTCAGAGAGATTGATTTGCCAAAATTGACAAAGCAAGTAAATAAACTAAATCTTCTAACCTATTTTATTCCTTTTGCTGATCTTCAGGTAGAACACATTAACCACTTAAAAAATTCTTCCTTTTCTATGGTAGGAATACATCGTAGAGAGGCTCCCAAAGTTACCATCTCAAAGGAAGAGTAGTTTGTACATTTTATGACCTGGGAAGAAATTTGGAATATTTTACAAGTGGTTGCAAACAACAACAAAAGGTCATTTTTTATATAGTATGGCACTGTAAGAAAGATATACTAATGTGTCCAAAAATTTTGCTTGTAACTCTTTACTTATTGGAAATAACATTCAGTAAAAAATTATAATTTCAAGTTTTACTATTAATATCATTTAAAAATAAATTTGAAACATACTACTAGAAAAGTAAAATCTCCTAAAAAATAAATTTAGTATAATGTGCTTTAAAAAATACTATCGAAGGATCTGACTGTCCCTTAAATATTCTGGGATGTACGGGTGGGATGGCAGAGAGAATCGGGTTAAAATGACACAAGGAAAGGGGTAGAACCAGGTAAAGAAAGCAGCTTTTTTTGTTGTTGTTAAAGTGTAGCCTCATGCAGACTGGTGTCAGAGGAAGCTGAAGTCTAAGAGAACAAAGGCAGGAATAGAGGTCAAACAACGTGTTGGCAAAAAGCTCAGTGTGCGCACCTAATTTGTATTATCTGCTTCTAGAGACAAGAATGAACCCAGTGGATAGTTCTTCTCCGACTATCAGAATCTCCAAAGTCTAATTATCAACAAATATTTAACTATTCGAATTTGACACATTAATTATTATATACTTACATCCTTAGCTCTTCTTGCCTTTTTTCTCTAGCAAGCTTCAGATGCATCAAGATATCACCTTGAGAAATTTAGTAAGAAATTAAAAATGGAAACTGATAAAATTATTGATCAAAGTTTTGTGAAGAAAATAACAGACAAGAACACCAATACTAGATTGGACTGAGAACAAAAAAATCCAATCCCTGAAGTGGGCTTACAATGTTGATTGTAAAGAAAAATGAGTTAGACTTTATGGAAAACTTTATTAAATAAACAAACCAAGAGAAATTGTAAGCATGTAGTTTTAGGGAAACAAATTCACGTACCATGTATCTTGAGGTATGATTGAGGAAAAAAAAAATGGCCAAAACTTAGAAATATTCCATAAGCAATAAAAGCATTTTAACCACATAATTAAGAGCCTTCTCAAAAAGATAGCCTAGTAAAATAGTCATGTGCCTTTTTGTTGTGAAGATGGGACAATGTTTTTGGTATTAAGGAAAATGGACACGTGAGAATTTAAAAATGTTATATATGTTCAAAGTAAATAAACACGATTTTCAAAATTGGTTGGGGCAAAAATACACTGACCCTCTGTTGTCTGTAGAGATTTGACAATGTCTATAACTTTATATTTGACAATAAATAACAGATGTGTTGATTTAAACATTTTCAAATGTTTTCAAAATATCCATGAATATAACTTAACTTTAAATAAGGAGTGGACATTTTATACTAATCTTGGTTATTTTATCCTTTGTTTACCAGTCTTTCTAAAATATTTCTGAAATATCTTACTGTTTAGTAGCTTATGGTAGTCTATGCCAACACAGTCAATCTGTGTAAATCAGATCAATTTTTGTTTTCAAGGTTCAGAGGGTAGAAAAACTTACAGTGACAGTATTAAAAAAAAAAAAAAAGTTTATCATCTCATCCTTGGACTTTCACTTGCATTCTATTAGAGGCAGAGAGTTATTTGCTGCCTAAAGCCACGCTATTTAGTTCTGTATCTAGGTCCCCGCTGACAAATACAAAAGAGTAGTACTCCTCTTGGAAAGAGCCAAAGGGAAAATCCTAATATGCTGACCTGTGGCTCAATGCTTCCTCTCTATTTATAAACTTTCATTTCACTGATTTTCATAGCTAAGAAAAGAAGATCCCTGGTCCCTACTCATTTTTACTCATTTGTGTAATCACTATGGACTAACAAAAATTGACTCTCACAAACTTCTTAGTGTTTCACCTGCTAGAAAATAACGGAGCTTCTCTGTTTTCCCAGGGATGCAGAGAGAACTTACTGAAGAAGATTGCTGAAGAACTTGGCAGTTGTGTGGCAGCCTTACCATCCCTCTTCACTCCATATGCCAACTTACAGCTACACTAAGAAGATTGCATTTAATTTTATAAAACTGAAAACCCTTTCAAGCTTACAGCTCATAAATGAACACGCGGACACTGGCATTGATTTCCTCTTAGGTGGAAACCTAGGTGAAAACTCACAGGGACTTTGACTCCTTTAGCAGTAGAAGCAGCTATTTTTAGAACAAGAGCCTGCTAGTTTTTGCAAAGATGACTTATGGTTATTGCTATCAACTAGATCTTACAACAGTTTCAGACTCGTTTCTTTATTGTTTTGTTTGGTAGGTAGCTATTGCCTCAATTATGCTTCTGTATATTTGTGCCAGACTGACGAAAAGACTGGGATCAAGGAAAATGATGCTTTGTTTCTAGCTGTGTGCTCTGTAGACCTGAGTACTTCCATTTCCCCATCCATAAAAACATTTCAGCTTTTTGTGGCAGTTAACCAATTTCAAACCTCTTTCAGAACTCAAACTAAAGGAACTATACACATTTGTTATTATTTTTATGGGCTTTGCCATTTGGCACTCCTTAATTTTAGCAATTTTCATGAGTGTTTAAATGTAATAATGCATTTCGTGTAACAATAACACTTAATTATTATTATCTATTATTTATCCAGTGAGCTCATGGTCGTTTATAAACACTAATTAATTGAGATTTACAAAACCCTGTGAAGTTCCAAGTACCATGGCCACGTTGTGTTTACCCACTTATTTCTCTAAGTGCTGCTTTGAAGTCTTTGAATATTTAATTAGTGATTATAACTCATACTGCTATCTGGGAAACTTGAAGTAGACTCGTTTTTATCTTTTTCCCATTCCCATTTATTTGAAATAGTTTCCCATTTTTCAAATAAAGTTTGTATTCATGATTTCTAGAAAGAAACAGAAATTTGACTAAGTAATTTTAGTTTAGGGTTGAAATGACGTCCTTGGGCATATTCGAATGAGACAGAAAGCCATGCTGACATTTTCAGTCTCCTCCTCCAAGCTTCGGGTGCTAATTACTCCAAACTTTTCTCTTTGTACTTCTGTCATTGAGGTGAGAGGACTCCCTCAAATTTCTAGCTGTATATTATTTCAGGGGCTGTCTTTTGCATTTTCAATTCTCCAATACTATTTAATCCATTCCTTTTAATAAAATGTCTCTGTTGGAATTTCTCTGTGGTTTTTGTTTTCTTGCTTCAACACAGAATAATTCTGTACTTAGTACCAAAAGTGGTCCCCCTCAAAAACTTCCACAAAGATGGAATTCAGGGATTGGCTTAGTCGTGTCTTTGGCCTTGAACAAAGTGCTGAATTCATTGCCAACAAGAACGGGAATACCAGTAATCCATGGCATGTGGTGTCAAGAAGCATCACAGGTAATTAAGTTATGCCCTATAGTTGATTGTGATGAAGTGCTAACTCAAGCAAACACTCCACACTTTCTAACATAATAGTCCTTTGCATAGATGACCCAAGATTTATTTAACCGGTCCTCTATAGATGGGGTAGTTTTCAATTTTTCACTGTGATGATACCATAATAAGCATATATATGCAAATACTATATATTATATTAATACTAATACAAAGATACATACATATTTCCATTAGTATAAGTATTTCTTTAGAATAAATCATTAAAAAGTAATGAGAGGTTATTTCTGGCAATGGAATTATGGGTGCTTTTTATTTTTTCTTTTATAATAGTCTAAATTTCTGATTTCTTTTTTGATAAGAATTTTTTACTTTTGTGATAAGAAAAGATGAAATTATCCCCTCTCCCCCAATTAATGGCTATTAATTTTACCACTATCTCAGCACAAGTGTGCTGTGCTGTGACTTAATGAGATTTACGGTAACTATGAGCTATGCAATAATTAGGATAAGCCTCTAAGTGAGCTGAACTGATTGCTATGGCTCACGATCGATCAATTCCTTTTCCTCAGGGTGAAAATAGCTTTCAGTTAATCTGAAAATACTCATGAAATCATAGAACCTCTAGGTTGTAAGAAACTATAAATGTCCTAAAGAAGACCATGAAAGATTGTCTAACTATGCTTTCTGTAGATAGATATAGACATTTAGGGATACCTGGAAGAAACAGTAGGGTTCAGGTAGCTTAGGACCCCTTCATTTGAGAACCAGAGAGATTGACCGATCTTTGGTCACCAGGATAGTGGCTGAGATGACACCAGAGCTGAGGTATCATGTCCTGACTCCTGACTTAAAGTTCTTTCCACCTAATTATGACTCCCATGCCCTCATCCATATGTTATTGTTTAATTTTATTCCTTAGTCTGAAAGTTACACACGATAGTTGTATTGCAGTAGTCCCCAGTTATCCACAGTTTCAGTGGAAGCCACAGTCTGAAATACAGAGATGTTTTGAGAGAGAGACCACATTTATATAACTTTTATTACAGTATATTATCATTGTTCTATTTTATTATTAGTTATTGTTACTAATCTTGTATTGTGCTTAATTTATAAATTAAACTTTATCATAGGTATGCATGTGTAGGAAAAAGCATAGTATGGATAAAGTTCGTTCTATTACCTCTGGCTTCAGGCATACACTGGGGGTCTTGGAATGTATCCCCTGGAGATAAGGGGGATATTTTTGTTTTTAACTTTCAA
>NW_012152352.1:475784-481171 GCF_000956105.1 Propithecus coquereli
ATTCTTAAAAAGTTTTCAGTATGGATTGCCAACATTGTCCCCCAGAAAGGATTCTAAAAAAAAAATCAATATACTGTCCCATGAATAATGTCCAAGAGTTCAGATTTTCCGGAACATTGTCAAAACTGCACGGGAGCTATGAAAAGGACTGAGGTAGTGACACGTGCTACAACATGGGCAACCTTGAAAACCTATGCTTAGTGAACGAAGTTAATCACAAAAGACCACATGTTGTGTGATTTCATTTACACGAAATGTCCAAAATGGTCAAATTCATAGAGACAGAAAGAGGATTAGGGGTTGACAGGGGCCGGGAAAGAATGGAGGCCAGGAGAGTGACTTCAGATGCATATGGGGTTTCTTTTGGGGGCAATGAAAATGCTCTAAAATTAGATAGCAGTGATGGTTGCACAACTCTGTGAATATACCAAAACCACTTACTTTACTGTACACTTTAAAATGATGACTTTTATTTAAGTAAAGCTGCTACGAAAACACTTTATTGGAAAACTTCACCAGTGAAAGGAAAAATGGTAGCTGTGGTAATTCGCCATTAGCTAGTAGTAATATTGAACTTTTTTCCCATATGTATTGGTTGTTTATATTTCCTCCGTGAGTTGCTTGTTATTTCTCTCACTCTTTTCTCCTTAAGAGTGTTCATTCTTTTCTTAATGATTTGTATTTTTTCTTACCAAGTAGGATAATAATACCTACTTCTTAGCATGTGCCTTTCTAAATACAAAGGGAAAAATCTTTAAAAAGTACTTATGCAATTTTTAAACAATATTCTGGATGATGTGATAGTTATTTTATATCAATGAGAAGCTAGTACAAAGTCTTAATACCTTAATTTAATTATAGTAAGCCAATAATTTTGATAATGTGATAGTTATTTTATATCAATGAGAAGCTAGTACAAAGTCTTAATACCTTAATTTAATTATAGAAAGCCAATAATTTTGATAATCCTCTGGAAAATGAAAAGCAGAAGATACTGATTCCAGCTAAATTAGGTTTGCTGTTATAGGTAGTTGCAGCCTGGAGGTGCTGGCATTTGCTCAACCTCTAAATTAAATAAGGTGGTAAATGTAGCTCTGAAAGGAATTCAACCTGGCAAGTGCCCTAACAATATATATTAGTTTATGATGCACTTTGGAAAATTAGAAAATACAGAAAACTATTGGTGACACTAAACAAAAGATGTGTAATTGGTTATTTTATGCAGTGACATTTAATTCAATACTTTAGAATAAGTTAATCAAGGACTAAGAGTCATGATTTTATTGCTGAGTAAAATAGTCATTGGGTAGAGTGAAAAATAAAAAAAAGTAGTATTCTTTCAAAATACTATTTTGATGTATTGAAATCCAAATTTTGTACTATATTTGGTGATTCTAAAACTCTATTGATTATAGGAAACACCGCTAATGCTTGAGGGAAAAAATCAGCACTTCCACATTAAATGTCTGCATCAATTATAAAATTTATCATAATCTGAGAAATGCTAAATTGTGAAGAGTATGTCTTAGTATTGTGGATATGTGGTGATTCTCTATCTTTTAATTTCAAGAGAATTGTGAGTATTCAATTGCTAGGAGACTTTAGCTCCCTAAATGAAATTTCAATCCACTCATCTCTTAGGGTTTAAAAGTTTACTTTCAAGAGTGGAGTCCAGAAAATGGTTCATCACATGAGAATATTGGTTTTAACTAAGGAAAGAGTAGAACCACAGAGACCAGATTATAATCTATATTGCAATGTTTATTGTGAACTTTGTTATCTGGCCAAACCAATGCCTCCAAATTCAATCCCAGAGCTAAACATAAATTACTGTTTGCAAGTCACCGTACTAAGAGCTTCTGAAATGTAAAGCTGAGTAAGACTTTATTCATTGTTTCTGCCCTTGAGGAGCTTAATTAAATCGTTTTTCTTTTTGTCTGGAAGGTTGAGGGAGGCTGAGGAGATAAGTACAGGAGAGTCTGGGGAGACTTTATTTCTGCTCCTTTTGACAGGTGAGAAGAGCGGTGATCTCTTGATAGTATGATTCAAGTTGGAGATCTAATGTACAACATGACACCTGTAATTACAGCATTGTATCGTACACTGGAAAGTCTCTAAGAGAATACATTTTAGGTGCTCTTACCACACACAAGGAAAGGATAGCTATGTGAGATGCTGGGTATATGAATTTGCTTGACGATAGTAACCATTTCACTATGCATGTCAACATACGTTGTGCACCTTAAATATACAGAATAAAAAAATAAAATTACATGAAGCAGAGAGAGAAACAGTAGGGCAGTTTGGGACTAGAGAAAGAGTACAGGGAAGAAGGCAAGACAGGAAGTCGAAGAAAACAGAAGAGAAAATGCTCTAGTAAGGATAGTAAGGAGAAGCTGGGAAGGGGCCGTGTGTGGACTTCTAGGTCAGGGGCAGTTCAGTGATCTCTGATTCACATGAGAGCGGAGCCAGCCTCTGCAGTGGGAAAATTGATGATGCATCACAGCATAAACAAACAAGCTTCTCAAAGGATGGGTCACATGTTGAGAGAGCTGAAAAGCAAGAGCAGACAGGCTCTGGAGAAAGCCCAGTGAAGGATTTTCTGAAGAAGAGAGGCTGCTTCCTGGAAAGCAGTCAGGATTGTATAGAACCTTTGTAAGTAAACACAATTTTCAGGCTCAGCGAAAAATGTGTTTATGTAACACCTCTCATCTAAGGACCAAGGAATGTTTTACTGACATTTACATTCATAGCTTGCTTGTATTCCATGAGACAAGAATAAAATTGGAATGGTTTTATGATCTTTTCCCTGTCTTGTAGTCCTATGAATTTATTTCCCTCAAGAGAGAGGTAATCTGGACTCGAAGGTTATGTTAACAACAGAGAGAATGAGATTTTAGATCTGTAATAATCCCAAATTGTATAAAATGTTAGTCCACAAACAGATCGGATGACTTTTAGCTTAGTCACTCATCTAAAATGGGGAGAACACTGTGTTTGGGGACCGTGTGAGGTTATGCTGAAGGTTAATGAGGTTGTATCTATGCTGCACTTTACACATTCTTAGATGTGGCACAGGATACTCATGCATAATTACTGCATAGCTTTAGTTTCTTGCAGGACAAAAATGAGTGTGGAATAAAATGAGGCGTGAGTTCCTAAGACCCAAATTTGATCCATTCTCTTTGGAAACAATTTTATGTAAGATTTCTTGCATTTTTTTTGCCTGTTAGTTTGCTTTTTCTTTTTAATTCTTCCTGTTATTTCTCAGAAGAAACTCTTCTTATAATTAATACAGGAGTTTTAACAAATGTCTTGGGAATTGGGATGTAAAAGTAAAAGATTAATAGTTAACAACATATATGAGCCTGGAAATATCTACACAAAGTTTTTTTTGGGGTGGCTTATGTATAATTCTTAACCTTTCCATAATAAATATGTATGTTTATTTCTAATACCGTAAACATTATAAAGAAAAAATATTGAGATTGTCAGACAGGAAATTTCCAGGAAGAATGCATTTATAATTTTTTTAATGAATGAATGATCTTTCCCATGAAGAGCCTAATCTCATGTAGGAGAGACTTGCTATGTTAAAACACATTCTTGAGCTATCAGGACATCTGAAAACAACAGATGATGCCAGAACAGTGGGAGACAGCAGATGAGATAAAACAGAGGGAGAGGAGGAGTGGGAAAGCACAAACATGGGAAGCCCAGCTGGCAGCAGGCAAGCAGAGAGGGCCAAGTACATGCCCATAGGAGGCAGTATGGACATGGAACCTGACAGGATTTCAGAGACAATTTAGTTCAAACCCTTACTTTTCTGTGAGGAAATTGCAGCCAGAGAGTTAAGAGATTTGCCCAAAGTCACAGAACTTGCTTTGTGTCTCAGCACTGAATCTTCTAGTTCCCAGTCCCGCAACTGTTCTCATGCATCATGTGGGTCTCTGCCTGATCTCAACTTGTGTTAGAGCCCCTTCCCCATTCTAGCATTAAAAAACAATCCTGAATCGTGTTCTTTTTTTTTTGCTGAAACAATTGAGAAGAATCACAAGAAAAGTCTAAAAAACCTGTAAATGACAATGTCTCCCAAATGGAAGGTAGATCTATATAGTTTCATCTCCTTCCTTTGTTTCTCCTGTGCTTGATGCTGCAGCCCCTTAGAAATCTCTCATTTTTGTCTCGTCGTGTTCTTTCAGTAGGAGGAAGCTCTGCACTGTGATTCAGTGTGTGGACTCTCATTACCTGGGTTTGAATCCTGGACTGTAGAAATTACATATGTGCTTTTGACTAGCTACTTAATGCCTTTGTGCTTCAATTTCCTTATCTGCAAAATGAGGATGATAAAATATTACTGACCTGTCTTACTTTGGGCTGCTATGACAAAGTACCATAGACTGGGTGGCTTATAAACAGCAGAAATTTATTTCTCACAGTTCTGGAGGCTGGAAGTCTGAGATCAGGGTGCCAGGGTGGAGGGCCTTTTTCTAGGCTGCAGACTGCCATCTTTGGAAAGAGAGCAAGAGAGCTCTCTGGGGCCCCTTTTATAAGGGCACAAATCCCATTCATGAGGGCTCTACTGTCATGACCTAATCACCTCCCAAAGGTCTCACCTCCTAAGACCATCACATTGTGAGTTAGGATTTCAACACATGAATTTTGGGAGGTCACAAACATTCAATCTACCTCCCATGGTGGTTGAGAGGATGAAATGGTTTTAACTCAAGGAAAGTGCTTACCGCAGGGCTGACACCTGGAGTGCTGAATATGTGTCAGTGATTATCATTTCACCCCTGACTCTTGGAATGCTGTTGCCTCTGCCACAAATGGCCAATTCATCTTTCACATCCCATCTCCTCTGGAAGCTTCTCCAGACTCCCACAGGCTAACTTAGATAGCTTCTTTATCCTCCTTTGAACTCGTACGTGTGTCCATAAGGGCAGTTATACTGAGTAGTGCAACAGAAAAAGAAATCACACTCATAAAATTTAAAATCTAAAATGACTTTGAGCCACTTCTGCTTAAGGACTGTCACTGAATTTGGTAAATCTGAATAGGAAAATAAATAAACATCCATGCATTTTTCCCTTGTAAAGCAGCTTAGGATAAGACAGCCCCAACAGATTTTCTGGGCTGCTAAAGGGTGGAGGTTTGTTCTTTGGCAGGGCTCTTAGTTTAAGGTCCTTGGATTTGCAGAGGTAGACCCCAAGAGAGGTGGTAGTGGTTGTGATGGCAAGGAAGGGTTGGGGAGTTACATTGCTTTGCTTTTGGTGATCACATTGAGTGTGAGGGGAGGAGCCTGTCTGCAAGAATCTAGGATAAGGGACAAATCAAAGGCTTTTGAGGGGGGTGGGATCTGAGCAACATTATGACACAAAACACAA
>NW_012152352.1:481221-484827 GCF_000956105.1 Propithecus coquereli
TTGTTCTTCTGACTATTGTCTCTTCTGATTTTAGCTCAAACATCACCTCCTCCAGAAGGCCTCCCCTGACCTTTCAGGACAGATCAATCCCTTGTTTCACATTCTCATAGCACTGTGTTGGCCGTTCATTCCTAAGACTTACTACTGTGGTAAATTTAGATTTGTTTGTGTGATTTTTGGATTAACATCTACCTCCTAATAAAGGGCAAGCTCTATGGCAACAGAAATTATTGCTTGCCTTTGTGCCAACACAAAGTATTTGGCTCATAGCATTCATAAATAATTGTCTAATAATAGTCATAATAACAACAGTATCAATTCTGAGTGTTTTCTATTTGCCAGTAACTCTGCTAAGTCCTCATCATCTCTGTATCATCTCAGAAAAGCAAATGTGAATGAAATGCAATTTATTAAAACATTTTTCTTTGAATGTCATTGAATTTTTCACTTGTACCATCTTTTGTAAATTATTTGTGGATCTACTTTTGGTAACTCATTGCCTAAAATGTATTGTGGACTGTAATAAGGAATCTACAATAAAAATAGATGTATTTTCACAGAGAAGACCTTATAAATAGTAGCTGATATATCTTCAAAATCATCTTGTGTTGAGACACATACTTTCTTTCTGCATTTGTAAACTTATAAAACTCAAACTGCATGAAGAATTCTTTTTAAAGAATGATCTGGTACTGTTAGAAGCAGAATACACAAGTGGGGAGAATTGTATAAATTCACAATGAAAGTACACCAGGCTCCATATTTTTAAATGAATGAAGTTGGAGAGAGACAGAAAACATTCCCAGAATAATAACACTATGGTTCAAATGTAAGTTTTTTTTTGTCAAAAATGACCTACCAGTGTTTACTGGTCAAATACTCTTTTTAGGTCTTTGACCCCCATCCCCGATGGCAGACATTCTCTGGTTTTAACTGTTGTGACTGTGGTTTTGTCTCCTAAAGGTCAGAGAAGAATCTTTGCTTTGGACAAGCTTTGAAAGAATGAACAGACTAGATTTGCTTTAACTACTCTTTAATTACAAATTGTATATAAATTGTATATATGTAATTTTGGGATCTTCAAGAGCATTTACCGAGGCCCCTGGAAGGAGAGTGAGTCATTTTGCTGCTTTAGAATTTGTTTGCAGTAGTTATTGTTAACTTGCAATTTAATTAATAATGTGTATTGCTTGGGTTTAGGGAGTAAGGACTTAAGTTTTTAGTACATGTTATACTATGAGGATGAATAGTGAAAGTTTGCTCAAATACTTATAATTTATAAAAGAAAAAAGACGGGTGCCTGGAATTTGCATTGTTTCGGAATAAGACATGATTTTATAATTTGGTTTAACTCCTTGCCCTGTTAAAAAAGACTAAGAAGGTACTGGAAATGTCAAGGCACAAACTCTGAGCTCTGGAAGCCAAAGATCCTTTCAGGATGTATGTATAAACTAGTTTATAATATGAGGGAAACAATATTTTTTTGTTTATGAACCCCACTAAATAAAATTTTATGATTAGCCAGCACATGAAGGAGAATGCAAACGTGCAGTTAATTGGGTCAAAATGGAAGTGATGCTCTGTGGTCCCCAACCCCTGGCCATGGACCAGTCAGTGGCCTGTTAGGAACTGGGCCGCACAGCAGGAGGTGAGTTGTGGGCAAAGGAGCGAAGTTTCATCTGTGTTTACAGCTGATCCCCATTGCTCACATCACTGCATAAGCTCCACCTCCTGTCAGATCAGCCAAGGTATAGGATTAGAGTCTCATAGGAGGGCTAACCCTACTGTAAACTGTGCATGCGAGGGATCTATGTTTCACGTTCCTTGTGAGAATCCAATGCCTGATGATCTGAGGCACAGCTGAGTCCGTGAGGCTAGTGCTGGAGAAAGGCTGCAAATACAGAGCCATTAGCAGAGAGGTTTGACTGCACAATAAATGTAATGCACTTAAATCATCCTCAAAACATCCGCCCCCCTGATCCCTGGCCCGTGGAAAAATTGCCTTCCATGAAACTGGTCCCCAGTGCCAAAAAGGTTGGGGACCACTGCTATAGCTCAGTTCCTGAGAGCAGTACACTAAGAAGCTTCTTTGTGGTATATATGCAAAAGAAAAGATACTTTTAAGAAGAGAAGCATAATGTGCTGTATATTTGAATTGCAGAGTTAATTAAGAATTAAGAAAAAGTTGAAACACTGATTTTTTCTTATCATAAAAATAGAGTCATAGGTATGTTACAGAAAACACACAGAAGCAAAGTAAACACACATGTATATCATATATCTTTCAGTTTCTTTACATACATATATACTTATAGCCCATTTTTAAAATAAAAAATGGGATCCAACTATACATAGTGTATATTAAATTGCCTTTGTCACTTTAACATTATATCACTAATCTCTTTCCACAATTTAAAATATCCAGCTATAACATTTGTTTTAAAACTAATTTTTTAAAGCAGCAAACCCTCTATTATGTAGTCAGGTTTTACATCAAATTTTGAAAAAGCATAACTGATCTGATTCAATTAGAAAATGGACTATAGCCCACCAAATGGCAGTGCTGCAGCTCCAGGGCACCTATACAAGTGTCTACAGCACATTACCCAGCATCATTTCAAATGACTGCAGAGTATCCCACAATATTCCCGCATCATAATTTACCTAACGTATCCACTCCACTATTGTTGAGCAAAGTGTTGCTCCACGTATTTCTTCATCAAGTGTAACACTGCGAACAATGCATTTGCAGGCCAGTGTGAGCGTGTCCATGATTGTTAGAGGGGTAATTTCCTGAAAGTGGAATTTCTCGGTGAAAAGTAATGTATTCTTAAAAAGTTTTCAGTATGGATTGCCAACATTGTCCCCCAGAAAGGATTCTAAAAAAAAAATCAATATACTGTCCCATGAATAATGTCCAAGAGTTCAGATTTTCTGGAACATTGTCAAAACTGCACGGGAGCTATGAAAAGGACTGAGGTAGTGACACGTGCTACAACATGGGCAACCTTGAAAACCTATGCTTAGTGAACGAAGTTAATCACAAAAGACCACATGTTGTGTGATTTCATTTACACGAAATGTCCAAAATGGTCAAATTCATAGAGACAGAAAGAGGATTAGGGGTTGACAGGGGCCGGGAAAGAATGGAGGCCAGGAGAGTGACTTCAGATGCATATGGGGTTTCTTTTGGGGGCAATGAAAATGCTCTAAAATTAGATAGCAGTGATGGTTGCACAACTCTGTGAATATACCAAAACCACTTACTTTACTGTACACTTTAAAATGATGACTTTTATTTAAGTAAAGCTGCTACGAAAACACTTTATTGGAAAACTTCACCAGTGAAAGGAAAAATGGTAGCTGTGGTAATTCGCCATTAGCTAGTAGTAATATTGAACTTTTTTCCCATATGTATTGGTTGTTTATATTTCCTCCGTGAGTTGCTTGTTATTTCTCTCACTCTTTTCTCCTTAAGAGTGTTCATTCTTTTCTTAATGATTTGTATTTTTTCTTACCAAGTAGGATAATAATACCTACTTCTTAGCATGTGCCTTTCTAAATACAAAGGGAAAAATCTTTAAAAAGTACTTATGCAATTTTTAA
>NW_012152352.1:496287-503562 GCF_000956105.1 Propithecus coquereli
AGTCTTGAAGTCAGTGACTTCCTTGGGGGGAGTTAAGGGACAGCAGCTGTGAGGAGTGTGGGTTACCCTGTCTACTCTCCCCAACGCACTGTGGCATTCTGACCTGATAATCTGGATCCTTCACTTACAGGTTCAGCCCACTCATTTTGGCCTTTGTTCATTCATTCCTTTGTTCCTTCCTTTCTTAACTAACTTTTGAAAAAAAAATTTTAGGCAAAGTAATGCTTGGACATACGTTAAAGAAAAAGTAAATGCAGAAACTCAAACAAATGCCTGTACACCAATGTTCATAGCAGCATTATTCACAGTAGCCAAAAGGTGGAAATAACCCAAATGCCCATCAACAGACGAATAAATAAAATGTGTACATACAATGAAATGTTATTTAGCCATAAAAACAAATGAAATTCTGACGTATGCTACAATACGGATGAACCTTGAAAATATTATGTGAAGTGAAACAAGCCAAACACAAAAGGACAAATGCTGTATGATTCCACTTATATGAGGTACCTAGAATAGGCAAATTCATAGACACAGAAAGTAAAAGAGAGGTTACCAGGGATGGGGGAAGGCAGGTATGGAGAGTTATTTAGTGGGTAAGAGCTTTGGTTTGGGATGATCAAAAAGTTCTGGAAATGAATAGAGGTGATGATTGCACAAGGATCTGAATGTACTTAACATTGCTTAATTGTGCACTTAAAAATGGTAAATTTATGTATATGTTTTTTACCACAATTAAAAAAGTCGGTACTATAAAGCATACAATCAAAGCCAGCAGCAGCCTTACAAGTACCTTTCCATCTTCCAGTTCCACTCTCTAGGTAACCATTTTTTGCTCTGTTTTCTTTCTTGTATTCACCTTCATATTTCTAAATACTTATATCCCCAATTCTTGATTTATTACTCTTTGACAAGATCTAATTATATCCTGTACTGCAAATCAGAACTTGGCTCATACTCTGCCCCTTTTTGAGCTGCATCAAATCTCAATGTTGTTCCTCTGTATTCCCTTCTCCTGTGTGTTTCGGCAGCTCTTTTTCATGTTGAAACCGGAATTCTGCTGCTAAAGGACCAGTATCACGTGTTCATGGGGTGACCATTAGCCCCAGATGCCATTGCGTGGATATAGTCCAGGCTACTTTGTTTCCTACTGAGTACACTTGTCACTGGTTGGACTGCAACACTGTCCTGAATACAACTCACTTATCTGGAGCCCTGGCAGGATGCCAAGCTCAGAGCAGTTCTCTTTCTTTCATGGCTAGACTCTCATGTGTATATTTCCAACTGCTGCTTCTGGCTGGGGCCCTGCTTCTGACAGACTGATCTCTTAAACTCTGATGCTGTAGCCTGTGTGACTTCAGTGGGTCCACTGCCTAGCAGTGTCTGCTGTTGCGTCTACTCTCCGGAAGGAGTCCCCATGGATATGGACGGTAGATATTAATAGAATCAAGGACAAGTTCACTGTGTCCCTTTGTACCCTGTTATTAGGTTTATTGCTTATCTAGCCCTCACTTCCTTAGTACTTTCTGCCTTCCCTTTGGGCTGTGACACTGAAGTTCCAAAATAGCTCATAGCCAAGCCTTCCTACGTTTATGGCAGGGTAACCCTTGGAACCAAGCCAAAACAAAGCAAAACAAAACAAAACACCATCCTTTTCCTGAGATTCAGGGGGTAAAAACTAAGAACGTGGGCTAGGCTTGGGAGGTAAGATCATACATTCACAAGAGAACACCGTGCCCTGAAAGCTAGGCTCCTGGAGGAAATCATTGACTAGAATAGGACAAAAACAGGCAATAACTAGAAGAAAAAAATGGGCGGAAGGTCTGGATTTGAATCTTTGTTCTAATCTCCTAGAACATCATTTTTTTTCTTCTGTAAAATAGTGATAATAATGTCTGTCATATTTTTCTCACAGGGTTACTATTATACTATAATATAAAGAGCAAAAGAAATGACGTATGTGAAAACATTGTAGCAAGTGTGAATCTCAGTCCCAAATGTCAGAGAGCAAGAAATTCAATTTTATATTTTTATTGCAAGCCTCATTCTCTCTAATAGCAGAAACTTAGTCATTTTGGAGTTCTCTTACTTCCTTTCCTTTGGTCGCACCTGAGTTCCTTGAGATTTATGTGATGAAATGCATTAGTTATCTGGCCTGTTTGGTTTATTTAACAAATATCTGAAGACCTACCATGTGCAAGGCACTTAAGCAAATTAAAAAAAAAGAAAAGATTTTTTCTCTTTCACAAAGAAGTGTAGAGTCCAGTGCTTTGATACTCTTTTTTGACTTTATCTTAAATCCTTTATGATTCATCAAGACATCCAACTTCCTCTTGTAGGAAATTTCCCATATTTTATCTTGCAGGCCATGGGCTTCATAACTCCACCATTTAAATTGGAATGTGAACGGGGCTGCAGTGCATAACTTCTTCAGTATATGTGGTTGATTTGTTTGAGACCCATTTTATTTTTTAATGTTCGTCATACTCTTTATGCATTCCAACAGAGATGTAATCTTTCGATATACATCAGAGAACCTCACAAATATATTTGTGATTTATTAAGGCTGCCGTTATAGAGAAAGAAATATGCATTAACAAATAAAGTCATACAGGAGTACTGTTTCCAGGCAGCTCTCTAATTTTAGCCATTTCCTATGGCTAGCTGAGGGCTTGCGTTCTGCGGGTGACATTGAACATTCAATGAATGTACATTGAATGCCCGAATGAGTAAAAGGAAAACAATAAAAAAGGAGGTGATGTGAAATTCATATCAGTTGACTTTGTTATTTGGTGATTTGATGGCAAGTGCTGGTTTTAAATGATTCATCCTATTCCTGTCTCCCTCTCCCCTCAGTGAAAAGTTGGCTTGCTTTCAGGGTATCTGCTCAGTTTATTGTCTGAGACACAGTGCTATCCTCTTTCTCTTCTGATCTGTTTTCCAGTCTGGACCACCTGCTTGGAACACCTTCCTGGCTTCTGCTCCCCAGATGCCTGTCCCATTCTTCAGAGAGCTCTTGAAATTGGCTGCTCCAGAGGGGCGAAGATGCCTGCGGTGGCGTTCCAGAAAAGGGCAGGTCCTGGGGAGCAGCCAGAAGACATTAATTTAGTGCTGAGATGAGTAGAGAGAGGCACTCTGGGGATGTGAGGGGATTGGAGAGTGTGGGGGCAAGTCAGTGATGGTTCTTAAGCAGAACAAGAGGCTCTATAATTTAACCCAAAGGTAACTGGGAATTTCCTGTAAGCACTTCACGAAAGCAGCTTAGCCATGCGGGTTACTGTCCACTTCACTTCTCACATATGAGAAACAGCAGCCTGACTACAGCTGCTCTCTCTTTGCTTCTTGTCATTTATCATCCCATTGACCTTCTAATTTGTACAAAACACTGTCTGGATAAAAACATCTCTAGTAGCCTTTCAGTCCCTAAAGGCTATGTTCATTGTGCATTCACAGCTCTGCTGAGCCTGGTCATTCCTAACCAGTGTGTTTTTATCTTCCTACGGAACACACGGCTGCTGCCAATTTCCACAGCTATGCCTGGGCCTGCCAGGCAGAACCTTGCCTCCATGCCATTGTTCATGATGTTTAATCTACTGAAAACGCTCTCGCCTCACTTCTCTACTTGCTGCATTTTTCTTTTCCATTAATATTTCTTCTCAAGTTTTGTCTACTCCCAAATCTTGGTGATCTATTTTCCCAGCTTGGCCATCTGATGGAACACCTTCGAACTGAACATCCTTGCCCCTGATTTGCTTCAGTATATATCTAAGTCCTGAGACCTCCTATAATGACTTCCAAATTTTTGGAGTAAAAAGTTATTTTTTCTTATAATAAGAGTATCATATGCCTATTTTAGAAAAATTGGAAAATGAAGACAAGGGAAAAGAAGAAATTTTGAATCACCTTAAATTCCATCATTTTATAAGACCCCCCTCTTTCTCATGTAAGAATATCTCATGGATTGCCCACAAAATGGTTGCATTTTTAGTATTTTGATTAAAAAGTTATATAATGAACACAAAGCTACTATGATATTAGTAATGCTTTTAAATGAATTTGTACTTTATTTTCACGATAATATTACTGTACATTTGAATGGTAATTCATATATGGCAGGGTATCTTGCCTGGATTGCATTTGACTTTGGTAACACCCATTCCTAGGGTTCTCTGTGTGTTCTGAATAGATAAACTTCCTTGTTTTTTTGTGGAATATTATGTCATTGAGCTAGAATTCATAAACTCTGAAAAACTAGGTATTTAAACTATACACCTATATAACATTTGCATAGCCATGCACATATTCACAATCTTTTGGTGTGTATAATGTGTATTATTATAGTATAAATGTCATTTATGTAATCTGTGCAAAAGCCGTGTGGCTGAACTACCAGTGAAGGTCAGTGTTTCCCAGCTGGCCAATGGATGCATCAGAATTACACAGAAACTCTTGACTTTTTTGCATGCCCAGCACTAGAGTAGTAGAAGACTGTTAAAAAAAAAAAAAATAGTGTTTTTAGCAAGGAATGTCTTGCATGCTAAAAGGGGCTTATTCTGTTTCCCTTTGTCCCTGGCAAGCTGTACAGCACTGCTCAAAATGCCTCTTTTTGGTGATGTTGGGCTTGTAGCCAGCTTAATCTATCCATGGCAACTCTCTGTGGACAGGCTGGGCAAGAGGCAGTGGTACCCAGGCATCAGGTTTATCTGAGGCATCCGAGGGAGCTGAGGTCCAAGGAAAACAGGAACTGTGGCTCTGAAGCTTTCCTTGAAGTGGAGGGGAGACCCCGTGAAATGAATAGTAAAGATGAGGCTTCAGTGAAAATGCAACCCAAACTTTGACTTTGGGGCCATCATGACCACACTAACAAAAGTGCTGCTCCAGGTTCACCATGTTTGATTAAGGTCTGGAGTTGTGTAGATTAATTTGAATACAAGTAGGATAATAGAATAGTTACAGTTATTAAAATAAAGTCTGCCATTATGTCTCCCCCTCCAGAGCCTACTGCATTGTGGATAACAGTTAAGAATAAGCAAGTGAGAAAGTCAGAGAAGATGAATGTAAAACGGTGATTATGGGAAGGTGGTCTGTAAAACAGATACTAAAGAATTTAATCTATTTCCTTATAGAGCTTCCTTCTTTGAGATTTTGCCATTGCATAAATTGCCCAAGAGGATTAAACTAATCACTGTTAAAGTTTCGACATATTCAATCTGTGAAGTTACTATTGATGCCCTAAGGAATAGCCTGCTAAATTGTTAAGTGCCTATGGCCGAGAAAATAATAATGAAGCTACTAAAAGCTTTTAACATTATCATAAATAGCACACATACATACTTGGAGGATCTGTTTAATCAATGCCAGTTTACCTTCTCTAATAGAAATAATTCTGGGTTTTTGAGACAAAGGAGGAGACAAATGGAGATTATCTAGAACAAGCTATTTTTCCCCTCTTCTTCCTCTGGATACCACTTGAGTAACTCAATGTCTCCAAAAGTTTATTCCAGAGAAAATGAATTCCACAAGATGATCCTTGAAAAATGTTTCCTTAATCAAGTACCTTTGGGAAATGCCACATACCATATATATATCTCTGTCTTGGGAATTTATAATGCTTATGAGCATATTAACTACCTAAAACATTTCCTATTTTAAAGAAATCTGTTTAACTTTGTTTAGCAGCTAATTTTCAAAATTTATGCAATGAGATAATATTAAAAATATTTTTAGATGTTTTTCCATACCTTCAGGGGAAGGGCAATGCAAACTAGAATGATAAAAGCATTATTCAGTTTTGACTGTTAAATAATATTTGCTTTTGGCTCTTAGAAAGGTAATAGACTTGAGCAGTAGACTTTGTTGAAAGTTGGGATTACTACAGGCCATAAGTAGACACACCTAAAGAGATGGTGTGAGATATAGTCTTTGCCTTAGGGAAGAAAGCCTGACCCTTCTGGATGGAGGAGTGGGAAGAAGACAGTTGAAGCTAAGAGTAACAGATGGTAATATGTGTGTGCAATGGCTTCACTTTTAGGCTCAGATCTTGTGGTGGAGGATTGTTAGATAGATAGGTAGTGAGGAAAAGTCAAAGAAGAGGGTCTTTTGTCCCATTTCCTGATCTGAACTCTGGAAGAACATGGCTACAATAACTGCACTGACTGCAGGGATAGCATCAGAGTAAAAATGGCACCGTGGAATGTTTGGGCAGCCTGAGAGACTAACTTAGCAATTTTGAACCTCTTTTAGTTCTAAAACAGCATAGAAAGGTCCCCGGAAGTTTTATAAGACCAATGAAAGAGGAAGAAAGTAGCTAAGTAGAGAGCCGGCAGGCCGACTGCTGAAGATGAGAGAGGCAGGCCAGCAGAAGGTGGCCCATCTCAAAGTCCAAGGCAGGAGACTCTCCAACAAGAGGTCCTAGTGAGGACATGGTGGGGGACAGTCTCGGAGTCATCTTCACCACTAATGAGAGTGAGGCGAGGCTGAGTCAGCAAGGAAAGATCCCTGGGTCCTGCTTAAGCCAAGAGACCAGGTCTTGCATTGACCAGCTACAGACATCCTCAGTGGCTACTAGCAGGGTGACCAGTGTTCAGGCAGAAAAGGGACACCACTGAGAAGATCAGAGAACCTCCTGTTGTTCACTGCCATAAGGCCTGTAAAGAGTGCTGTGCTGCTAAATGTCTCAAAAAAAATTTCTAACTTAAAAAATTTCTAACCTGTGCTCTAAACAATGGGAGTACCAAAGAAATAATAAACAAGCTAAATGCTGTGGCTCCTACTTGGGGCTTTGACGCATAGGTTGCTTTATAATAACATTTTTGTATGTCACAATTTTGGTGAAAAACTTAAGAAGTACCCTTTCAAACTATTTATGAGAAAGTCACTTTATTACTCTAAGATATCCCTAAGGACTTTTTTTTTAGTGTGACTAAGGCTTTATTTATGTTTGCAAAACTGTTTTAGACAGTGTCAAAGTGACAAAGCTTAACACTTGACCTAAACTTCTATTTTCTTAAGGCAGAAGAGTATTAAATGTATACTGACTCCTAGAAAAATCTATTTATTAAAAAAAAACTTGCTGTATATAGACTAGCTACTTCTACATACATATTTTAAATTAGCCTTTAAAATAAATTTCAGCCTCAAAGTAGATAGATTTAATTATAAAACAAATTTTTGTTACCAGACATGTGAATCTCTTCTCCCTTTGAAGAAATTATAAATTTAAGCTATTGTTATGGTATGAAGTCTTCTGTATAGTTTTTGTTTTTAAACTAA
>NW_012152352.1:503777-554905 GCF_000956105.1 Propithecus coquereli
ATCTCAGACTTCATGTAAACTCTGGTCTTTCATATAACTTATACCTGGATGCCAAGTTAAGAAGGGACAGGGGGAGGAAATAAAAGTGTGAAAGACTCAGATACAAAATCTGAATAAGCTAGTTAATGTTATTACTCTTTCCATCCCTGCTCCCCCAAGGTACTTAGTTGAGTGGAAGCTTATAAAAAATTATATTGGAAAAACAAATCTACATTTCCTTTGCATATACATGTGTAAAATTTTTTAACCCACTCCATTGTTTGAGCACAGAACTGTTTTGCCCCATGTTACCAGTTTATGAATTATTACTCCAACTACTCTTTATTTATCCTTCATTGATTTCTCATCTATCTATAAATTTGTTTACCCCTTAGCTCAGGTTTTCTTTCCTTTTTCTTGGGTCTCTATTATTGGTGTTCAACCATATGTTTTATTTTTTATGCATTTGTGAGCCTAGATCTCCAGTCTGACATCACCTCTCATGCTCAGCCAAATTATCTCCTATGCATTTCTCTTGGTTCTCTGTCATCCAATCAAACCAGTATGTTCAGAGTCAAATATGGTGTCTTCACCACTCTCAAATCAGTCTCCACTTTCCTAACTTAATTTTTTCACTACTCTTGGAATATTTGTTCCTTCCTTTCACACTCACTTATTTCTAAGCAATGTGTCTCTCACATTTTACTCTTATTTTCCATTCCTGTTGCCTCAGCCCTAGTTTAAACATTCATGACTCAACACCTAAGTAATCACAATAGAGTCTGTGTATGATGATTTTTATTTTACTTAAAAGCATATCTTTTGTAAATAATTAAAATAGTTTATCCTAAAAAGTAGAAAATATAATTAAGCCAAAACCAAAACCAAACAAAAAAACCAAAAATAAACTCTGACATCCCGCTGCCCAGACATAATAACACTGTTTGCTAACCTCTTGGTCAATCTTAGTCCAGGTATTCTGAGTGTGCACATGTGTGTGTGTGTGCACGTGTGTGTGCATGAGAGAGAGAGAATATATCAGTCACATATGAAATATAATCCATATAACACATGGGATTATATTGTACAAACTATTAAAAACCAGCTTTTAATTTAACAATATGACTATTTTTCATGTTAAATATGCATTTTATAAACATGGGATCATAATATGCATATTATATTTAACCTTTTAAATTTAATAATACAGTGTAAATATTTTGCATATCAAATATACACTTAAAATTTTAACATAATATCCCCTTAAATGGCTGTACCATACTTCATTTATTAAGTCTTCATTAATGACCATTGAGCTGTTTTCAGTTTTGCACTATGAGAAATAAACTTAAATATTTGTGTAGGTACCATTTTGTGGGTGATGGAATTACAAGTCTTTTCTATGCTTAGGCTAAATTTTCAGTATTGAACACATATGTACAGAGTACCTCATAGTGTGGGATGGAGTCAAGGGTGGGAAGAGAATGACGGCAAGCCCTGGGCTGCAGACTTGGGCGTGGTAGCCAGAGGACAGGTTCTATGCCTCTGTGTTCCAGCATGGACCACAGGGGAGTATGAGAATTGAAATTCAAACCCAGCTTTTCAGGTCCCCATGAGGTTATATTTTAAAGGAGTTAAAAAAAAAAAAAAGAGAAGAAAGAAAACAATTGGAACCTAGAGGTGCCTATTCTGGGCTTGAACACTTGTGATAGCAAGGAACTCACAATTTTTCCAAAACTCCCAATTCTGTTTGTGCCTGTCCTTAACATTTGCAAGGCCCAGGGGAACAGGCTCACCTACCATGTGCCTAAATATTTACAATACATCCTTCAGGCTAAAAGACAATTTCCTTCTACTCTTGGCTCCATCCCATGCCAGAGGGTACCTTGCATGTATGTATGTGGACATCTTGGCCAACAAGTCTGAGCTCTGTATATTTCCAAGGGGAAGTATACAGGCCTGGTTGTACACATTGGCATACATTAGAAAGGAGACCGGGAGAAGTGACTTGAGGGTATACACAAGGAGGAGACTATTTCCAACTGGTAGGATAGTTTCATGAAAGAAGGGCATTTAAACTAGTATCTCCCACAGGTGAAAAGGGGAAGAGGGAGAAAGTTTGCATGAAGTGGGGGCAGAAGCAAAGGAGCGGGTGAGTGCTGGTGCGAGTGGGAGAATCGTGAGTGTGGTGAGGGAGCTGCTGGGGATTTTGTGAGACGAGGACCCATGATGGGCCAGGAGGAGCTAAAATGATGTGTAAAGATGTGGAACTTTATCCCGTAAGTAACAAGGAGTTATTGAAAGTTTTTGAACTTAATAAAAAAAATTGAGTATGAGCAATTTAATAAAAAAGGAAGTTTTGAGCATTAAAAATAACATGATTGATTAGATCTATATTTTAGGCAGCCAAATTTAGTAGCAAAATTAAAGGTGAATTATAGGTGGTTGTAGACTAGTGAAGAAACACAATATTCTTTCAAATTCCCTGACTTTGAACTTTTCCTTACAATGTTCTCTCACAATGCTGGGATGGAAGTTATTAATTCCCAGGCAGTCTGTAATGAGCTGTACAAAGACAAATGATGAGTTTAATGTTGGCTCCTTGGTCTACCATCTTATAGCATGTGTAGCAGATGATTAGTAGCAATATCACCAAAGGCACTGGCCTTCAGAAAGATGTCCAGACTTTGTTAGTGTAGAACTCAAACAATGTCTTAAGAGTTTCAGTTTTAAGTGATCTTGGCAGTAAGTTTGTTGGCAAGCGTTTGTGTGTGTGTATGTGACACTGAATATGCAGATTTTGAAAATCTGAACTCTGTTTGCTATTTATAGTATTTGGAGAGGGGAAGGGAGCAACAGTCTTTGTATTGCTCTGGGTCCTGAATGAGTTGATAAACAGCAGAGAGAGAAAGATTGCCTTTGGGATCTAATTTTGGAATCTGAGGAACATCGCAAAACAAAATCTGTATACACATGGGGAAAATAAAATATCTAGTGATTACATTGTGTTACTCCAGGCATAATTGTGGACTTTAAAAAGTACGTATTATTTAAAAGGAAAACTATAATTATAATATTTCCATGAAATACATTATTTCCTGGACTACCTGCAAATGCCCCTTTGAGGTCATCTGTGGAAGATCAAATTATTGATCTAATTTTGGTCTGTTGGTCACAGCACAGAGCTGATGGTTGGTGGCAGTCATCACCAACCATCAAATATGTGCAGTCAGATGCTGTGAGGAAGTGTCTACATATTTTTAGGGTGAAGTTCAGATATTGCATAAAAGCTTTTCAAATTAAAAAAAGGATGTGATTTGGGTTTGTTGTCTTTTCTATTTACTTTGTGAAATTGCATGCAGAGCTGTTGAACAGTTGGTATTTCCCTCCCTCAAATTCTAATTTTATCCTCGATGACCTCGGGGACACCATTTCCTTTCTTCCTCGTTCTAATTGTCTGGTCCTTCACTCTGTCTCCCAGCTTTTCCTGCTGAGCTCTCCCGCATGCCTCTCCGTCCCCCACCGCTTGTTGTGCCTCCTGCCTACTCACAGAGGAAGACCAAGAAAGCAGAAGGCTGAAAGTCAAGAGACTGGGATTTTCATAAGCTCAGCTTTGTCACTAACTAGCTGAGTAACTTTCGGCAAAGCCTTTTTTTACCTTCCTTGGGATCCATTTTCTTCCTCAGAACAAAGTAGAGCAGGGAATAGATGACCTCCAAGGTACCGTTCAACTCTAACATTTATGACTCTAACAAACGGGGAATATAATTATTATAATAACAGTAGTGAGAGATATAATTAAAGGAAAGATGTCCAAAAACGTGAAGTGTTTCTGTGATAATGCTGCAGTGAGTGACAGCATGAACGCTGAAAACACTCCACACAAATGTTTTCTTACATTTTTTATCAAGCTCTTTTCTTTCCATCACTCCCCAAACTGTCAAGGGGTGATTTTGTCAGTTTTTTTTTCTTTAATCACTATGCACTGCTATAGTTAAAGTTGAGGTTGCTCTGGCCACTAACAATGTGTGCTAACATTTCTCGTGAAAGGATATTCTGAGAGCTAGTTGCTATTGTAGTTACTAAATGCCCATGAATGCTTTAGTCCAGATTTTGTTCTGCATCAAGTAATAAAAGAATCAGGAGCAGTTATCCCAAAATCAAACATTTAGCAGGGCAGGGTTTACTGCAGAAAAACTGGGCTTTGGAATCAGAAACCTAGGTTTCAGTCCAATATTCAACAATTAATAGTTTGTACCCAAGTTCAATTAATTTGTTACTCAAAATATTAGCATTATATTTACTGCCGTCCCAAAAAATATGCTTAAAAGAAAGCATGATGTAATTTCTGGCCTAGAAATAGAGTAATAGCAGTATTCATGAAAAGCAGAAGGTATTTTAGAAAAGTTATTAAGCAAAAACACATACGAAAAATTGGATTTGTGATCAGACAGTTATATTTGACAAAGACAACTTTTTGTTTAACGAGGTTCAGATCTGAATGATTGAGAGCAAAAATAAAAAAGTCAGATGTCATTTATTAAGAGACGAATAATGGGCTTAGCATTAGAATATATACTGACTTTGAGGTAGTAGCAAAAAAATTTTGTGGACATGCCTAATAGGCAATTGAAAATAAGGCCTGGAGGTACAGGATTAGGAGTCATTTGTGTAGAAATGATAACCGAAGCCTTATTAGTAGATCTCCAGGATAGAGTGTATAGAGTACAGATTTTTAGACTTTGGTGTGAATTAAAATATTTCAGAGTTGCTGGTCCTGACCTGGAGATTCTGATCCAGTGGTTTTAGGATGGGGCCTAAGTATTTGTACATTCTACTAGCTTCCCATTGATTTCGAGGCAGGTGATCTGTGCCCCATACTTAGAACAGTGGTTCTCAAATTTTAACGTGCATTAGAATCACCTGGAAGGCTTGTTAAAACAGCTTGCTGGGCCCCACCCTCTGGGTTTTTGATGCAATAGGTCTGATGTTGCACCAGATAATTTTCCTTTCTAATAAGGCAAATGTTGATCTGGGGCCCACAGTTTGAGAACCCCTGCCTTAGAATATACTGACTTCACCCATATAGAGATACTAGAAAAGATTCAAAAACAGGTGTCTCAAGGGAAATCACATATAGCCGCAGCAGATGGAATAAGAATCAGTGACAGAGGCAGAGAAGCAATTAAAAATATAAAAGAAGAATTAGTATGGTGATGTGATTGAAGGGGATTAAGTATGTTTAAATAGAAGTTTTTACTATAAAAGGCAAAATCAAAAAAGTCACCTATTATTTCACCATTACTGGGTAAAACAATAATAATAATAACACTATTCTTATAGGATTGTTAAACAATTAAATGAGACACAGTGTCTAAACTGTGGATGTCATAGGTGTTGCAGATTTATTTGACAATTTGGCAGTAACAGAAAGGGAATAAGATGGTAGATAGAGAAGGCAGTAGGGTGAAGGCTTTTTGGTTTCCGTGGGCTGGGGAAAACTAGTACACATTAAACCCAGGGGGAAGCACCGTAGGAGTTGGCTGGCTGGAAGATGCAAAGGAGTGAAGGAGTGATAAAGGGTGCCGTGGTCTGGACAAGGCTAAAAGATGGGGTTCAGTCACAGGAGGGGTGAGCCCTTGAAATGAAGGCTGTATCTTCTTACTAGAATGTGAAAAAGAGGGTAAGTCAAGATAACAAATTTGTTGAGATGAAGAGAGGGAAGAAAACTTCAGCTATTCATTCTATTGACAAGTCCTTGCTTTCTTGACTTTCTCTGTTGCATCTGCCCTGCCAAATCCCACTACATGTTTTCTCAGCTTCTATACATGACTGCTGAGTGCAGCAAAGTAACTAGAACATTTGTGGAATAAAGCTATTCAACCTTATATATTGTCCTTCTGTTTTTCCCTGTTAGGCTCTCTCAACATCTCTCATGTTCTTCCAAACCCATTTTTCTACTCGTCCAGTTTCCTTGGGCCTTCTCTTCTACCACATACTCTCAGCAGATAACCTCTTTCAATGACTTGAATCTTGATCTTTTCCTTTTATTTACAAATGTACAGAATAATTAGTTTGCTATCATCCTCCAAAAGTGAGCAGTGAGGTTGTTTTTGATATTATCATGAACTCATGGATTTAAAAATATTTGATTATGTTTTTATCCATTGAGATTATTGTTTCTTAATGTACAAATTATCCCATTTTTGACCAGTAGAAGTGCTTCAAGTTAAACCCTTATCCTTTTGGTACAACCCCAGTAATCACGTATAAATTCTTTGCTTTCCAGGGTGACAAAATATTCCAGGTCCATATTGTACATTCCTTGTCTGAGAACTGGATTTAGCCATTTATCCAAGAAACTTTTACTTATGTTTATTTTCAATTTGTTTAGAGATTACAATCTTGGAATTACAATATGACCAGAATTAGAGGGTGTTTTTCTGTTCTATTCTTGAAGCACTCTCCTATGGTTTCCAACACATCACTCTCTTCTGATTTTTCTCCAACTTGTCTGGATGTTTCTTCTCAGTCTTTAAAAATGCTTATTTTTTCCACAATCTCAATTTACACATTTTCTCTGAGAGATCGTATCTGTTGCCCTGGCATAAACTACAACCGTATGCCAATATCTCCAAATCTAAGCTACCAGCACAGGTTGCTTTTATAACCTCTGCATTCCTGATCCCACCTCTTATTTCTAATAGCTCCCAGCAGTTTCTTCCATTCATCTACAATTTATTACAAATGTTTATTAAATGATAGAATGAATAAGTGGATAAAGCTAGGTAAGTTAATGTGATATTTCTTCTTCTTTTTTTGATATTGGAATGAGGTTATGTTATCAGAAGTGAAGGGAGGGGAAAGATTGAGACTTGAAGGTAGAACATGCTTAGCATAATTATTGTAGTTAGAGTGCTGGAAAATTCAAGGAAGACCATCTAGAAGTGATCTGGCATGCTCTATTACAGTCTTATATAAATACTAAACTTTAAATTTTTGACTATAATAGCAACACATGATATTTACAAGCTATACCTTGGGTGGTTTTCAATGACATGGAAGCTACTAAAATGCCTATGCTCCTCAAACTGTACTAAA
This sequence comes from Propithecus coquereli, assembly GCF_000956105.1. Taxonomy (NCBI): domain Eukaryota; kingdom Metazoa; phylum Chordata; class Mammalia; order Primates; family Indriidae; genus Propithecus; species Propithecus coquereli. Next base: position 510,858 of record NW_012152352.1, read on the forward strand.
TTTTTACTTTCATATTTCTGTATGTAATAACTGAAAAAATTTGAAAGCAAACTCTAAAAATATCCTGTTTTTATTTATGGGTGATAATATGCTGATAACATAATTATTTGATTTTCCTTGGCTAACTTCAAGAAACAGTGTTTTCAGTGATTTTTTTATAGCATTTGAAGATCTTGTTTTGTTGTCTTTTGGCTTCCATTGTTTGTGATGAGAAATTGGTAGATATTCAAATTGTTGTTCTATAAATGTAATTATTACATTATTTTAAAATTATTTTAATGTTTTTATTTTTAGCAGTTTAACTATGATGTGCCTAAGCAGTTGGTTTTATTTGCATTTATTCTACTTAGGATTCACTGAGATTTCTGAATCTATAAATGTGTATCATTTATCAAATTTGAGAATTTTTAAGCTACTATCTTTTTTCCTGCCTTTTTTTCTCTCCCCTCCTTTTGAGACTTTAATTACTTATTTATTGGACCCTTTGCTATTTTCCCACAGATCTCTGTTTACTTAGTTTAAATTGCCTTTCTCTCTCTTATTCAGACTGGATAATTTCCATTGATCTATCTTCAAGTTCACTGACTTTCCTCTATATTTCTATTCTGCTTTTAGCCCATCTAGTAATTTTTTCAGACACTGCATTTTGCATTTTAAAATTTCCATTTGGTTTTATTTTATAGTTTCTATTTCTCTGCTGAGATTTCCTATCTTCTTATTCATCATGAGCATATTTTTCTTTATATCATTGAGCAGAGTTACAACAGTGGCTATAAAATGTTTGTCTACTAATTCCAATGTCTGTGTGATGTTGGGGTTGGTCTCTGTTGATTCTCTTTTTCTTGAGAATAGGTCACATTTTTTTGGTTCTTTATACGTTAAGTAATTTTGCATTATATTCTAGACATTTTGAATATTATATTGTGGAGACTCTGGATTCTGTTATATTCTTCTACACTTGATCTTGGCCAAAAGGACAAGAGGCAATTGATTCTGTTATATTTTTATGAAGAGTGTTTTTGTTTGTTTGTTTAAGCAGACAACTTGTTTAGACTCAGACTGAAAACTCTTTCTCTTGAGTGGAAGTGCAAATATTAATTTTACTCACGTATCCTTAGCTGCATTGCTTTTGGTTTTATGGCTCAGGAGTCAGCCAGAGATTTGGGCAAAGTTATATACAAAAGTTGAAGTTATTATTTACGTACTTTTCTTTTCTAAAATTCTCCCTCACTTTTGAGTTGCTGTAGTTTCTCAAACTGTTTCTCTGGTTCTTCAGTCTTGGACCATGGATAGGTTTTTTATAAAAAGTTTTAGCAAACCCAGTAGGCATTGGCTGCCTGAAGCCTCAGGCTAAAAGCCATAAAAACAGAAAACTGACCCCTGTAGTTTCCTTTGCCTTTATCCAAATGTTGCCTTTCTTCTTCCTTTTCATCATTCTTCAGTAACTTCAGGTAGTATTTTGTCATTGTTTTTTTGTTTTGTGTTTTGTGCAGAGTTTATAGTTGGTATCTGCAGGATGCTCAATATGATAGAGACTTATCTAGCTATACTGGAAGTTGACCTTCAAGGAATATTCTTTTAGGAATAAAATTTATTTAACATTTTAGTTTCCTTTATATTTTAATACTAAAATATTTTAATGAGAGAAAATAGATAATGTTTATTCCCATCAAGAATCAAAGTCTTGTTTTCCTTCAACACTTTGCTTGGACTTTTTAAAATGAAAGATTAGAGAATAGTATCATAGTTTTTCCTTTTCTGTAACTTATTAAATACAATTTTCATTACTTGGTTTATTAAAGTATTGTTCAGTGACTCATATAAACCGGCATTGCCTTTGCCCCTGGAGATACATTGATGGGTAAACTAGAATACCTGCCCTTAAAAAACTCTGTCTTGTAGAGGAGACAGACACACAAATAAGTATTATAACATGATATGGTCTGTTTTTGTGTATGTTCCATGGGTATTTGAAAAGAATGTGTGTTTGCTAAAATTTTATTAGATCCTGTTAGCTGATGTTATTGAGTACTTCTATATCCTTGTTGATTTCTGTCTAGTTGTTCTAGTTGTTCTATCAATTGTTGAGAGAGGGGTGTTGAAGTCTGTAACTATAATTATGATTTGTCTCTCCTTTCAGTTTTTGTTTTTTTTTTTTGAGACAAAGTCTCACTGTGTTGCCCGGGCTGGAGTGCCATCGTGGCTTCATCCTAGCTCACAGCAACCTCAAACTCCTGGGCTCAAGTGATCCTCCTGCCTCAGCCTCCCGAGTAGCTGGGACTACAGGCATGCACCACCATGCCTGGCTAATTTTTTTCTATATATTTTTAGTTGTCCAATTAATTTCTTTCTATTTTTAGTAGAGACAGGGTCTCGCTCTTGCTCAGGCTGGTTTCGAACTCCTGAGCTCAAACAATCCTCCCGCCTCGGCCTCCCAGAGAGCTAGGATTACAGGCGTGAGCCACCACGCCCGGCCTCCTTTCAGTTTTATCAGTGAAAATATTCACATATTTTGCAGTTCTGTTATTTGGTGCATACACATTTAGGATTGATATATTGTAACTCTTCGTATTGACTCTTTTATCATTATGCAATGTCCCTCTCTGTCTTTAGTAATTGTCTTTGTTTTGAAATCTACTTTATTTGATATTAACATCACCACTTCTGCTTTTTTAAAATTAATGTTGGCATAGTAGGAGTTTTCCCATTTTTTAACTTCTAATCTATATATATTTCATTATATGAACTGATTTTCTTGCAGATAACATGTAATTGGGTCATGTTATTTTTATTCAGAGATTCTCTCCCAATCTCTGTCTTTTAATTGGTATATTTAGACTGTTTGTGTTTAATGTAGTTATTGATATGTTCAATGTAAATTTCCCATTTTATTTTTGTTTTCTGTTTGTTCTGTTTTTGTTTCTTTGTTTACTTTTTTCTGTCTTCCTGTGCATTACTTAAACATGTTTTGAGAATTCCATTTTGATTTATCTATATTGTTTTGAGTATATCATATATCATTTTAGTTCTTGCTGTAGGTATTATATTATATGTACATAACTTGGCCAAGTCTAGTGGTGTTGACATTTTATTAATTTGAGTGAAGTGTAGAAATCTTGCTTTCCTAATCTTACTTCCTCATTCCCTCTTCCTTTTAATGTAATAGTCTTAAATATTTTTATATGAGACAGTGTTATAATTTTTGTTTCAAATGTCAAACATAATTTCAAAAACTCAAGAAAAGAATAAGAGTATATTGTATTTACCCATGCTTTTGCTTTTTGTATGTTCTTTCTTCTTCCTTGATATTTCAGGATTCTTACTTTTATAATTTTCTTGCTGTTTAGAGCACTTCCTTAGAATATTCTTTTAGGGTAGTTCTGTTGGTGAAAATTCTCTCAGTCTTCCTTCATCTGAGAATGCCATGATTTTTCTTTCATTCTTGAGAGATAGTTGCATTGCATATAGAATTCTGGGTTGACTGTTCTTTCCCTTCAGCTGAAAAATGCTGTGACATATCTTTCAGGCCCTGATGTTTCCTAATGAGAAATTTGCTGTCATCAGAATGTTTTTCCCCTTACAGATGATGCATTGTTTCTCTCTTTCTGCTTTCAAGATTTCTTTTTTGGCTTTAGTTTTCAGAAGTTTGACTTTGATGTATTTCGGTGTGGGATTCTTTAGGTTTACCCTATTTGGGTTTGGTTCAGCTTCTTGGATCTATAGATTTATGTCTCTTGCCAAATTTGGGGAAAATTTTAGTTATTATTTCTCTGAATACTTCTTTCTTCTCTCCTTCCTGAACTTGATAATACAAATGTTAAATCTTTTCTTATAGTCCCATAGGTTCCTGGGGTTCTATTTATTTATTTTTCAGCTTACTTTCTTTCTGATTTTTAGATTAGGCAATTTCTATTGCTCTATTTTTAAATTAACTGATTTTTATTTCCTTTCTATTCTGCTGTTGAGAATATCTATTATGTGTGTGTGTGTTTTACTTCACTATTACATGTTAGCTTTAAAATATCATTTTGTTCTTTTAAAATATATTGCGTGATGTCTGGGGGTTGGACACACTTATAGCTCTGACTTGGGCAGTGCAAAGACAATATATATAACCAAAGTGTTTGTACCCCCTTAATATTCTAAAAGAAAAAAAAATTACCATACATGAAATGAAAATGAAAAACATAATTGTACAAACAACAGGATTTGTAAGCCAAGAATGGAATAACATAATTATCCTTTGAAAATAAGTATTGTATGTATTGCATGTTTGTATTTATTTTATATTAAGCTTTTTAAAAACAAAAATAAAATATATTTTATTTCTTTTCTGACACTTTCTATGTTTTTGCAGAAAATTAATTTTTCCTTTATTTCAAATACATTCATAACTGCTTATTGAAGCATTTTTATGATGTCTGCTTTAAAATGCTTGTCAGATAATTCTAACGTTAGTATCATCATGGCGTTGGTATCTTTTGATTGTCTTTTCTCATTTAGTTTGTGATTTTCCTGGTTCTTGGTGTGATGAGTGATTTTCAGGTGAAACCTGGACATTTGAGGTATTATGTTCTACAACACTGGATTTTATTTTAAACCTTTTGTTTTAGCAGGCTTTTTCTGACACCCATCTTGTAGGCGAAGGGGGATGCTATCTTGCCATTGCTAGGTAAAGGTGTAAGTTTAGGTCTTTATTGACACCTGGGAAGGAGGGCCTTCTTTTTGTTGCTGGAGGGGTGTGGTAGTTCAAGCTCCCCACTAGGTGACTGCTGGCTCCACCCTGGCTTGGAGGAAGAGAGGCGCCTTATTACTACTCACTATAAGTCCTCCACTGGCACAACGGTGGGTGAGGAGGGATGTAGCTTTGTTACCACTGATTGATGGTGAAAGTCCTGACTCTTCACTATGCCTCCTCTGACACCACCCCAGTGAGCAGGGAGAGGGTTGCCTTGTTGCCACCAGGTAGGTGTTGAAGTCCAGCTTCCTCACACACCTAACTGGTGTACCTTCTGCTCTCCATTTTCCAAGGTCTTATATTTAATTTACATATAATGTTCAGAGTTGCTAGTTGTACTTAATGGGAGGAATTCAGAAAAGAACATTTATTCCATTTTTATAGAAGCTGAAGTCTGAGAATTTTCTCATTCATTTTTGAATAGGTAGTATATGTACATGACATAAACACTAGCAAAATGTAAAAAGTTATATTAGATCACTCACTTTTTTCTTGTTCATCTTCTGCCCCATTTCTACCCTGTTCCTTACCCATGTTTTCTTTTTTAAATTTTTATTTATTTTTTTCTATAAGCCTGAAAAAGAAACTATGTTTCAACATCGTTTCTTTTTTATCCCTTCAGACTTATTTTATACATATATAAGGAAATGATAAACACAGATGATTTTTTACCCCTCTTTTTAAAAATAAAAATTCACCTACTCTTCATTTAGCTATATATTTTAGAGACCTTTTCCATTTCAAGGCATAAGAGATTTCTTGTTCTTATTTATAGTTCTGTAGATTTCCATCATATGAATAGAAGACAGCCTTTTAATGGTATTTTGTAAATCGTGTTGCTGAATTGTGACTTTCTGCAGAAGTACCAGAATCTTTTTATAATATATTTAACATAATCTATCAGTGTTTATCCTCAGTTAAAACGTGAGATGTTTGGGGAAGCTTGGATCCAGTTTGTGTGTTTTTCCTTCTAGAATAGTTTACACGTAATATGTTTATTTTGGAGATAAAGAACATTTGTCATATTCTTTTAGGGTATTGTGTTTTCCAGATGATTTCAGGGATGCCATGATTCTGACATTTTAGGAGAAAAAGAAACATGCCAAGTCTAATTATGGGAGTTACAGAAATGTTTAGTGTTTTTAATTGTAAGAAAGGGCTATGCAAGATGCTTTTGGATGTTCTCTTTCCACTTTAGAAGAATGCCAGTAAACATAGGCTCTCCCTAGACTCCTGCCCTAGTGATTCTGTTCTCTCTTCCCTGTTCCAGGGGCATGCCTCATGCAGCCTGCAGTCCGAGTGCAGCCCGTTTAAACCAATGCTGTGATTTGTCTGAGATTTTTCACAAAAAAATGTTTTATAAGATTTTCCAGCCCATATGAATTAGTCCAACATAACCATCTGATGATAAGAGATTGGAAGTTTTTGGTTGAAATATAGAAAAAGCAGTTCACTTGCCACAGATAGGGAACCTGCAAAGGCAGAAACAAAGAAGGTATTCGAAGAGGTTTTTCGGAAGAGAATAACTCTGTTTCTAGCTTCTTTGGCATTATTTTTGAGGAGGGACTTTACTGTGATTTCTTCATGTGAGGCTTACTGCCTGGTATGAGAAAGGAAGGTATTAGGATTGTAGCTTTTCCTCCTAATTCTACATGTGACCATAAGGAATTTATGGTATAATTGGAGGTAGCTGAATCAGAGTATAAGGATTTAGTTTATTTTAATACCGTTATATTGTGAGGTAAAATGGTTAGTAGAGAGTATGACACAAAGTAGCTATTCAGTAAATATTAATTAATAAATAATGTCAAGAAAATTAACCATGCTGCTTTCAGAGTCTCAACTTTTTAACTCTTGATTGGCTCAATTGATGTGTCAAGACACTTGTAGCCAATGTATATCTTTTTTTCACACACCCCTTTTTTTTTATTAATGAAATCAAGGGTTTTGCTCAGGGAAGTTGATCTTATCCCCAACTCAGGGATACTCTCCTTGCCAGTATTTGTCTTAGGAATGGGCATGTGATATAATTTTGGCCTGTGAGATCTAAAAGGAATATTTTTTCCCCCCAAATGTTTCCTCATATAAAAAGAAATCCTTAGGAAGAAATAGGCATTTCTTTTCCTGGAAATGTGGGAGCTATCTTGACTGAGCTTGACTGAGGATAGAGCCATTACTCTGAGGATGGCAGAATGGAAAATGGGAAGAACTCAAGTTCTAGACAGTGAAATTTAGCCCAAAATTACCAACTCTGGAGCCCTGGTATAGATAATTTATGTGACATAATAAATTATCTGTAATGTTTAAGTTGTGATAAATTTGAGTTTTCTTTGCATCCCAAAATATCTTAACTGGTAAAATATGTTAACATGCTAGACTTGAAAAAAAATCAAGAGCACCAATAATTCATTGATGAAAGTGCATATATTCAAACACACTTTGGGCATGTGGATTTGAACAAATGGCAGTTGGATACTATATATAGTGTCTATTTGATAAGTCTTCTGGGCTGAATAGAAACAAGGATTTTTAATTAATGTAGAATAATTTGATGAATGTAACGTTTCAGTTTTAGAAGTTATTCACAGATTTTGAAGAACATAAGACATGCTATTAGATTATTTTGGAATCTTCAGGATGTTCCTGAATTACATTTTTGCAAACAGTATCATTTATTTTCAAGAAAAGCTTAAAGAGTTGAAGGAGAGAACTTGGTTCATCAAGAAGAGACAATTTTCATGAAATTTTGGGACTAAATTTATCAATCGATGTATTAAACTGGAATTTGTGACTGTGTGATAAAACTCTGAATATGTTTGGGACAATTTGCTCTGTAAAATAGATGCTCCTTGACTTACAGCAAGGTTGCACCCTGATAAACTGATTGTAAGTTAAAAATATTGTAAGTTGAAAATGCATGTATTCTATCTAACCTGTCAAATATCATAGCTCAGCCTGTTCTACTTTAAATTACTCAGAACACTTTCAGTATAGTATTCAATAAGTTACAAGAGATAATCAACATTTTGTTACAAAATAGGCTTTGTGTTAGATGATTTGACCCAGCATCGAAAGAGAGTATCACGCTGAATATTGCTAGCTAGCCCAGGAAAAGGTCAAAATTCAAATTCAAGTACAGTTTCTGCTGAATGTATATTGATTTTGTACCATTATAATGTTGAAAAAACATAAGTTGAACCCATTGTAAATTGGAGACTATCCGTATTCTTTTATGAATTTACAGAACTCAAAGCTGAGAGTTATTTCTATTGATGTAAATCTGAAGTCAGAATTGAGTTCTGACTCAAGAACACTTGCATGGGTCTTCAGAAGAATTCAGTTCAGTCTGTTAAATATCACCATTCTTATTGATTAATCATAGGTGATCAATAATTAGCGCTAAGTCTGTAAGTGTGGCAAAAATTCTTTCCTAGAAGTAGTCCTGGTTGGAATTCTAGCATTTTACTTTTATGTTAATATGCCTTTTCATCAGTCTTGGGAATTTCACTTCTATTGTAATTGAATTATGATCTACTTCTAGAGGGGATTATTTTGAAAGCTGAAATTGAGAAAGTATCAAGCAACAAGTCCATGATACAGAATTTGGCAGGCAACAGACATTTGCATGGAGGGCCATAGACAGGGAAAATGCCTCTTAGTCATGATCTTATTTATTATAAAATGCAATGAACTTACAAGCATCTTATCGATATTGGGAGGAGGGATTTCATAAAATTTCCTGGTAACAATGGAATGATAAATAAAAATTAATTTTTCAGTTTCCATTATTAGCGATTGATTGTGTCTAAAAGGTCATCAATATTTTCTTTATTCAATATGTTGTCTATATTAATTTATTTGAATAAATAGTATAATGTTTTTATGTTTATAAATCACTTTAACAGAATCAGTTGTGATTTTAGTTTCTTTAACCCTGTTTTTCTATCAGTTTTTGTCTTCTTCAAACTTGAGATTTTCAGAAATCTAACTTTTCTAATTAGAGAGTGCTGTACATGAACATTTTTTGGGGTAAGTTTTATATTACTGCAAAAAATCCATGTTTTTGAATAGTTTTAAACAATAAAAATTTCCATGGAGTATGTACATATACATACATTCCACAGTGAAAAATTCGTATTCTTTATCTTCTGCCTTCATGGATCTTATCAGTGTCCTGGACTTACCTAGCATCTCTTAGCAAATGCCACCTAAATGCATTATCTCAACACCTTTACCTGAATGTCCTCTTGGTACTACAAATGTAACATTTCTACAGCCAAACTCATTTATGAAAACCACTCCTTTATCTGATATTTCTGTTTGTGTCAACATCCTTCGCATGGTGATTCAGGTTTGAAACTTCTGAACCATTTTTGATTTCATCTTCTCTTTTGCCTACAGTGTATAATCTGCTGCCAAAATGCATTTTATGCTTCAGGTGGTACCTGAAGTCAATCATACACTATGCATTTGTTAACCCCCTTCCTATACTCGTTACTATGCCAGCTATAGCAGGTTATGCACAGGAAACTATTAAATTTGATGCAACAAAAGCACAGAGGATTGTACCCAGGTGGTCTCTCCAATCTCCTTTTCTGCCAGGATAAAAAATACTAACATTAGCTTGTTCAGCAAGTAGTCACCATATGCATACATATGACACAATTTCTATTCAGTAGAACATATGAGTTAGATGCCTAATTTGTAGGAGGAATCTAGTGTAAGAATCTCAACAGTTTGAAAACGTGCGTAAAGTGTAATAACAAGAAATCACAGATCAGAGTAACTCACATGGGACGATCTATTACAACATAAAATATGTACTCGTTTTACAGTAGAGTGTAGATCTTAGATCAGATCCACTAGCCTTCTTTGCTCCCCTTGAAAAGATAATCATGGATATGGGTATGGGTAATATCTCTCTCTCCTCCTGCCTGAAAGAGCTTGGATTGCACAGACGGAACACCTTAATTTTTGCATCTAGTACCAATTATAGGCCGTGATTTGAAAACTGTTACTCACCGAATCTCTTTTTGTTCTTGTTTTTTTCTTGTTTTGAGACAGAGCCTTACTCTGTCACCCCACCTAGAGTGTGGTGGTGTCATCATAGCTCACTGCAGACTCAACCTCCTGGACTCAAGTCTCAGCCTCCTGAGTAGCTAGGACTATAGGCACAGCCTAGCTAATTTTTCTATTGTTTGTAGAGACGGGGTCCTGCTCTTGATCAGGCTGGTCTCAAACTCCTGACCTCAAGCAATCCTCCACTTCAGCCTACCAGAGTGCTAGGATTATAGGCATAAGCCACCACGCCTGACCTACCAATCTCTTTTTAAATTAATTTTTGTTATTCTTACCAACTACTCATGCCATTGACTGCCAGCCTATGTAGATGATTAGAATTCAAGGTGGCAATTACTAGGATAATGATATCTGGTGAGATCCATGGAAGTACACAGAATTGGCATGTCCCCTTTGAAGCTCTGGGATAGTAGAGTGGGGATCAAATTTGACACAACACCTGAATGACTCTTGCAGTCAAGTATGAATCATCCAGTGGAAAGAAGTTGAGAAGACCAATTCAGGCAGAGAAAATAGAACGTGTAAAGGCTTGGAGACATGAGAGAGTACGGTGCTTTCAGAGAACTACAAATTGAGACATGCAGCATAGTGTGTGAAGTGGGGGAGGGGGAGTATAACTGAAACTGGACTGAACTAACTGGGTCTCCCGGACCAGAACATGAAGTTCCTGGTATGCCATGCTCAAGAGTTCCTGAAGGCTATGGGAAACATGGAAAGGATTTAATGGAGTGATGTGATATGACCTTATACATATTTTACAAAGATCATTGCAGCAGCTTCTAAGATAATGGGTCATTAGAGGTCAAGGCAAAAAGAAGGGTACACTTAGGAGGCTGTCACAATAATCTAAGTGACAAATATAAGTATTGGATGACTGTAGTGTCATTGAGAATGAAAGTTTTCAAGACATATAAAGGCCATCGATCGACAGATTTTGGTGGTTCAAGGACTATAAGGAGTGAGAGACAGTGGGTTTCTAGCTTAGACAGCTGAGAAAATGGTGTCACAACTCTGAGTACAAATGACTGACCAAAAGCCCTGCCTGATTCAGTATGGCCAGATTTTCAGAGGGGGAGCCAAGGAGAATGATGAGCAAAGGTCCCTGGGTTTGGTGGCCACCAGAGAATTTCAGGAGTAATCTCAGTGAAGTGTGGGGTGGGGAAATGTAGGCCAGACTAGAAGGGCTTCAAGGAGTGGGTAAGAATAAGGAATTGAAAACATTGGGTTTAGACTAGTTTTATTTTTAGAATTTTGGCAGAGAGAGGGAAGAGAGGAAGGTGAAACATGATGGCCGATGGAAGGAATAACAGGGTAAAGGGAATTTATAAATTTCCTTCATAAAAGAGAATTTATAATTTATTTTTATAAAATAAAATTATAATGAATTAGAAAATTATAAATGAGATTTAAGATGTTTGTAGACTGAGAGGAAGCAGAGAGAGATTGGAGACCAAAGAGGAATTAGAATGATTAAAGAAATACGGGCCCAGAAGAAGTAGGATGGGATGGAGATAATAATCAAAGTGGTGGGTTTCGGTAGACTTGGGAAAAATGACTATGAATGAACCCCTTCTCTAAGACAGGAGGGAAGGAGAAGTTCATGTGAGAAGAAGGGATTTTATATGAGGGTGTGACAACAGAAGAGTTTGAGGTGGAGAGACAAGAAGTCAAAGCAGTTCATGTGAACAGTGTCTGTCTCCCTGGGACAATGACTTCAGGCCCATGGAAATGGTTTGGGTTAGCAGCCGAGCAGAACATGGTAGGAGTCAGTGAGTGATGACTGACTGCATTGTTGTGCATGAGCAAAAACCTTCTTCAGGGCTCAGCTACCTGTTAGGGACACTCAAGAAAGGCGAGGGAAAGACCGAGAGAGCGGTCTGACCGTACTCTCCTTACCTCTCATTTCTTATGGTCTGCATCTGCCCTGCGTAATGTCTGTTTCCCAACTCATTTGTGTTTTCCAAGTTTATCGGCAGCTATGTCTGAACAGCCAAACACAGTGCTTACGATTGAGTGCATCTGTGAAGAAACAGAGCAGCAGAGGGGTAGAGGTGAGCCAGGACAGTGCTGGATAAGGAATCTTCCACCTCCCAGACACGTCAATGTCTGGCTGCCTCCTGGATGGAAAACTTTTACTTTTTCCTGCCTCTGCATTTTTGCTTATGTCTTTACCAGAATATTCTTGTTTTTCCCATCTGGACATGCAACATGTCACACTCAGATTAAATGTTCCCTCTTGGAAGCTTTCTCTGGTCCCTTCCCCTAGAATAGATCTCTCTTTTCTGAATGTCTCTGGTACTATGCACAACATTTAGGAACTTCATATTTTGTATTATTTTATGGGTTTTTATTTTTTATTTATTTTATGAATAAGGATGTCTGCCATCTTTGTTTAGTTTGTGTGATCCTTGGGGATAGGAAACACGTTTTAAATTTCTTTGCTCTTAGATTAGAAACTATCATAAAGTAAATGCTCAATAGTATTTAACTAAAAATATACAAACTAAACAAAAGAGAGCTGCCAAATAATGAATATCTTTGAGAGGCAATGACATGGTGAAAAAATGCACAGGCTTTGAAGTTAGGCAGCCCAGAATTCCAATCAGTTTGTAATCAGATTACTAGCTGTGTGATCTTAGACTAGCTACTTAACCTCTCTGAGCTTCCATTTTTTTAAATCATAAAATGGAGTTCATAGTAACTACATTGAAGACTTAAGGAAGATTAGAAATAATATAAATCACCTAGAAAAAAGCTTGGCATGTAGTAAATACTCATTAAACAGTAGTCATTATTATTATTATTTGCTTTATCTTCTATTATACTTAAAATATAAATAATGGAGTTGCAAAACCCCAAATATTCAACACATAACTTAAATAGTGATGAGAGGAGGCTAAAAACAAACTATTGACATGCTTTAAACTGAACTGGAGGAAGCACAAAACATTCTATTTATAATCCAGCCTTGGATCCAGTAAGCAACTGACCACAAGCTGCTGGGTAGATGCACCACGAGGCCATCAGGTGCATCTACTGCTCACTTCCCTGCCCAGTGCAGGTGCTTATCCAGGGGTCTATACGGTGCTAACCACTCAAAAATGGCTCCATGCACAGATGGCCTGGGTTTCACTTCATTCAGTTTGCAGAGTTTAGCATGGCCAATCTGTCACAGGGAATAATCCTACCCTAACCAGATGGAGGGATCAGTTCACCAAGTATCATCTCATTCCCATTTCTAATGACTATAATTACATGAAGTAATCTTTCTATCAAACAAACATCTTTTACACTAAAAATAAAGCTCATGGTTGATTTGGAGGAAGACTTTGTCCAGGAGTTCTGGAATTAGTGAACGTCTTGTTGGGTGACCAGCAGGGAACTGAGGGCCTGCTACTCGAAGTGAAAACAGGCCGCAGTGCAATAGCAACCACTTGAGTAATTGGATGTGTATATTCAGGGAACCACAAAGTTGCCAAGGAGAAATGCACCATGATGAGCTGTTTAGAATAGAGCAAGTATTTTAGGGAGAGTAAAAAATATCCAATTCTATTTTGCCACACATTTGTAAATATCTTTCTATCCTGGGATGAAAGATTACATGCAAGCAACTATGCCAGTAACTCTTTTCAAAAAACACTTGACTAAACTTGGCTAAGAAACTTAACATTGTCAGGGAAGTTGCTGCAAATGATGTGTTTCTCTTTGCTATTATCAAACGGTCCCGGGGTGGCTAAGCCATGCTCTCCTTCTTGGAAGGTGTGTGAGTAGGGATGCGGCTGCACCGATTTCTGTGACTAGAGTATCGGAGCTGGTAGTAACAACCTGGAAGACACAAGTGTAGCAGGTGCTGATGGTGCTTTCAGCATCAGCAGAAGATCATCCCCTAGGCTCCCTCCTTCCTAGGCTCATTTCTTGACCATCTCCTTTGCCTATTGTCTGCTTCAGTTGTTCTCAGCTACCTGCAGTATCTACAGTAGAGCCATAGTCCCTCTTTCTCCTACGGCTGCCTTCTGCATGTTGCTTCCTCTGCCTGAAGACACCTGCTGAACTTTCTTTCTGGGTAATTCCTAGTTTTCCTTCAGGTATCAGCTCTGACATCACTGTCTTTAGAAAATCTTCCCTGAACACATCCTAAGATGCCTCTTCTCTGTTCTTCCATACCACCTGATGTTTCCCAGGTCAGCACTTGTCACATTATATATTACCTGTTTATTTGTCTTTCTCCCCATTAGTCTGAAACTCCTTGAAGGCAGGTGCTAGATCTTATTCACAGCCAGATCCTCAGTACCTAGTACTCGGTGCCCAGCAAGTTACTTGGGACTTAATAAGTGATCAATAAGTGTTTGTTTAGCAGCTGAATGAATACCAAAAATAGCAAAAATAGCTGTAGCCTAAAAATCCCAAAAATAAACATTTGTGTCAACATGATGCTAAAGAAATCAGACATGACAGAAGTGAAACAAAATATTGGGTGGAAAAGTTTTGCTTTAAAAAATCATTTTATGTTACAAGAATCTTAATGTATGAAATGTCTCAATATAGAACAATATAAAGAACTTTTATTTCCTGAGCCATTTGAGACTAACTTTCTGGATGTGTCATCACCTCTAAATACTTTATTTTGTATTTCAAAAAAAAAGGGGGGGGGCATTTTACAACATAACACAATACAGAGAATCAGAAAATTACTTGGATCACGATTTAATCCATAGGCCTCATTCCAGTTTTGCCAATTATGCCAATAATGTCCTTTATAGCTCAGAATCAGGGGTTGCATTTAGTCTCCTTCAATCTGGAATAGCTCTGCTCTCTTTCCTTGACTGCCATTACCTTGACACTTTTAATAGGCTAGTTTTCATTTTGGTAGAACATCTCTTATTCTAGATTTGTCAGATGTTTTTCATGATTAGGTTAAGATTAGATTGAGTTGGAACATCACAGAAACAATGTTGAATTTTTATCTCTGCATCATATTAGATGGGTCACAATTTTGATTTGTCCTGTTATTGTTGGTGTTAGCATTCATTACTTGGGTAAGGTGCTATTGACTAACCTTCTGTATTGCAAAGTGATTCTTTGTTCCCCTGTCTTAATCCATTCTTGTTGCTATAATAAAATACCTTAAACTGGGTAATTTATAAACACAGAAATTTATTGCTCACAATTCTGGAGGCTGGGAAATCAAGATCAAGGTGCTGGTAGATTCAGTGTTTGATGAGGGCCCATTCGTCATAGATGGTGCCTTCTGTGTGTCCTCATATGGCAGAAGGGGTGAACAAGTGCCCTCAATACTCTTTTATAAAGGCACAAATATTAATACCATTCATGAGAGTGGAGCCCTCATGACCTAATCACCTCCTGAAGGCCCCACCTTTTAATACCATCATTATGGATATTATGTTCCAACTTACAAATTTTGGAAGGACACCAACATACAGATCATAGCATCCTCTTGTAATTCATTACTATCACTATTTATTTTTTTTCTTTTTTATTTCAGCATATTAAGGGGGTACAAATGTTTAGGTTACATATATTGCCCTTGCCTCACTCGAGTCAGACCTTCAAGCATGTCCATCCCCCAGACAGTGAGCACACACTCATTATATGTGTGTATACCCATCCCCTCCTCCCCCTCCCATCTGCCCAACGCCTGATGGATGTTATTGCTATATGTGCACTTAAGTGTTCATCAGTAAAAACCAATTTGGTGGCGAGTACATGTGGTGCTTGTTTTTCCATTCTTGTGATACTTCACTTAGTAGAATGGATTCCAGCTCTATCCAGGGTAATACAAGAGATGCTGTATCACCATTGTTTTTGTGGCCAAATAGAACTCCATGGTATCCATATACCACATTTTATTAATCCTCTCATATCACAATTTATTTTGATACACAAATTGGCCAATAGCCAATGGGAGCCCCTTCTAACTGACTTTTGTGTCCCTTTGACATGTCCTCATAATGCTTTGAGCATTCCTTACATTCTGGCACAAGAAGAAATTCTAAGCTCATCTTATACTTTCCCTGCTGCAGCACTGGAATCAGTCATGTCTCCATGGAGTCCTGATTCCCTTCAGTGGAGAATGTAATTCATGTTGTTATGATCTTTATGCTAGTGGTATTATTTATACTAGTTGTGCTCATTGCCATTGGGTGTTGCTGCTCCATGTCCTTTCAGTGGACAGGCCTAAAGAAGTTATAAAAATTGTATTTACATCTACATGTATTTATTTACTTATTTATTTATTTATTTTTATTTCAGCATATTATGGGGGTACAAATGTTTAGGTTGCATGTATTGCCTTTGCCCCACCTGAGTCAGAGCTTCAAGCATGTCCATACCCCAGACGGTGTGCACCGCAGCCATTAGGTGTCACAAGAATGGAAAAACAAGCACCACATTCAAATTGGTATTAACTGATCAACATTTATGTGCACGTATAGTAGTAACATCCATCAGGTGTTAGGCAGGTGGGAGGGGGGAGGAGGGGATGGGGATATTTTTAATTTTTTTTAATTTCAAAATATTAAGGGGGTACACATGTTTTTGTCACACAGATACATAGGATAATGCTTAACTCAGGGTTTTTAGTGTGCCTGTCACTGAAATAGTATTCATTGTACCCAATAGCTAAGTTTTTATCCCTCACCCCCTTCCACCCTCCCTCCTTCTTGGTTTCCAATGTCCTTTACATCTTTTTGTGCCCATGTGTGCCCATTGTTTAGCTTCCAATTATTGGTGAGTACATGTGGTATTTGCTTTTCCATTCCTGAGATACTTCACTTAGGATAATGGTCTCCAGTTCCACCATTCTTTTTTATGGCTGAGTAGTACTCCATGGTATGTCTGTGTCTATATGTATATCACATTTTCTTTATCCACTCATGAACTAATGGGCACTTAAGTTGATTCCACATCTTTGCAATTTTCAATTGTGCTGCAATAAACATTCGAGTGCAGATGTCTTTTTGATAAAATGACTTCTTTTTCTTTGCATTGATACCTAGTAGTAGGATTATTGAATCAAATTGTAAGTCTATATTTATTTCTTTCAGGAATTTCCACACTGTTTTCTACAGGCATTGTACTAATTTGTAGTCCCACCAACAGTGTCTAAGTGTTCCTTTCTCTCTGTATGCATGCCAGCATTTATTATTATTTTTTTGACTATAATAATTAATAATGGCCATTCTGACAGAGGTAAAGCGATAGCTATTGTGGTTTTAATCTACATTTCCCTGAGGATTACTAATGTTGGGCATTTTTTTCATATGCTTGTTGGCCATTTATTCCATAACATTGAGAAAGAGGGAATCCTCCCTAACTCATTCTATGAAGCCAATATCACCTTGATACCAACATCAGGAAAGGACACAACAACAACAAAAAAAGAAAACTACAGACCAATATCCATTATGAACATAGATGCAAAAATCCTCAACAAAATACTAGCAAACCAAACTCAACAGCACATTAACAAGATAATTCACCATGATCAAATGGGTTTGATCTCAGGGATACAAGAATGGTTCAACATATATAAATCGATAAATGTGATTCACCACATAAACAGAAGCAAAAACAAAGACCATGTGATCATCTCAATGGATGCAGAACAAGCATTCAGTAAAATACAACACCCTTTCATGATAAAAACCCTCAACAAACTAGAAATAGAAGGAGCATACTTGAAAATTATAGAAGCCATACATGACAAATCCACAGCCAACATCATACTGAATGGAGAAAATTTGAAAGCATTCCCTCTAAGAACTGAAACAAGACAAGTGTACCCACTATCACCATTTCTTTTCAACATATTATCGAAAGTCCTACCCAGAGCAATTAGGCAAGAGAAATAAATCCAAATCAGGAAAGAGGAGGTCAAACTATTGCTTTTTGCTGACGATATGATCTTACATCTGGAAAACCCCAAAGACTCCACTAACAGACTCCTGGAATTGATAAATAAATTCAGCAAGTCTCAGGCTACAAAATCAATGTACACAAATCAGTAGCATTTTTATGTACTAACAACAGTCAAGCTGAGAGTAAATTAAGGACTCAATACCATTTACAATAGCTACAAAGAAAATAAAATCCCTAGGAATATACTTAACCAAGGAGGTGAAAGGTCTCTCCAAGGAGAACTATAAAACACTATGAAAGAAATCATAGATGACACAAGCCAATGGAAAAACATCCCTTGCTCAAGGATTGGTAGAATCAATATCATTAAAATGTCCATACTGCCCAAAGTGATTTAGAGGTTCAGTGAAATCCCCATCAAATTACCAACATCATATTTCAAAGATCTAAAAAAAATAATTGTAAGCTTCATTTGGAACTAAAAAGGAGCCCAAATAGTCAAAGCAATATTAAGCAAAAAGAACAAATCTGGAGGCATCACATTACCTGACTTCAAATTATACTACAAGACTATATAGTAACCAAAGAAGTATGGTACTGGTTTAAAACTAGAGACTATAGACCAATGGAAGAGAATAGAGAACCCAGAAATAAAACCATCTATCTAGAAGCAGCTGATCTTCTACACAGCAGACAACAATATACACTGGGGAAAAGAAGCCCTTTTCAATAAATGGTGCTGGGAAAACTGGATAGCCACATGCAGAAGAATGAAAGAGGACCCCTATCTCTTGCCATATACCAAAATTAATTTAAGATGGATAAAAGACTTAAATGTAAGGCATGAAACATAAACATTCTAGAAGAAATGTAGGAAAAACTCTTCTGGTCATCAGCCTAGGCAAAGAATTTATGATTAAGACCCCAAAGGCAAATATAGCAATAACAAAAATAAATAAATGGGACAATAAATTCCCATTTAATTTAATTAAAAATTTAAAAGCTTCTGCACAGCCATGGAAATAATCAACAGAATGAATAGACAACCTACAGAATGGGAGAAAATATTCACAAACTATACATCTGATAAAGGGCTAATATCCAGAATTTACAAAGAACTCAAACAAATCAGCAAGAATAAAACAAATCCCATTAAAAAGTGGGCAAAAGACATAAATGGAAGTTTTTCTGTATTTATTTACCTATCTGCTTATATATATTGAAAACCATGGTGTCACAGTGATATCTCCGATTTCAATCTAACACCCTAACATTGAATTTCATTGTTTATTTCTGTATCTGTAACACTCCTTTACAACACTGAGAATCTTGGCTTCAATTATCCTAAATATGTTTACTTATTTTATCAGTTTCCCTTCTATATAACCAATCTTCCTTCCCTGACACCACATCCCTCCCATACAGATGCTTTATTCTTCCTGGGCTCCGACCTCATTTGTTGGGTCCCTGCTGTTGACGTCTCCTCCTGCATTGTAGCAGGATTGTCAGTGTGATCAACAGAATATGCAACAATGATGGTTTGCCGTTCCATTGCTGGATAATAAAAAGACATTGTGGTGTCTGTCACTCTCTCTTTGATCACTTGCTCTTCAGGAAGACTGGTGACATATCCCAAAAAGAAGTCCACAGAGTGAAGAAGTGAGGCCTCCAGCCAACAGCCATACTAGGGAGCCCTCTACACCATGAATTCTTTAGTTCCAATGAAGCCTGCAGATGGTTGCAACCCTGGTCAGCAGCTTGACTGCAGTGTCATCAGAAATCTTGAGCCTGAACTACCTAGGTAAGTTTTATGCAGCAATTGATAACAAATACATGTCAGTAGGGTGATCATCATATTTTTTCCTGACTTTCCTGATTTAAGCATTGAAAGTCCCAGGCGGTGAGAAAACCCTCAGTCCTGGATAAACCAGCACAGCTCATTGGCCTACATGTTAAACAAAATGTAAAGTACATTAACATGTGGAGTCATGGGTTCACGTTCATGGCAAAGAGCAACAGCTCGATCACCAGTATAATTATTATATTTAAAATGAAATAATTGAAATAAAAGATTCCTAAATTCCTTCCCAGACCAAAATTAATTCTGTGACTTAATGGGTCACATTTTTGGGTGGCAGCTGTAAAAACTATTCCAAAATCAGGTAGTCTGAGGATGGCCAATAAATTCCAATGCAAGTAATGCTGTGTTCCTGCAATAAGGGGAAAGTCTTGTATCAATTTATGGACCACAAAAGAGGCTCTGAAAATGGGGGTTTTTAATCTAACTTCTGCCTGATTGAAAAAGATTTAGGTCCTAATCTTTAACGTTTGATACTTTTGTTTCTTTTTTAGACTATGTGGGATTTTTACAAAAATACAAGTTAACAATCCCAACCACCTGTCATTTAAACAAAAGAAGATTTATTACTTTTATCCAAAGAATAAAATGTTACCTAGCTTATCAGAAGTTTTGTGTGAAATTGCAAAATTGTCTTGTTTGTTTTGTTGGTCTTTTTTTTAATTGTCCTGAGATGTGTTGCTTGTGTTTCACTTCTTAAACACTTTCTTTATAAGTATTTAGGGAGCTTATGACTGTGTTGTGATCATGGGATCATGGTGGGACAGAATGTTTTGTGACTTGATTAAGACTGCCACTATCTAAATCCCTATTAGGAAAAGCTTTTTCTGTATTTCCTTCCTTCCTTCCTTCCTTCCTTCCTTCCTTCCTTCCTTCCTTCCTTCTTTCCTTCTTTCCTTCCTTCCCTCCCTTCCTTCCTTCCTTCCTTTCCTCTCTTCCTCCCCCTCTCTTTCTCTTTCTCTTTCCCTTTCTTATTTCTTTTTTTAAAGAAAGTCTATGTGAGATATGTCTGGAAAGTATCCAGCCATTGTTAATATAACGAGAACATATTACATGGCTGGATGCTTTCCAGACAGGCCTCATATACATGGACAAGAGGGAAAAAGGAATCTCATTGCTCACCTTCTGGAAATCCCAGGAATTGCAAGGATAGACAGTAACCAAGGGGAGCAGAGAGCAATCTGAGAATCTGAGATACCTCAGCACAAGGCACAAGGGGCCTCAGAGGAGAAAGGTTGTATGAGAAACTAAGAGAAATGGGAACCTCATGTAAGGCCCATCAGGTGGTAATTAAAGTAGAGGGAGTGGAGTTTTGACAAAGTCACTTTCTCTGAAGTTGGCTGCGTGGAGACCTAGGGCAATGAGATGGTGCTGTGTATGGTCCAGCATTTCCAGTCTAACATTCAACAGCGGTTTTGCAAACCTCAAAGAGCAGAGATAGCCATAGCAGCAGATGAGAAGACTCCAGAGTGTTTACCAGTTTGGGATGAGACCTTTGCTGGACCTCCTGTTTGTGTTGCATTAGTCCTTTTGAGGTTCTATGTGATACAGGGGACTGGGGCAGATGCAAGAGGGTAAAAATAGATCTTTTCATGTACTGGTTTTAAAATATGTCAGTAAATTCTTCAACACTACTCTATTGAAAAGGTGGAAACTAATTGCTCTCCTCTCAGATGTGGATTGGACATAGTGACTTGCTTCTCACGAATAGAATATGGTGGAGGTGGTGATGTGTTATTTTTGAGACTACAGTGTAACAGGCATTGTGGCATTGTGGCCTTCTCCTTGCTCTTGCTCTGATGTCACTAGTTCTTAAGTCACGAGCACATTCAAGCAGCCTTATGGAGAGGTCTGTATGGCAAGGAACTGAGCCTACCTGATAACAGCCAGCAGGCATCTGAGGCCTCCTGTCCACAGCCATGTGAATGAGCCACCTTGAAAGCAGATCTTCCAGTTCCAGTCAAGCTTCAGATAACTGCAGCTTTGACCAGCACCTTGGCTGCAACCTCATGAGAATCCCTGAGGTAGAATCCCACAGCTGAGCAGCTCTCACATTCTTGACCCAGAGAAACTGTGAAAAAATAAATGTTCATAGTTTTTGAAAGCCACTAAATTTGTTATTCAGCAATAGATAACTAATACACCTGCCAATCCAGGGATGGAATCTCAGACGTGTTTTAATAAAATTTGGTGAAATAAAGGAATATGACTATACTTACCCTTTGAATATTGAGTTACAAATCATATGGATCTAATATAACAGGGATACTCTACATCATCGGAGATATTAATAATAACATACATCCCAGCTTATGAGCTCCATAGTCCAGAACCTTCCCAAGCTTTTCCATCTCTGCCCTGCTCCATGACCATTGGGTGTGTCTTTGAGGACTTAAATTCCGGGGGAAATATATTTTTCAACCCAAAATTATTCAAACATAAGACATTTCTGATTAATCAAAACATCTCAGAAGTTTCTCATCTAAATTTCAACGAATGGTAGATATTTGAGAAGTGATGATATGAAGTACCTCAAAACATTTCAGGTACTTAATCTGCAATTAAAAAATAAATAAAATGTAAAAAGACAAAAAAGAATTAACTGCTTTAGTCCCAGAATAAAAAGCCTGCGTATAGTTTCTCTGGGAACTGATAACCCTATCTATGTGCCTTTGAGATATGCTACATTGATTTCTGACCTTTAGGTGGGAGAATGTCATTTTACAAATGCAAAGTGACAGACATTTACTGGCAACCTTCTAGACAAAAGCACCCCTTATGTGGAAATTCAACATAGCTGAGGTTGGTGTTCAAAAAATAGACATTTGCGGGGTGAAAAGACTTGTCTGCACCATCCTCATTCCAATACACGCTGTGATTTCGCAAAGGTTTTGTTTACTGGTTCAATCTTGACCTGATTCAGGCCCCTGGGGAATTCCTGTTGGCAGCTTCATTCACAGATTTAATTTTAGTTCTGAGATGATTTGAATAAAAACTGGTTGTTCAGGTAGTGAGCACTATAAAAACATACAGATGGAGAAACACGCACACATGCACAAACACACACGGTGGCGGAGACTTCACTGGAAGACATTGCTGCATTTTGGGTAAAGTTTATTTAAAGTACTTTTTCTGCTGAATACACAAAATAATTTCACAGGATACCCATTGAGCAACTTTTATGAAAAATTTCTGAGACGGAAATTTTATGGATCAGAGCCGAAATGGGAAGAAAAGCACCATTAAATCAAATAATATCTTTCTAAAAATGCTAAGGAATCTCTTAATGAGGCAGTTGGTTTCCCCCCAAGATGCCCAGCCTCATTTGGAATGCGGAGTAGATGTATTAGCTTTGCACTTTTGGAGATCTGGGTGGGATGGAAGAACACAGTGGCATCTGGGGTTTGGCAAAATCTCTCAAATTATTTTTCAAACACTTTAGGTTTGGCAGAGGCAGATTGGATTTTGCCAAATGCTTTTTTCCTTTCTTTGAAACTACAGTACTTCAAGGAAAATTTAATACATATGCTTTTGATTTACTTATTCTCAAGTCATCAAATTATTGCCTTGAAACAATTGGTTAATGCCCAATTGTCTTTTGAACATAAAGTCTTTTGAACCATTTAATGAAGTTGTTGTAAAGTCCTCCCTGCACCCCATTCCCTTTCCTTTGCCCCTAACATCAAAGTCATGTGATGCCAACATTAAATCAGCCAAAATTTTAAAAACTTTGCATTTTGTTCCCTGTTTAGAACTCTGTGAGTATGAGGTAGTTCCAATATTGGCCCTAAATATAGTCTATTGTTACTAGATAATATAGTTATAGTATCATAAAATTTTTGAGTTCAATAATTTATTCAGTATAAAATTCCGTTTTCCATCCTTCTGGGCAATCACTTACCCTCCACATCAACATACAGCAGGAAATGGTTCTCTCTATAACTGTAAATAGATTTTCCCCTATATTGTGATTCAAGTTCAGAGCAGGCGACGAGGTTATTATCCAGGGAGATTATGTAATGGTGACCTTGGAAAGGTCAGCCTTTCTTGGAGTCACCTCTCAAGGCTTATAGCTAGGCTCTTGGCTCCTTTGGAAGTCCCAGAGGCATTGCAAATCCCAGATCCTATAAACTGATCTCATCGTTTTTACATTCAGACCTACTTTTTATTTCTATCTTTTCTTGCTCAGAGAATGGTACCAGACTCTCTTTCTCTGTCTTATTTGAGCCTTCTTCCTGAAAAACCTACCCTCTACCTTGTCTGTCTGGGGGACATACACATTCAACAAACATTTACTGAGTCCCTAATTTCATTAGAAAAGTGCTGAAGCCAAAAGGAGAAAGGCAGAAGTCAAATGAATATTGAATGCTTATACCGAGTTATGTTATATTCTGTGCTTAAATGGTAACGTTAAGACTGGACAGAGCCGTGTGGTGGGAATCCTTTGTGGGGATGTTCGGCCAAGTAGAAGTCCCTAATTTAGGGACTGGAACAAGGTAAGCGTGAATGGACAATCCGGGTGAAGAGCACCAGGATGTGAGGCTGGTTCATCTCTTGGCTGTGCAGAAGAGGCAGCTCTAGTTGTGAAATCAAGGGTCTTGCACTGAGCATGCAGCTTACAGTTTTTAAATAAACCTGTCCTCATGCTTGCATTTAAGAGCTTCCTATTATTGCCTATAATACCCAGATGTCTGGGTCAAACACTATGTTATGGGACTTTGGTGGTAAGAAACTATGTGACAAGTGTGTGTATATTTATAATTTAAAAAAATATTCAAGAAAGCAGATGATATAGTAAACCCTATGATATAAGCATAAACAGAATATAATGGATGCTCCTAGTAGGGGTGACTGAGACTAGAATGACCAGGGAAGGTTTCCCATAGTTGGTGCAGCAGATTCAAATCTGGAAATACAGCTAGTAGTCATCCCAGTGAGGAAATGGAGCGGGGTCAGAGGGCTGTATGGCAGAGGTGTCACCGTGGGTCAGGACATGGAGACAAGAGAGCAGGACTTGTTCAAGGAAGCAGAGTCTGTTGCAGAATATGAGGAGGGAATGGTAAAAGAGAAAGCTGGAGAGATGACTTAAGGGCTACGTCCAAGTAGGTTTGTATTTCGTGCTAAGGAATTTGGGCTTTATCATGTAGGTAATGGGGATCATTAAAGAGTCCAAGCTGGGGAGTGACATGATCAGGTTTGTAGTTTAGAAAGATCGCAACGCTGGCTGTCTGGAGGGGCTGTCTGGACATAATGAGATGGAGGCCGTTTCAGTGGTTCAGCAGAGGCATTTTGAGAACCCGAAAATAAGGGAATGTAAATTGGAGAGAAAAATAGACAAAACTTGATGACTGACTCAATATGGATGGTGAGGGACAGGGAAGGGACAAGAGTGACTCTTAAGTTTCTGTAACTCAGGCAGTGATGTTGCCATTTACTGAGATGGGGAATTCAGTATAAGGGAAGATGGTAAGTTCAATTGTGGACATTCTAGGCTCGTGGAATATCCAAATGGAAACATCTAGATATAGGTTCCTAGTTCAGGAGGCAGACAGATAGGTCTGGGAATTATCGACATGTAGGACTCTGTTGCAGTGATAGCAGTAGATGTCCTCTTTCTGGAAGAATATATATGGTGGAAAGAGGGCTAAGGACAGCCCATTGGCAGAGTTTCCTGCCTGATTTAACATGGTACTGATTTTCCATGAGATAGTGATCCCCTCAAATTTAGGAAAGCTGCATGGGAGTAGCAGTATCCAGGGCCCCTGGGAAAACTGCCTCCAGATGTGCCAGCCCTTTCCAGGGCTCCTTGGTGGGATATTGGAACATAGGAACACAGTGCTTCTTTACACGCTTATGTTATAGTCCTTGATGTTGGCTAACATGGTGAAGGCCTTCTAGCACTTGCTTTGCTGCAAAACTCAGAATTCATTCAAGGATATAATTTACCACCTCAACATCTATTTCATACATTTTCTTTAGGGTGGAGATTGCCAGCTATCGCAGTGTTGGGGGAATTGATGGTCTAGGTGCCCAAGTAGCCCTGTGTGTGGCCTGTCGAGAGAGATGGAGGGTGAGAGGGTGAGAGGGAGGCCAGACAGGGTGGTAAGTGCAGCTCAGGGTGGTGGTCCCAAATCTCTGACTTCACATACATTGAACAGGTCTGTCAGTTTGCGGCAGTGTGATATCCAGACTATCTATAGTACTGCAAGTACTTCAGATGAGAGCATCACCATTTTGAAATTCTTGAAATGAAAAAGATCAATCAGGTTAGAAATTCATTCACATTTGTACGAGAAATTTCAACATTATATTTGTCTACAAAAGAAGAGGAGGACTTATTATTGAAATATAATATCAACCGTTGCAAACATTCTAACAGTTGTCAAAATTGAAAAAAATATTTTTATTCCCTACTTGTAGCAACAAAGTTTCTTATTGATGGTGACTATCAAGTGAAGAAATTATGATTATAAATTCTTGACAAGAAATTGCGAGTAGCCATTTCAAGAATAAAAAAATTGTAAACTATCCGGAAATTTCACGCAAATTGAACATTTAATAACTTTGCTAGTTCTTTTATTTCATTTATTTATTTTTTTACCATAAATTATACAATATAAAGAGTAGGCAACTCCTTTTTTTTTTTTTTACCTTTACCATTTAGACACTGCCAAAGCAGGTCCAGTTTACCCCAGTATGTTATACAAATAGTTTCTTTATTTATGTACACTGTAAGATTAAAAAAGACACATGCCTGTAGTCCCAGCTACTCAGGAGGCTCAGGCAGGAGGATCACTTGAGCCCAAGAGTTTGAGGTTGCTGTGAGCTAGGCTGATGCCACAGCACTCTAGCCCAGGCAACAGAGCCAGACTCTGTCTCAAAAAAAAAAAAAAAAAATCCCCTACTTTCAGTGTAGAATGCCAACTGATGCTGGGGACTGCCTTCATGATCTCTGCAACCCTGCAATGCTTAATGCCTTGCTGGGCATGAAGAAGGCATTCAGCCATGTTTGGTGAGCTACACTGCCTGAAAGACGTGTTATTTTAATTAAGGGTGTGTGGAGAAGAACGTAGGAGTCTTGGGCAGTGGGTTGGTAGGTGGGTTGGGGTGAGAGCTTTCAGAATTAAGGTAGGAGATTATATATTGAAGTTTAGAAGTTATTTTCTTTTAGAACTCAGCTAACTAGAAAGACTGAGAAAGAAACTTTGTTTTTGGTTAAAGAAAGAAATCCTAAATTTCTGAAGCTGGACCCTGCTTGTGATGTCTAATTTTACGTATTAATTTGACTAGCCTAAGGGATTCCCAGATAGCTGATAAGTATTTCTGGGTGTGTCTGCGAGCGTGTTTCTGGAAGAAATTAGCATCTGTATCAGTACACTGAGTAAAGAAGATCCATCCTCACCAATGTGTGTGGGCACCTTCCAATCTGTTGGGGGTCTGAAAAGAACGAAAATGCAGAGGAAGGGTGAATTTTCACTCTCGCCTCTGGAGCTGGGACACCCATCTTCTCATGCTGTAGAACATCAGAGCTCCTAGTTCTTGAACCTTCAGACTCCAGGACTTAACCCGGAGACACATCCCATTTCTCCTACCCAGTTTTCAGGCCTTTGGTCTTTGACTTATACCACTGGCTTTCCTGGTTCTGAAGTTTGCAGGTGGAATATCGTGGGACTTCTTGGCTCCCACCATAGCCAATTCCCATGGCAAATCTCCTCATATATCTATATCTCTGTATCTGTCTATCTGTCCATCCTACTGTTCTTTGTTTCTCTGGAGAATCTTAATACACTGCTGATTGTAGGAAAAGATTTGGTAATTTCAGAAACCGAAGGAGTATCTAAAGAGTGCTGTGGGTAAAAGAAATACTTCAAGGACTGTTGAGACATAGAGTAAACCACAGACGTGTCACGGTGATGACTACACCTTAAATGTTTTTCAAGTGGAGCTTTGTCCCCAAGGCAAGGCTTTCAAAGGAGTGGGTCCAGGCCACAGGCACTGTAGTATAGTTCCTTTCTAGGCAGTGGCACAAGGTCACTCATTCCACTGGCCTCTGCTATATTCCCTGGAGGAACAAAAACTTGCTGCATCTGTGTAGAATTTCCACCCAGAGCGTTTCAGTTTAATCATTGTCAAAGCTGGGGGGAGCATTGGCCTGCTTTTCTCTGCAGCCCGTCTCAACGGGAGCTGGTGTGCTCAACTCTTGCCAAAAATGAATTCTTGATGTAGATGACTAAAATAAAACTGCCTGTGAAAAGCTAGTTTATACATTTAGACAGAGACATAGTCTTAGCAGCAATTGTATTTACAGGGAAAAAATAAACAACAGAATGAATCATCAAATAACACTCTCTTCTTCTTTTTTCCTTACCCAGCTTTCCTTCTCTTTTGGGCTCAACCCATGATCTCTTTGTGAGTAGTTTATTTTCCCAAGGAAATTGTTTGATCAACTTGGAATATAGCAGCTGAAAATAAATTGATTTGATCAGAAGAGGAGTGTCAAGAACCCTTTGTCTCTAACATGAAAAAAATAGGGCCTGAGATAGTATTCACCATAGGAACTTAGGAAAGACATCATCATTTCGAGGTACTCACTTGGCTTCCATTTCAAACAAGGTCAGACCCTCATCCTCACGCCAGTTGAAGGGCAAAAATCACTCTACACTTTTTACTGCTTCCCGAATACAGCCTAGATGTGTCAGCTGAGGACAAAAGAGGGTCGAGCCTTTCCATAGGTCCTTTTCCTCTAGGAGATTCAGACGGAGGAATCTATTTTGTGACTTTCTAGGTAAGGCAGAGGACACATGATAGTGATCTACTAATGCAGGCAATTTTAAACCTGAGAGGAAAATAGCTACAAACTCCCCACCCCAATTCATTTGATTATTTCATCCTCTCTCATGATACAAATATTTGTGAGGTTAGAGAGAGAAACTTGTTCTGAGATATTATACTCTTATCAAAATATGTATGTGCTCATCATTATTGAATCATAAATTGATAAAATATGATGTAAATAGTTGTTAGTAATTAGGATTTAGTTTTCCTTTGGCTTAGTTTTTCCCATCTGGTTTTGGTTTATGGTTGCCTTTCCAGCTCTGAGAAAATGTAATAAAAAAAAAAGAAGATTAAGAAGATAAAAAACACAGTATCATTTGTGACTCGTGTCCAATCTTCTAAATAAATAAATTTTTAGGAAGTTGAGACTGAAGTATGATATTATGCTAGAGACGTATGCATTAAATACCCAAAGCTGCACACAGACATAAAATGAACATGAGAGAGAGGGAGATTGAGATTCAGCAATGAAGAAAAGCCCCCAAATTTATTCATTAGAGTGGGTAACCATCAATCCCTTCAACCCAAAAGATCATCACAGTCTCCTTAGAGTGCATCTGCCATGACACAATGAAAGCAAATGTGTTCTGTGTCACCTTGGTTGCTTCCACCTTGGGACATGGAGTCTATTTCAGGTCCAATGGTCGTAACATGAAAGTGATAATAGTAATAATGATAGTGAACATCTATTAATATTATGTACCAGCTGCTGTACTAAGTACGTGATAGACATTATCTTTGGTCCTCTCAGCAATACTCTGTGGTAGACTGTATTATTATCATGGTTTTATTGAGAGGAAGCCAAAGCTTGGAGAGCTAAAAGACTTGCTTTAGATCACGGAGTTAGTAAAAGGGTGGACAGAATTGGAAACTACATTTGTATGTCAGCATTTATTTTTTAGCTTCTATTTATATCATCTGAGGCAGGCACCTACCAGGAAAAGAAAATCACCTGGAAGGGCCATAGTGTTCCCTCCTTGTTCAGATTTCCACTTCATGCTGTGTTTGCCCCATCAGCTCACAGACAATTACGGTCCATTTCCTCATCTGTCTACTTGTCAATCTCTTCTGACCAGCTTGGAGCTCCTTGACAGTGGATTCAGAATACCACCAGTGCCTAATACACAGTAGGCACTTAATACCTCATTGCTAAAATGAGATGACATAAGCTAAAAATGATTACACACTGGGGCTTTATAATAATCAAGACCACGGTCTCGCCCAGCTAATTCTGCATTCTTTCTTAGATGTTCAACAGTTTGTTTGTAATTGTATACGACTTTTAAAATGTAGGCAGGTGCAGCTGAAAATACAATTTGATGCATAATTGCCATTATTATACTTGGCATTTGCAAATTTAATTTTAATTGCAGAATTAGCTCTTGCATTGTATTGAAAAGAAAAGGAAGTGTTTTAATTTAGCATTTTAATAGGAAATGTATGCATATTTACTAACTTCATTATAAAACTATCATTAACTAATTTTTGAACATCTATGCCAGAAAACACAATTAGCTTTTTTGATGATAGATGTTGTACTCTTATTTTAATAGAGGCTTGTTTTACTTGCAACCTTATACTGTACTTAGCCCAGTCCTCAGATGCCCTCTAGTGGTGATAGATAGTAAGTAAATAATAAAGTAGGTGAAAATAAAATGAATTTATCCAGCAGTGGCCCTTTCATAACCAGTAATCATATCCGCTCTGACTTATCAGATAGATCAAATATAATGAAAAAAGGTAGAATATTTACTCCATCATTCTGAGTTAATGTTACAATCTTTTAAAATGTCTCAGTGTTAAAAATAGTAAAATTATACATCCATGAATATATAGATATTCATATATTCATTCCCTTATAGAGAATAATAAAACAAATGTCTGTGTACCAAGGTCCTGGATTAAGAAATAGAAAAGACACTAACAAGAAAAAACTTGAGTTTTTGTTTGATTTAAAAGGCCATTGTCTTTTCATGATATCATACTACTTCCCAAGTTGAATAAGAAAATTCATCCCCACGTGAATAAAATCAACCTTCAGCCTTGTTAACAAACATTCTCTGGCCAGTTCATCAAACCAGTAGATCACACTGAGGAAGAAGATAAAAGGCTTTCATAATGCTTTGCAAACAGCGAGCACTCAATAGATAATTATTTATTTTATACTCAGTAAACACTCTCCTGCTAATAGGTCTTGATTGTTTGAGATTTTTAAAAAATATACTGGGAGAACATGAGTTTCCATTATGTAGAAAATGAATGTCATCTATCTTTTTTCAAATTAAATTATTCCAAAGTCATTCCCAGAGGAAATTGTTTCATTCACATTCCAAATACAGAAATAATATTTAAAAAATTTGCTGATTTAAAATTCTTTCAGTGTGCTATGATCATCACATCTCACAACTCTATCAATTCAGATTACTTATGATTCAGAAATATTTTATTATTGTACTGAAAATCAATATGAAACTCTATTATCTTAAATTTGTATAGGACTAAACTGTATTTCAATAGTCAACATCTCAAATTCAGAATCTGATAACAGTTTCCACTTTGTAAACAGAAAAAGTAGTTTTGAAATACTAGGAAACATATAGACACAGCCCGACATGCTTTTCCCACAAGATGTCACTATGGTACCTATGAAATCCAGTCATAGATGTATTTGTCTGTGACCTTATTTAAAAAAAAAAATTGATAAAAAAGATTCACATATAGGCACATGATCCTGAAATTAAAAACACCTATGAAATATGTGAATTTATAGATATTCAATGTATATATATGACAGCAAATATTTATTTAGCTGTATATTGAAATCTTAATTATAAGCAATCAAAGGGAAGTATAAAACCGGCGATCTAAGCATATATATGTAAAGCTGTACTCGAGATTCTCCATTCTTAGAAAAATACTCTAAAAGTACATGGCAGGTCCCTTATATCATCTCATCAAGTGTGTGACATATTCCTTGTGGTTACAGATTGAGTCTGTGTATTTAATGTGTGTGTGTGATGATTAAAGGATGAATACTGAGTGGTTATGATTGATGAACAACTGGCAAATTTGTCTGTCTTTTCTTTCTGTTTTAAGTGAGCCTGAAGTTAAGACCCAAGAATTCAGATAGACCAGAGTTCAGAATCGAGCTCAGCCACCTGTATAACCTCTGGCAAGGTAATTAACCTCCCTGAGTCTGCTTTCTGATTTGTAAAATGGGTACAGTAATTTCTATCTCATTGCAGTTGCTGGGAGAGTATATTGAGACAATGCATGTAAAATACCTAGCACAGAATTTGTTAATTTATTATTAATTCCAAGAAGAAAATGTTAATTAGAATCACATTTTATGCTTTGATCACAGGCCTGAGCATGTGAAATGTCTGAGTTTGGTTCACAGATATGGAATTCTTGGGTAGTATAATTCAAACACACATAAAAATTTAAACATTTGCCATAAATGATGTGATACAATGACCTGTAATCAAGGTTTTGTTTGGTAAACCCAACTCTTTGAAGAGAAAACAGAGGTCTGGCTTTGTTTTTGGAACAATTCTTTTCTGCTGGTGACTGTAACTGAAATTTGACTTAAGTCTGGCAGCTGCACATAGTTAAACATCATTTGGCCAATTGTTAGGCAAACTGGGATTTCCTCTCATCCTCTTGTGTTAATCTCTCCATGTTGTATTGTATTATTCTCCTATTTTTAAGCCTTCAATGGCTCCCCGAGGCTCTGAGGATAAAGTACAAATATGGTAGACATCTGCAGCTTACCCAGTTAGTCTAATCAGCCTCAGATGTCATAGCTGGGATGTTCTTACCACCAGCTCATCAGCCACACTTTACAAATGAGGAATCTGAATGCCAGGAGCCTGAAATATCATACCCAAAGTAGTGCTGCTCCTAAAGGACAGAGCTAAGACTAGAACCCAGGTGTCCTCACTCATTGGCACCTGGTCTGGATGAAGAGGACTTCTTAATCCCAGAAGAGCCAGGATTCTTTTCTTCAACCCAAGTGCTTTTAAGGGCTTAAATCAGGTTGGGACAATGGGGAACTAGAGTATTTGCTCATCCTAAGCAGTCAGCTTTTACCAAGCAGTAAGATGTTTCAAAGGTCATAAGAAACCTACCTTTTTGTTTGATATGTCTCATTTAAAAAATGTTTTTCCCTGTATTTTTTTCAATGGGACAGCTAAGTAAAATAATACAGTATTGCTAATCATTTCTACAAAGTGCATTGGCCTGTGAGCCACTCTGAGTCCTCCTACCAGGCAATTGGGCATTCTGAGCTACACTAGAGCAGCAGGGATGTGTTGCAGTAGACCCTTACTACTCACAAGTGTGGCCTGCAGGCCAGCAGCATCCATTTCACCTGGGAGCTTGTTTGAAATGCAGAATCTCAGGACTCATCCAGACTTCTTAAATTGGAATCCACATTTCAACAGGATTCCCAAGTGATTCGTGTAGACACTAAAGTGTGAGGAGCACCGTCTTGAACACAATATGAAAGAGCCTCATGAAAGCAGTCTCCTTCCTGATGCTTTGGCCGAGTTTGCCCAAGGGAAAAGCCTGTGAAATCCTTGGCACAGTTACTGACACTAATCTCCAGAAATGATGGTTTCCTGTTCCTTTCTTGGAAATATATTGATTATCGCTTGCTTGACAAGGAATTAGTTTTAAAAGACGGGAAAAAATGTTTCACTTAAATTTTTAAAATGATAAAAGGAGCATAGACCCATTGAAGACAATTTGGATGTAGGTAGAATGAAGAAAATAAACTGTTTGTCAATACAGAGTGACAACCACTGCTCTTACTATTTTGGTGCATTGCCTTCCAGTTACACAAGCACACACACAAACGTATGCATTTAATATTTTAAATGAGTAATACCTTAACATGGATCAAAAAATATAAAAAGGTATAAAGATTTTTGCCAATTTCTGTACCCCATCTGATCAGTTCCACCCTCAACTCTGATAGATAACTATTAATTTTTTGTGTATCCTTCTGGAGATATTTTTATGCATAATGAAGGTAATGTGAATATGTATACTTTTACCATTTAAAACAAATGATAGCTTTATTCTGCACAGTTTTGCACCTTACACACATTTTTACAACTATTAAAAGGTCTGTAGTTACATGTTTTATAAATTGCTTTTTCACTTTCTATTTTACCATAAATATTTCCTGTGTTTTTACAGTATTTTCATAAATGTCATTTGAAATGACCACACAATATTTCATTGTGCATATTTACAATAATGTACTTAACTAGTAGAGCTTACTTTCACACATTTTGGCCCTTTCATTTTTTTGTTTTTCAATTACAGACACTGATGTCATGAAACCCTTTGTGTACAGAATTACTATCACCCAGCGGGTACTGAGTGGAGTTTAGATAGACACAGTATCGAATGCTACCGAGATCCCAGAACAGACCATATTCTTTCTCTTCCTCAGTCTTGATTGTTCAATTCTTTTTTAATTCTGTGGAATACTCTGAAACCCCCTAATATAATCTCCCTTTTTTTCTTTAAAATATAAAGAGGCATTTATAGCATGCAAAAAATGAGGCTTAATTAACTACGCAAAACAATGGGAAAGAGAGAAAGAGAAGATGACACTTCCATCCAGATGTTAATTCCATATATGGCGGAAAAGAAATGGGATCACCTAATGAGGCAAGTAGAAGTGAAAAATAACAACAGCAGCCAACAACAGGAACTCCTAAAACCAAGAAAATGCCAGAGGGGTATCCAAGGAAAATGAACACCAAAGGGGAGTCAGTTCTTATAACACGAGAAAAACGATTGGAAAAAGAAAAGCATTTCATTGAAAAGGAGTTTTAAAGTCTAGAGGACTCAACAGCAGAGGAAACTCAAGTTTGCAGGAAAAGCACATGGCTCACCCTCCATTTCTGAAGCAACAGGCTCAGAAAGAATTAAACAGAAACAGTTCTTGATCAAAAATTTTGCAAGACAGATTCACCAACCAGAGCAAACTCAGAGCGCCATAGCTTATCTACAGGCAAATTCAAGAGCAGGAAGCAGCCGGCAACTGCAATGTAAGGAGATGGGAAGGAATCGGGTTCCGTTAGAGTTGCAGAAATAGGTGGAGAAAATTATGATGTTGGAACTGTTGGGGAATGCTCATTCTTGAGGTGGAGTGAGTGAGAATAGCGAGAGTCAATGAATCTTCCTTTCAAGAGAGATGGTGGAGTCACTGTCCTCCAATCCAGTCCAATATTAAATTCAGCCTTGGGGAGCCAGTCAACCAACTGTTAAAGGAAAATTGAAGCCTTGATTATTCGTGATAGATTCCAAATGAAAGGGGTTCTCAGAAAAGACCTGGGGATTGGAGGTGCAGTATGGTCTGGGTGTTTGGCCCCTCCAAATCTCATGCTGGAATTTGATCCTCAGTGTTGAATGTGGGGTCTGGTGGAGGTGTTGGAGTCACGGGGGCGGATCCCTCATGAATGGCTTGGCGTCCTTCCTGTGATAACAAGTGAGTTCTTGCTGTATTAGTTCACATGAGAGCTGGTTGTTCAAAGGAGCCTGGGACCACCACTCCTCTCCTCTTGCTCCTGTTCTCCTCACCAGGTGACACGCCTGCTCCCCCTTCAGCTTGATTAGAAGCTCCCCGAAGCCCTCACCAGAAGCAGGTGCCGGCGTGATGCTTCTTGTACGGTCCGCAACCGTGAGCCAAATAAACCTCTTTTCTTTACAAAATACCCAGCCTCAAGTATTTCCTTTAGAGCAACACAAGTGAATTAACACAAGGGGTATATATGCATGTCCATTAACATTAACTAGCATGCTGAAATCTCAGAACTGGTAGGATGCAATCATGAGGAAATATAACTGTGCTCTCTCACTCTCTCACAGGGTCCACGGGAAATCTGCAGCTTTGAGCCATTGTGAATGGGAGTTCACTTACTCTCAAAATATTTCCAGAGGCTTCACTGCCATAGGTAATACAATCAGCATCTCAGTTCTTAGATTTCTCAGCCATTACTAAGATAACAAGATACTGTGTCCACCAAACTCTAGAAGACACATTGTTAGTCCCAGAAGCCATTCTTTAGTGGGCTTCAGGGAAAGAAGGAGCACACCATCCCTACCATGAGTAGATTAAAGTTTCCCAAAATCTTTTCTCACCCCCTATTCCAAATCTTGGCCATTCTCAACTCCTTTATTGGACGTATGTGGTTAGCTATGAGGTATAAACCTGGTTCTTGACCACTTGTTTCACAATTCCTACTTTGGTGGTCTTGCACCAATACTTTTGTATGTGGGTGTGATCAAAGTACAGTTAAATTTCAGTCATTTTTGAGAATTGATAGGCACATACATATTTGATTAGTTCACATTCAAATGAGCATCCGTTTTCATATAGCTGCTTTTTAGTACCTAAAATACTGAGAAACTTGTGTAATATGTTATTCCAGGAAAAATACTAGCCTGGAAGTGTTTTGAATTTCCTCGAATTTTATTTTTATGCCAAAGGATTTGTATGTGCTTGGAGATTTAAACTTTCAGCTTGGAATTGTTATTTTTTTTCCCAGAGAAAAACAGCCATATTGTTTTTTAGAGGAATAAGGAAATGAAATGCCATGACCAAGAGAACAATTTAGGTTGGAGATTTTGTCTGTATGTGTGCATTGTTGTATGTCTGTGAGATAAATCTATGTGGGAAAATGTCATTTTGGGATTACCTTTTTATGTTATGAAAAAGTGTAAAGGAGAAGGATGACTAATTGACCCTTGCCATTTTCAGTTTCCACTGCTTTCTCCTGCAAGCCGATGAAGTGCATAAATACTAAAGGCATACGCTAAAGCTGCTTCTTGGCAGATGCGGATTATGTTCTAATGGGACACATTCAAAGAACATCACCCAAATCACTCATTTATTCTGCATCCCCTAAGCATGTCTTGGTGCGGTTCTACAATATCATCATGTGCAGGTTTACACAGCTCTCTGTAATTGCTCTTTTGCTGTTCCAGCCCTGGGTGAACCACACGTTCAGTAAACCTCCTATACAATTCAGCTTGAGCAAATTTGTAAATTAAGGTTGGAGTATTACTTGTCTAACATAAAATAGCTCTTCAGTTTACAGAGTTATCATAAATTTCCACTAATGTTATTAATAAATAGTCATCAGTATAGTTTTAAAAATTAAATATAAACAACATTGGCCCAAACACACATTTTTAGCAGCATAGAGTTTCCTCAGAGGAGGCCAGTGGTGGATGACAGCATTAATTTACTCCAAGTACCTTATGGGCAGTGGAGGAGGCCAGAAGGGGAGAACGTAAAGAGACCTATTTCTGAACAAATGTAAGACTATCCTCATCTTTGAGGACTGGCAGAAGTAGCCAGGGGGAACTTTAGGAGTCTCACATGAGCAGGGAGGACATATGTGTCAAAAATGTTTGCTTATTAGTGTTATTATTCTCTTGCTTCCCCCCACATGTGAGTGGGAAGGAGGAACTGATATATTTAGGACATGTATCTAAAGGATTTTCTTTTCCTTTGGGTCTTGTTTCTCCACAAGAATCACTTATTTATTTATTTTTTTTACTATGATTAATGCTTTTATTTATTTATTTATTTTTATTTCAGCATATTATGGGGGTACAAATGTTTAGGTTACGTTTGTTGCCTTTGCCACCCCCCAAGTCAGAGCTTCAAGTGTGTCCATCCCCCAGATGGTGCGCATCGTACTCATTATGTGTGCATATACCCATCCCCTCCTCCCCCCTCCCACCTGCCCAACACCCAATAAATGTTATTCTTATATGTGCACTTAGGTGTTGATCAGGAGAATCACTTACTTTTAAAAACACATCCAGATCTCGCAGCTTGGTTAGGCTCTATAGAAATGAGTTATAGAGGAAAAATGGCATCACGTAAATAAATAAGCAGGATGAGACCAGCACATGGGGCCCCGGAAGAACAAGCCATGTCTTACTGTAGCATGAAAAGTGGGAGAAAGAGTCAATGCTCCTTTAGGCTTCTTGAAGGCAATGACAATATCCTATTTCGCTTTTTATCCCCACAAGGGGCCATTCAATAAACGTTGCTTAATAAAAGAATGACTGAATCAGAGGGCACACAGCAGATGGTCTGATAAGACGCCAGGCCCTACCTCTGATGTGTAGCATCGATGTCCCAGAATATAAACTCTTGGAGGGCTGAGCCCACCTTCATTCCTTTCTAGCCCATCCCTCCCCTCTGCCTCCCCTACCTTTCAGTCCTTAGGAAGGATTATATACCCACTTGGAGGCTGATAAATGATTGTTCAGGATGATCACATTAGAGTCATTTATTTATAACTATTATAAATGTCTGAGAAATGTTGTTGGTACCATTTTACTTTTGAATTTTAAAAATTACATAAGACATGTATATTCAATTTAGAAAAGAGTAGAAAGTAGATAAGTTAAGGAGAAAATCATTCACTGTGGCACTAATTAGAGATAGCAAGATAGATATCTCTTTGTACAAAAATGGGATCACACTGTACATATTGTTCGTGTCCTGTTTTTTCCCTTTGTGACAAACCATGAACATCTTTTTTGTGGCGTGATTTTAGAAGTGCTCTATTAATGTAATGTCTTCCTCATATGCTCTCCTCTAACCAAGATTAATCAGCTACAGATTTAATGTAAAAAAAAATAAAATTGGTAGCTTCCTCCCTGCTTCTAATGAATCACTACCATTTATTATACCTCCAGGATCCAGCAAACCGTGTCAGTTCTGTACGCGAAATAGAAAAGGAACGGGTTCACCTAAAGAAGGAAATTAAGTTTTAAAATCCAGCTAAAAGTACATAGAAGAGTAACAAAACCGCAGGGAAAGCTGAGCTTCAGCAGCAAGAGAGTGACACATGGATGAAGAGAGTGTGGCCCAGCCATCCCCCTCCCCCTCCCCCAGCACCTGGTAAAGGGGCAGAAAGTCCCCAAGGGAGAAATGTCAACAGTGGGGAAGCAGCAGCTCCTCCTAACAGCAGCATTCATTCAAGGAGATTATTTGAGTTTCAAGAAGTTTGTGACTGTCATTCAAATACCTTTCAAAATCAGAACCATGCCAGTATAAGTTTATTAATCCAGCGATGGGGGTTGCCCAGCAGAGAGCTGGACTTTGTAAGGCCCTGTAGAGCTAGAGGTGAAGTTATTCTCCAGGGATATCCCCGGCACAAACTTTGTTTTTTGCCTCCAACCCAGCAAGGATGTGGTCTTATTCGTGGGATTTTGATTCAATAAATAGAGAACCTATTTTTTTGTAAGTCTATATTTCAGTTCTTTTTTTTTAGTGTATTCACAAGGTTATGCAACCATCACAACTATCTAATTTTAGAACATTTTCATCCCTCCAAAAAGAAGTCTGGTACTCAATAGTGGTCACTCTATTCCTCTCTCCCCAACACAGGCAACCAACCACTAGTCTATGGATTTACCTATTCTGGACATTTCATATAAATGAAATCGTATAGCACATGGCCTTTTGTGACAGACTTTCATGTTTTTAAGGTTCCTCCATGTTATAGCATGTATCAATACTTCATTCTTTTTTACGGAGGAGTAATGTATGAATATATCAAATTTTGTTTATCCATTCATCGGTTGATGGACATTTGAGTTGATTCCACGTTTTGGCTATTATGGTTCATGCTGCTGTGCACATTTGTGGATACATTTTTATGTGAACATATATTTTCAGTTCTCTTGGAGAATCTGTTGCATTCAAGTATCTCTTCAAACAAAAATGCATGAATTTGGGAACTCTATTTTCTGCTCCATTTTTCTGTAAACCTAAGACTGCTCTAAAATTAAAGTCCATTAATTAATTTTAAAAATGCATATATTATTAGTTTTTGGTATAAATGGTGGTTTAAGCCTGCTTGTGAAAGAGCAGTGGCATACCTAGAATTTGGCTGTTTTCTCAATGCTGATCGGAATGACCAGCAGCCTCGTGGAGAAGCCAGGCATGAGAAAAAGCCAGGCATGAGAAAAAGCCAGGCCAGGAAATATTGCATTTGCCCCAGGCCTGTGTGGCACCTGGCTTTCATTAAGTTCTTATCCTTGGCCAAATAACATGGAACATTCAATATAATAGGAGAATGTGTGGTCTCTTCCCCTTTATGGTAACCTGGAATGCTGTAGGTAACATTCTTTCCTTTACAATGTTAAAAATTATAAAATAATACAGACTGATTTGAAGAAATTAAGAAACAGATAAGTATAAAGAAGAAATTAAGTTATTTTCATGTAAATTAGAGATAGCATTTTTTTTTTTTTAGAACATGAAATCATACAGTGCGGCTTGTGTTCTTTTTCTCTAATCAATGAACTATGAATATATTTCAGAGACATCCATTTAGAAGTATCTACTAATGTGGTATTGTTTCTTCCTTATGTTCTGCTGTAAATAAATTTAATTATATTAAGACTTCCCCCCAACCAAAAAAAAAATATATATGGAGAGCTAATCTCTTTCTATTCTAAAGGAGGCACTTCTATTTACTTCATTCTAGGAGCAAACAGCGCTAACCATATGTGAGGCAGAGAAGAGTGGATCTAACCTAAAAGGATATACTGACACTTAAAAATAATCATGGATCTGTCTGGAAATGGTAGGGAAGTTCAAGAGGAAATGGGAAATTAGGAAGAGAGTTTGGTTTTGTTATAGAATGAAAAGAGATAGAAAAAAGAAGTCTGGGGTTTCATTCTGGTGTCAGGTTACTGGAAGCCAGGAAATTTTGAAAGCTGAAAAAAGAGAAACCTGGAGGAGAGACTTATGATGAGGAATTCCCAGTCCCCACTGCCATTAGCACCCAGGCACCCAGGCCATGCCAGCAACCTGACGTTAATGGACACTTGTTGGCAATAACATGTTCAACAGATCATTTATTGGTGATCATGATTATTACCAGGTGAGATGTGCTGTTTCACAAGCAATATTTTACCACCAAAATTTAAAAATCTTTCATGATACATTTTTACTTGAGAGAATTAGAACAAGTAGATAATCAAAATAATAATAAATGCCATTCATTTTATTTCTTCATTTAAGGAAGTGTGAAAATATCTCTTTTTATAAAAATGAGATGATAAATTTTTACTATTCGTGTTCTGACTTTTCCCCTATTAATATTCTATGAATATCTTTTTGGTTGTGTGATTTTGGGGATGTGCACTTTCACTTTGGTGATGTCTCTCCTTACTTTTAATCCCAACCACAGATGATTAGATTAATAGAGTAAGGAGGCACGTTTCCCCTTCATGTCTCCGGTCAGTGACACCATTCAATGTACTTTTGGGATCCGGTAAAGAGCACTGGTTCCATATAGTTAGAAAAAGAATGGGATGGCCTAGAGGGGCATGTGGAGGCTAGGAAAAACCAAACAAACAGCTGTGATTGTGGGGAACTGTAGAAGAATATTCTAGAATCAGAGCACTGAAAGAGGGGTGGGGAATAGACCTTGCTGCTATGTTAGGAAGGAGAGATAAAAAGGAAACAGGGGCTTTCTGTTTAGTGGTAAAAGTCATTGAAGCCCAGGGAAGTTTTTGAAATGAGGAGAAGCAAGACATTTCAGATGAGTACATGGGGGAGGGTCATTGCATCATTCCTTCCCTCAGTCCCCACGGCACTGGCTGTAGATAACACTGCTCATTTCCTGCTTTTAAGCACCATGAAAATAGCCATATATTCAATAAGGTTATTTATAAATAACCAGTGTCACTTGATAGCAGGGTTGCTATCAAGTTCACCTTCAAAGGTATGATTTTAGCTTAAACTACTGTCGCCTTCCCCTTGCTCTTCTTTCCTGAAGCAGGTCACAAATCCTAGGAAGATTATTCTCTGACCCTTCCTTTTTTGCTATGGTTGGGATATGGTTTGTTTGTCCTCACCATATCTCATGTTGAACTTTGATCCCCAGTGAGGCGGGGTCTAGTGGGAGGTGTTTGAGTAGTGGGAGTGGATCCTTCATGAGTGGCTTGGTGACATTCCGGTGGTAGAGACTGAGTTCTCATTCTTGTGGGGAATGGATTTGTTCCAGTGAGAGTGGGTTGTTATAAAGCTAGGACACTCTTCAGGTTTGCTTCCTCTTCACATGTGCCCACTTCCCCTTAGACCTTCTTAGCCATGTCTCTATGCAGCACAGAAGTCCTCACCAGAAGCCGAGCAGATGCTGATGCCATGTTTCTTATACAGTATGTAGAATCATGAACTAAATTAACCTCTTTTCTTTATAAATCACCCAGCCTCAGGTATTCTTCTATAGCAACACAAAATGGACTAGAACATTTCCTTTTCCCTTGGAAACCCTTATGTGACCGCAGGGAAGGAATGTCACACAGGGACACCAAGAAGAACCTGAGTCATGCTAAGTTCCCCCTAGTTTATTACCATTAGATTATACTCTTTTGTCCTTCAATCATACTTCTGCATGACTGTCCGTAAAAATATACAGATTTCCCCATTTCTTTGGATCTTCATTTTTGAAGTCTTTTGTGTCATGCAAAACTTATATTAAACAAATTTGCATGCTTATCTCTTGTGAATCTGTCTTTTGTAATAAGGGTCTCACCGTGAACCTTACAATGGATCAGAAAAAGATTACTTTTTCCACCCTACAATCATATAGAGATAAAAGCATATGTATTTGTTTGTATACAAGGGGGATCACATGGTTCACTTCCAGATTTTTCCCAAGTGAGAAGCTGTAAGCACACTTTTGGTGGTAGCACTTTTGAGGTGCACAATCCCTGTGGTAGTGTTTCTTTAATCACTAGTAATTAGCTCACGACTTTTTTTGTGAATTGGAAAGGTAGCCATATTTTCACTTCTTGTCCCCAATCATTCCAACCTATCCTCAGGTGAAAACAAAGCATTGTCAACTGTGTATGTGGTTAAGGAAGGACTGTTATGTCTTGGAGGGTCATGCTGAATTTTAAATCCCAGCTAGTACGTCTCAGAAGAGTGGAAAGAACACTAAAGGGAATAGAACACCAGAAAAAAGAATTAGGTCATGAAATATGGTAGATAAAGAAAATCCTGGGATTTCACTGTGGGTAGTGAAGATTACCAAAAATCTAAAACCTCCCAAAAGCTAAGGCAAAAGCAGGTTTTATGGAGGAGCACATGGCAGAGTCATTGGTCCCATCTTTGTCATATCCAGTACAGTATTATGCACATCCTCTGAGGTTAATGGAATACTTAGATTGAGTAGGTTGATGGTAG
The DNA here is from genome assembly GCF_000956105.1 of Propithecus coquereli. Lineage (NCBI taxonomy): Eukaryota > Metazoa > Chordata > Mammalia > Primates > Indriidae > Propithecus > Propithecus coquereli. The sequence goes on from NW_012152352.1 coordinate 553,497, forward strand.
GTTTAAAGATATTGTGTATATATTTATAAATGACCACAATGAACTCCAGTGAGCTGTTGCAACTCAGTTTTAATGTTACTAAGGGAAAAGGATTTCTGAACCATGTCCTAGGACCAAAATAATGATTAGAATCACACTAAGTATGTCAGTGGCACAGCAAAAATTTAAATCTTTTTATTTTTTCTCCAGCTCTTTTAGGATTCTGTCTGGCCAGTGAGGGTTGCAGGCAGCTGTATACCCTGTAGGGAACTCAGGTGGGAAGAAAGCCAGACCAAGGTGGGCTGCATCTGCTCCGGCTCTGTGCAGAGAAAGACCTCAATTCCACTGTTTCTGAAATCTGGGCTGGTAAATTGGGAAGATACAGCAGGGTGTTTGTGTGTATGTAGTCTCTTCCTGTCAATATGTAACCCACCTGCAGTTATCATTTTACCTTTCTAATGTTTAAAATAACGTAAGTCATACAGGTTTATTTAAGGGAAAAAATCCAACAACTAGGAAACACTGAACAGCAAAAAGAAAAAAATTATTTATGGTGATCTAAATTAAAGATAGGAATATAAGTATGTTTTTACAAATGGAATCATTTTGTCCATATGTTTATATTATGCTTTTTCTCTTAGTATGGATTGAGAATATCTTATCCCTGGCACCATCTTTAAATTAGACTGAAAACATGGTGCTGTTTCTTCTTTAAGCTGTTCTCTAAACAATATTACCCACTGTAAAATTTTATTTTCCTGCTGAGGCAATCATAATTCCCTTTTCTGTTTCATGAGAGGTAATAACACCCAGTGTCCTCAAGATCCAACAAAACCATGTTAGAGAAAGAATGAGATCCTCTAGAACTGAGTTGTAGTGGAAACTGCACAGAAAGGGTAGCAGAATAACAGAGAAAAATAGAAAGCTGGAAGAGTAAGTCCTTTCTGCAGTAGGATAGAGAGGCAGAGAGAAAAGACTGGGCCTTCCTCGGGGTAGTGAAGCTTATTCAAATTTCAGACGATGCCAAAGCTGTGGAGAGACAATGCATTGCAGAGGCACACACAGGAGAGATTTTCCTCTCTGTCAAGGAGAACACTGGGCCACCAGCTAGAATTGAATTATGGTTATGATGGATACTGTGTTCAGAGAGGTCATTTATTCATAATCCGACAACAGACAGAGATTTTACTTTCAAACATCTAAAATTACACAAGTTAACATGTTAATTTGACAATAGATAAATGTAATGAAGGAAATCATTCTATATGCAGTCCACTTACAGTAACACTGTACCTTATTTCTTTTTCAAAACCGGGATCATATTGTATATTCAATCTGTAGCCTATTTTCTCCCCTTATCTATCTATCTATCTATCTATCTATCTATCTATCTATCTATCTATCTATTTTCAGTTCCATTGTAACTCATT
>NW_012152352.1:555499-559449 GCF_000956105.1 Propithecus coquereli
CTCAGGCTGGTCTCGAACTCCTGAGCTCAAACAATCCGCCCGCCTCGGCCTCCCAGAGTGCTAGGATTACAGGCGTGAGCCACCGCGCCCGGCCTCACCGAGTCTTGATTATTCAATTTTTCCCTCAATTCTTTGAGGCACCCCCCCTACCCAGGACCCTTTCAATAAAATCTTATTTCTATTTAATCTAGAGAGTCACTTTTTGGTGTTTGACACTAAGAAAACCTTAGCAATATATGTAAGAATTACAGGAAAGTTAAAGAAAAATAGAGGAAGACACTCAGATCTAGCAGAAGGTGTTGCTATCTATGGGGCAAGTGGAAGTTAAAATACAAATCAACCTTCATCTGAAACTGCATAGAAAGGAAAGAGAAACAGATCACCATTAAAAATAGAATCAGATCTTCCTTTAGCAGGAAAAGAAATTAGAAAATGGGGACTCTGTAATTTCATTAACTTAGTGAATTAACTTAAAGTTAAAAAATCTAAAAAAAGGTCAAGAGTTTGAGAGGAGTATAAGGTCTGGGACTTACTAAGGATATCGATGTAGGAAGAACCAAATAACAGTAACCCTAGATCGGAAATTCCTGTAGATTTCCAGCTGGGAAAACCTCCCAGGCAAGAGAGCATTTACTGGATAAAATACCAACAAGGAGACTAAGCATTGGTCAATGTAGCAAGAAAGATAACTTGAGAATAAATCAAAATCATTTCCTCAAAAAGATTTAAAAAAATTTTCTGTATTATACAAGTATTCTAAATTAAGCATAAACAGACAGGAGGCTCTATTTCCTTTAAAATAAAGTGTAAGCTTTTTATTAAAATTTAAAAGCTCACTCAAAAAAATTAATTTACAATTGCCACTTCAGAAGAAAGATCTTGTAAACATATCAGCTCTTTTTAGATGACTTGTCGTATTTTTCACTTAATTTTGTTAAAGAAACAGGGAAATCACTTTGAATTAAACTAACATTTATATGCAGATAAAATTGGATGTATTAAGTCTCTAGAGTGAGTCTATCTTTCTCCTAAGACAAAAGAAAAATTTCTAGGTGAAAAGAGACCCGATTTAGATTCTTTTACATTGTGTGTGTGCCAGGCTGGCAACCTAAATTTGTCCCTTATACTGCCCTCAAAATTAGGTCTTGTATGACTGCCCGTGGTTGGCCTGTGTCCTATTCTATCAAGTTTCAAGCTCGCTACTGTATTTACTGCCAATCAATGTTCAGAGTGCACTAGGGAACTAATGGATCTTGATCAGTGATCTCAATTTCTCTAACTCCTCAGCCATTTTATTCTGTATTTTTAGAAACAGGTATTCATATTTCCTAGTTGGCACAGAGGACAGCACATTCACTGATAATAAGGAGTCAAGAAGAAGTTAAAATAGACTTCTGACTGTCAGCCTGCTTTTCAGAAGCAATTACTATTATTGGGTTTACTTCTGCCAGTAGTATGGAGAGTTAAATTGGTTTTGGAATACCAGTTGCATAGACATTTAAATGTCTGGAAATTGCATTTACTTCTGTTTTTTTCCTTTAAGATGGAGAATGGACAAAAAATGAGAGTAATGGACCTAGTGCCTTCCTTTGAACACATTCACTTTCAAACGGGAGGAAGAGAGGGGACTGTTGACTGGAACCTCTTTGAGACTCCATGCTAGGGTGAAGGGTTAGGAGGTGGAAAAAGAAGTGAGGAAGGGATAAGTGTAAGGTTGAAGAGAAGGCGATTTATTTTATTTTTCCAGGTGGGATTCCTCGGATAAACGTGAGAAAAATAAAAAGATATTTTAATTTCCATGAGCAGTATCCCCCAATAATATTTGTAGCTTAAGCTAATTAAAGCCATATCAGAAATTGACTGTTTATAAATATTCTTTGGTATGATGTTGTGGATTTTCTTTTACTTTAATGAAATACATTCCATTTGAAAAGTTTCAACCTTGTTTCAGCTGAAGTAAAGGAAAAAGATGATTTTCCATTCATTCAAGCTTCATGATTTTAAGTTGTTCAAGTCAAATCTGCCAACAGATCCAAGGGGTTCATTTATAATCGTAATTATAAATTAGGTAAAAAAAACCCAGAGATAGCTGAATACAAGAACAGATTCTGAGACAAGAAGCAAGATGGAAACTGAATGAGAAGACCAATGTTTCCTCACAATAGGGTCGGGATGCCCAGAACTCCTTTTTATCAGGTGCTAGTGTCCAGCTGGCTGTGTTCTATTATATAACAGAGTCACTTTTAGAGTATATTTCTGGTCTTGCCTGAGGTTGCTTCTGTGGACTATCTCTGGGATGAGGTAGCATGATCTTCTCTTTACGTCCACATTCTTGCTTAGCTCTGCGACTTGTATAAGAGAAAGTCAACTACATTCCCTAGCATGACCAATTACTAGTATACTTTGCTCTCTACCTAATTAGCATAAAAAATAACTCTATTTCAAGTGCTAGCCAAGGAGTCTAACCTTAAATACATTGTTGCCAGATAGCTATCAAAAACTCTGAGGAATACCTGAAGAGAATACTTCTCTAGAGGAACATACCTTTGTTTCACTTACTATTCACTATTGCTTACGGCCTGAATTCTGTATTGTTAGAAAACTGATAAGTTATGAATGATTTTTATCAATAGAGATGTAAATGTTTTCTCTCCAGTAAAAAAAAAAAAAAAAAATGAACCCAAAGATTGTGGTTTTGTTGCCCTGTAAGACATTGACCAGTTTTTAAAAAACTAATTTATCAAACCTGTTTCATCACTGCTTTCCTGACTACATAAACCTCTGTTCTGCAAATGCTCTTTGAACCAGCTTTACCATCCTTCTGGTTTTATCATTAATAATTTAAACAAGTCTTGACACATTCTGACCAAATGTTTGAATGAAAACTATATTTTAACATTTTGAAAATTATACTCTGACAAAGCCTTTCCCTACCTGTTCTAAGAATGCCCATTTTATGCTCTTTCAGGGTTTCCTTTGTCTCTCTTCCAGTGTTCCCTGTTCTTGGATATTTGTAAGCCAAATTCTTGCTTCTGAGGACTTTTGTGAAAGGCAGAATGGTGTCACGGGCAGAGATTCAAATTTTAGAATCAGACAGATTTGAGCTGGAATCGTAGCTTCCTGACACCACTAGCTTTGCAACCTTGAACAGATCACTTAACTTCTCTGACCATATTTTTCTCTAGGATAGAATAAGTCACATGCATTGTGACAGTGGAATTTCTCAGTTTATTCATTTGTAAAAGAGGAAGTCGAATTGGTTAACCTCCAAAGTCCTCTTCAATTTTAAAATTCTCTGATTCCAGCATTTAGGAGCTTCTTATTGCCAATTAATTTCTAAGAGTCAGAAGTTTAAATGTGCAAGGTTCATTTCTCCTGGTTCAATACTCGGTTATAGAACAGCAACAGTAGATAGGGAAGGGAAAACTTGCATACCTCCACAGATCAGGCTCATAAATTCCCACGATGCCAGGTCACCAGGGGAGCTCCAGCTCACTTTTAGTTCCGCTTCTAAAAGCACTGGTTGCTTTATTACGGTTTAAATCTAAGTATCTAAAAATTCAGGGATCTGTCATCTAACTTTAAAGATAACTTACAAGTAAAAAAAAAAATTATAACTGATGCCAAAATCCCCTGGGGGGTGGGGAACAGATGAGGCTAATTTATTCCTGGGGCTGTAATACCATCTTCAAGTACAGACCTTGGCAGATGGTATTGTTTCAGGGAATTATGCAAAAATGAGATTCTCTAACACAAAATTAGTTTTCTCTATCCTTTTTGATTCATAAGAATAATTTTAAGATTCCCATATATAAAATCCTAATAATAAAGGATATTTCATCATGTTTATGAGCTTAAAGTCTATCTCTATTTTAATTTTTTTACATTAACACCAAAATATAGTTTAATAATGCTATCTGATGGATAATGGAATGGTATTATTCTAATAA
>NW_012152352.1:561279-561614 GCF_000956105.1 Propithecus coquereli
TCCCTGATATGCTTCCTTACTTAGACTCTAGGGGAAGAAAGACTTTCCCTCTATCCTCCTTGTTTAATAACTGGTGGTGGTGGTGGTGGTTTGAAATAAACTGACAACAGGCAGATTAACAGGAGATAAGTTATACAGTTTTATTAATTTTTAATATTATTAATACATGCCTGGGGGCATCACAGGAAAAAAAATGAATATCCAAAAATACGGTAAGACTTGAGAGCTATAGGAGAGAAAAAGTATTATAACATCTTTTCTCATCCATTGCAAGGTTCATGGCTGAGGCACCTATATAACAAAAGACTGATTAACAAGAGAAAAGCATATATATT
>NW_012152352.1:563274-566625 GCF_000956105.1 Propithecus coquereli
GAGTCAATTAATTAATTGATTAATATAAAACATAGGGAAAAAAGTTTGAGAAAAAAAATATGTCACATCTCCATAATTAAGATCTTTGGCGAGCCACTGTTAACAGAAAAAGAACCAAACTCTGTAAAATAATTTAAAGGGGTTTATTCTGAGCCAATATGAGTGACTGTGGCCTGGAGAACATAGTCTCAAGAGGTTCTGAGAAACTGTGCCTGTGGCAGCTGGATTACAGTTTGGTTTTATACACTTTAGGGAGGCAGGAATTGCAGGTAAAATCATAAATCAATACATGGAGGGTATACATTGGTTTGGCCCAAAAAGGCGGGACATCTTGAAGTGGGGGCTTACAGGTTATAGGTGGGTTCAGAGATTCTTTGATTTGTAATTGGTGAAAGAGATAAAGATTTGTCTAAAAGCTTGGAATCAGTAGGTAGGTAGGAATGTTCTAAATTAAGGTAAGGAAGTCCACTAATCATAGATAAGTCACAATACGCTCAGTGACGTGTTAAGCAAATTGATGGCCTACAAGTGTGACTTAACCTTTGCCTTGCATGGCCTTGGGTCCTGTTTTTAATTTAGTATCTCATTGCCACAAGAGTCTCATGATCTCTATTTTAACATTAGTGCTGGTCAATTGCAGTATCTAAACTCCAAAAGGGAGAGGGTATAAGGAGGCATGTCCAACCTTCCTTTTCACCATGGCTGGGAACTCAGTTTTAAGGTTTTTCTGGGGTCTCCTTGGCTAAGAGGAGGTCCATTCACTTGGCAGAGTGGTTGGGATTTTATTTTTATTTTACACCATGAAGTTGGAAAAAACTCACATTTTATGTCTAGGCTTCCTGCTTCTACACTACCATTGATACATAAGCAAAAGAAAGAATAGTGAAATGAGAACAATCAGAAAGAAATGAATGGAAAGAAACAGGCAAGGCTGTGAACTAGAACAGTGCTCTGTCTATCCCAGGAACAAATGAACATACAGAGGTAGAAGGCATTGAAAAACATGAATTCAAATGCCTGATCTAACGTAGAAAGAAGATAAAATAGAAGTCCATAGCTGGATGTGGTATCACATATCAACTCTTAAAAATGGTAGAGTTGATATGAATTATTTGGCTTGAGTGCTCTGGTAAAAAAAATCCAGAGATTTAACTATTTGCATATCGAGTACTGCACAGAAGCAAGACTGAAAGGTCTTTTCAGAAAGAGCTGTCTCACTTTCTCCCACATAGTGACCAGTATAATTCCTATAAAGGAGCACACATTAATAAAGTGTTGGAAGTAATTTTCTGGGTCAGGCTCTGCGTTACAACAAATAGGGATTCAACCAGAAAAATAAGCCTTAAAAATCTTACTCTTTTTTTGTATCCGCAGTTCCCCTTGCTGCAGCCTATATTGTTACACAAGCAAATAAATCCTTTTAATTGGCCCACCCCCGGGGCAAAGAGCCCACCCCAGTAAGTAATCATGTGCAAGAGTGGAGGCTGCTGGGGTGGGGTGTATCCTGCTAAACAATTTTTGCTTTTATTTTACCAGCTGATTTTAAAAGGTGGCATTGTAACTTGGCATTAAATATTTAAGAATGATATTAAGGTAAGATTGATTCATTTAACAGGCATAATGGAGTGGGGAAGCCACATGGAGTGACTAAAGGGCTTCACAGTGGGAAATCTATGCTAGCAGGCATCACTCTGCACCTGGTAATGGCCATGAATAAACTCAACTTCTTGCTATTTAAATAAATTGATGTGCAATTCATCTGCTGTTTAGAGCCATTGGAAATCCACTGCACTAACTCTGTTCTTTGGCAAGCATCCCAATTAAGTGCCTGGGCCATTTATCAGAGTGCCAAATGCAGTTCAAGTTGCTACCAAGCTTCTACCATTTACCAAAATGGCAATTTGTTCTAGAAAGGAGATCTAGGGGAAGGGAAGAGCAGCAGGGTGTGGACGAAAAGATACTGGACTCAGACAGCTGCAGTTCAAGGCCGGAATTCTCCACTAGAGCACACCCCATCGAATGGCCCCAAAATTGTTTCTTTACTTCTATAATGAGAAGAAAAATATACCTGCTTTACTTACTTGTGAGGCACAAAACAAGATAATAAAAGTGAAAGCACATATCAGTTTAAAAAGTGCTATTCAAATTATGAGTTATCACTAAGAGCATAATTCTTGCAGAGGCACCATAAGTGCCCGCCATTTATTTCCCCTAGTGTTCTACACGGTTCCCTCTCCTCCCCCTTTCTGTCTAGATCAGACAATCTCAGAGCTGGGAGGAGAATAAAAATGTCAACCTTTTAAAAGGCTCACACCTTATGAGATACATAGGTTTGTATTTCTTGGTGCTAAAATGTTCAGACTAGTCTTGTAGTTTTATTAGCCACTTCTTGGTGATATATAAATCAATAAGTGAGCACTTTAAAAGCACTTAAATTAGGTATGATCATAAAGAGCAGCTAGCTAATTTGAGAATTTTATTTATTTTATGATAAGACTTTTAATAGAGTTCTGTTGATTCCAGTTGCTTTAAAACATGCCATTTTCCCTCCAGTCTTTCCTAGTTGGACACGTTTGGCAGATTGGTTGTGGAATATAGAAATATGACTTATGTCTTTTAATTTTAGAGAATTATAACTCAGAACAAATTAAGGCCATGCTTTGCATTGAAATTGGAGTCCAGAAAAACAAAGTGCTTACTTTTAAAATAACAAATAGTCTCCCACTAAAAGTTTGAAACAAGCCCCAAGATGGGTTATAATCATTTGTGGTCCATGTGTCTGCACTGATTCAATTAAATGAAGTGCACAGTAACCCTCTAAAAATGCACTGATAGAGTATGTATACTAGGAATTGTGTTGACTCAAGTTGTTTACCGTTCTGATCCTTTCGATGTTTGCTTTTCTAATTATCTTCTGCACATTATTAAATATAACCATTAATAAGATGGCTGACTATAGTTTGCTGAATATTATTTAATCATTAATTTCTAATATACTTCAATATCCTCTGTGATTAAACTTGATGGCTGATTTAGTAAAATGAAGATGTTTCCATTAAGGGCAAGCAGTGCAATGACAATTTAACTACATCCAGTAAGACCCTGTGCAGAGTCTCCTTTTATGTAGCAAGGTCATATTTTCTAACCCCTCACTATACTCTGGCAGTTGCCATTATATAGACTATAACTCATCTGTCTATTCAGCCTTCCTCTATGGATTTTTATCTTTCCTGGCTAACTGTTACCAGAATAATGGTTTCAACAAGAATCTAATTGATATCAAGTTCTTTTTCTTGGGAACCAGCCTGTGCAAAGAAGCATTGGTTATAACGGTAAGGGTTAGTGGAAAAA
>NW_012152352.1:567627-568166 GCF_000956105.1 Propithecus coquereli
TACAGGCACACAATGTGTATTAATCAAATCAGGGTAATTAAGGTATCTGTCGCCTTATGAATTTATCGTTTTTTTGTGTGTTAGGAACATTTCAATTCTACTCTTTTAGTTATTTTAAAGTATTCCGTAACTTATTGTTGATTATAGTTACTTTGTAGTGCTATCAAATATGGTTTATTCTATCTAACTATCTAACTATATTTTTGCAGCCATTAACCATCCTCACTTTATCCTGCCGTCCCTATTACCCTTCCCATCCTCTGGAAACCATCATTCTACCCTATATTTCCATGAGATCAATTGTTTCTAATATTTAGCTCCCACATATGAGTGAAAACATGTGAGATTTGTCTTTCTGTGCTTGGCTTATTTCACTTAACATAATGTTCTCTAGTTTCATACATGTTGTTGCAAATGGCAGGATTTTATTATGTTTATGGCTAAATAATATTTCATTGTGTATACATACCACACTTTCTTTATCCTTTTATCCATTGATGGGCACTTAGATTGATTCCAAATCTTGTTTATTGTGAATA
>NW_012152352.1:572029-606601 GCF_000956105.1 Propithecus coquereli
TTTCAAGTTATATATTTAAGTTTCAATTCATCTTGGGTTAATTTCTGTGTATGGTGAGAGACAGAGATCCAGTTTCATTCTTTTGCATGAGGCTATCCAATTTTCCCACTACCAGTTACTACATAGGGCACCCTTTCCCCAGTGTTTTTTTGTCTGCTTTGTTGAAGATCTGTTATTTATAGGTGTTTGGCTTTATTTCTGGGTTCTCTATTCTGTTCCATTGGTCTATGTATCTACTTTTGTACCAATACCATGCTGTTTGGTTACTATCACTTTTTAGTATAATTTGAAGTTGAGTAATGTGATGCCTCCAGATTTTTTTTTTTTTTTTTTTTGCTTAGGATTACTTGAGCTATTTGTGGTATTTTTAAGTTCCATATTGGTTTTAGGTTTTTATCCTTAATTTTGTGGAAAATGACATTAGTGTTTTAATAGAAATTGCATTGAATCTGCAGATTACTTTGGGCAGCAGGAACATTTTGACAATGTTAATAATTCTGATCCATGAAAATGGGATGTTTTTCCATTCGTTTGTGTCATCTGTGATTTCTTTCATTAGTGTTTTGTAGTTCTCCTTGTAGAGATCTTTAACCTCCTTGGTTAAATATATTCCCTGGGAATCTTCAACAAAGCAGACTGAGACTCCAAAAGTGATGGGTACTCTATCAGGGTCAGTGCAGCTGATACCAAGTGTCCTGGTTTAATCATTCCCTGTGGAACACTCACTGATTCTGAGTGGAAATAACCATGGTTGCTTCAGCCACAGTGGGCAGAAGAGGGGAGAAGGAGAATGAGAAGGCCCTGAATGGTGGGGAGCTGGTCCCCTGGTCCTCTTTGTCCTAAGGGGTCCTCTGGCATCCTGTACTCTACTCTCAGCTGGAAGCAACCTGTCCTGAACGATGCCCAAGCTCTGGGAGACCCATAGTTCCCACAGGATCCACTGATCCCCCAATGCTGCTGTGGTCAGAGTGGGTGCTGGAGAGTATTGGTTGTGGATCCAGCAATATAGAGACTCAGGGGTTGAGATTCCCTGGTCAGGACAGCTGCAAAAATTCTGCCTGTCTGTGAAGGGAGGCAAATGAGACACATCCTCCATGCAAAACCCAGGTGTGGAGAGCAAAGTACTATTGGGAGTGTACCTGCCCCACTGCCAACGTAGAACTGGCCATCCCACAGCACACCCATGCCAAAAGCACACTTGGGATCAGAGGCAGTTATGTCCACAGCATTGGGTGTTTGGAGGAAGGGAGGTTCCTGTCTCCACATCCCTTCTTGGGCTCTAGTGCTGCTTCTGCTCTGGGGCGGGGACACTCTCCTATCCTGTGGACGCCTCTCTGTACCCATGTGTCCACTGGGAATGATGCAGACAACTTTGGATCACAAGCAAGGGTCTCTTAGGTGCAAGAGTGTATGTCTCACTTTCCTCCATCCTAAAAAGCGTTTCTAGCACTTTTGGGTCCCCTTGGGGAAGCCTGCTGTATGGGTCAGAACTCTGAACATACTGCTGCTCTCCTGTGTCTCCCTGTTCCTTTGTAGTTGTCACGGTCTAAGCAGGTGCTGGGGAATGTTAGTGTGGGATCTAGTGACAAGGAGACTGAGGGGCTGTGACTTCTGTGGTAGGATAGAGGTTCCAAGCATTTGTATAAGCAATGTGGCACCTGCTGTCTCAGCTTCGGTCTGTGGTGGGGGGAGCAACCCTGCATGGCCCCACAGCCTGGTACTCTGCTTCCAAGAAGCTCTCAGTTTGCTGATGGCAAGAGTGCCTGGATTCATCAGGAAAGAAGGGCACTCTGACAGATTGGGAGCTGGCAGACCACCTCAGTTGTGAGGGGAAGAAAAGTAAACACTCCCACCTCGCCTTTCCACTGTACTCAATCCCTCAGGAGTCAGTCTCTTGCTTTTTCTTGTTCTGCCCTGCAATTTCTTCCTGTGGGATCTCCAGAAGGGTAAGTTTTGGCATGTTTCCTTCAGTATTTCACCTGGGCTATGCTTTTTCACATGAAAGTTTTTCTTCTTTTTGAGACAATATGGTGACCAATGTCTTTAGTCAGTCATCTTGCCCCCTCCCCTTTAATATATTTTAAGTGAACATTCACAAGATATTAAAAAAGAAATAGTGGTAGTAGTTTGTTATGGACTGTCTGTTTTTGTCCCCTCTACCAATTCATACATTAAAGTCCTAACTCCCAAGGGAATGGTATTATGAAGTGGGCATTTGGGAGTTAATTAGTGTCCTTATAAGAACAGAAAAAGACTAGAGTTCTCCCTCTCCCTGCCATGTGGCGATACAACCAGAAGATGGCTGTCTGTGGACCAGGAAGGGGGCCTTCACAGACACTGATTCTGCCGGTACCTTGATCTTTGACTTTCCAGCCTCCCAAATAAATGAGAAATAAATTTCTGTTGTTAAAGCCACCCAGTCTGTTGTAGTTTTGTTATAGCAGCCCAAACTGACTAAGACATATACAGAACACATTTTTCTGACAACAAAGCAATAAAATTGATAATAAAAAAGTGACACTTGAAGAAAAATAAATCCTTTTAACAAGGTACATATGATGCCTGTAGGAATCAACACTACAATCTTATAACTAGTAGCATTACAGTGACTTCAAGGGACCACTCCCCTGTCCAGTGCAGAAAACCTTCAAAAATTGCATTGTCTTGTCTTCTAAGTTTTTAAAAAAGTACAAATCTATAGAGCCAGAAGGAAAATTATAGAGCCAAGGGCTGAGGGGAGGGGAGGAATGGGGAGTGACTGCTGACGGGTATGGGCTTCTTTTAGGGGTGATGAAAATGTTCTAAAATTAGATAGTGGTGATGGTTGTACAACCTTGTGAATAAACTCAAAAACCACTGAATTGTATACTTTAAAATGATATATTTTATGATATGTGAATTACAGCTCAATTAAAAAAGTCAAGACATGCAAAAAAAAAAGTACAACCTGCTTACTTTAAAAAAAGTTCAAAAACGGCTTAAAAATTTATCAAAATCTCTCTTAATCTATTAAATGAAATAGCTTAACTCTGTGTGGTATAGTCTATGTTAGTGGAATTACCTAATTTTTGGTGTATAGAAAGTTTAGAGTTGGAGCAATCTATGACTTGTAACACTCAATATTGAGATTCTAAAAAATTCATCTCTTTCATATTTTTGGGATGAATTCGTATGATATATAAAGGAAATAGAAATAATTTTTGGTGAGAAGTGATTGTTTTGAAATGCTGCCTAAAATCACCATTATAGAAAATTAATCTGCAGTCTGCTCATGTTAGCCTGTTGAAATAGATATTTTTAGCTCAGATAATTTTCCCACATGATGAATGTTGATAAAAGTACAATATGAAAGAAATACAAATAGGTTCTGTTATCCCCATTACTTATTTGCCACAGAAAGATAGACCGAGCAGACCTGGCTAAGTAATTCTTTATTAATAATTATGTGTACATATTACAAAGCAGCTGAAATCAGTGATACTTTCTATGTAATCCTACTTATTTAAGTTCTTTGTATGCCTTAGTTCCCTCATTCATAAATTAAAGACAATAATTGATACTTTTCTCATTGGGCTGCCTTGAGGATCAAATAAATTAATACACATAAAGTTTTAGCCTTGGTACACAGTAAGTGCACAATAAATAACTATTATTATTATTATTATTATTATCACTATTAATATTATTGGTTGCTCCATTTACGTCCACTTGTGCACCAGCCTCACCTAGATTGTGCTTATTCATATAAACTTTTTTTCTTTCCATCTATGCAAAAGTTAGCCTCCCTGCAAGATTCTCTCCTCTGAGTTGCGAAACCTTCCCAGAGCCAAGGCTGTCATCTTATGGTTCTGCAGGTTGTACTTGGCACAACTCCAGGGGGTACCCCTTACACTGTAGTCATCATATTTGGAGAGTTATTATGACAATATTCCAGTAGATATCATCGAAGTGTCTTAAGGAAGGCTGTTAATGCCAATTTGTACAGAGTCAACTTTTGGGCTAGTGGAGGGGCAATTATTTTTCACCACTGAGCTTTCATTAAGATCCAAGCATAGCATAGTAGATAACAAGCTAGACTTGGTACATGTGCTCCTTGAGAATAGGGAAAGTAGGTGGCCAAGAAATATTTGTTAAATGAATAAAATTAAGTGATATTTAATCTAGGAACCAAGTTGCATAAAGTTTTGACATACATTTTAGGGTAGAATATCTTAAATCCCATCGGTTGTGTTTGCTCAAAGCTGTGCCTGAGACGTTCGTCTGTACGCACAGGAATTAGACGACCTCCCCAAAACAATAAGACCATATACTACCTCTATGAGTGTCAGCTTTCTCACTTTAAAACTAGGCTAAGAGCACTTGCCGAATTCTGAAAATCAAAAAAGATCTTGTCTGGGAAAATGGCTCATAAATGTAAGATGATTATTATATTTCGTTTCACATATCTTGGCAGACATTTCCTTTTCTTATCATAATCTGCTTTGCATCTGCCATCTTTTTCTTTCTTGAAGGCTTATATGGGACACGAGTTGAGTAGGTGACAGTTCTTGCTTGCAGTTCAAGGTGCCAAAGCAGCTGTTAACAGAAGCTTCATCTCAGGAAAGGGCTTGATAAGATTTCCATTTCACTGGAAAGGGGTCTGGGGTCCAAGAGGTATTCAAACAATTGAAGCAGAGAAGCCTGAAAGAAAGAGGGTTTGGAGAGGTCAGTGGGAAGTGGGCCCTAGAGTAATCACTGAGCCAAAGAGCTACCCTTTGTGGGGGGCCATTTTTCTAGTTATTTGGTTATTCCTATGACTGTAGACTTCGAGTGTGCTAGGAGCTGTTGGAGGCATACTCTAAGTGGATACAAGCCATGAGATTTAAGATCATGCACACTAAAATTCAAACTGACACTTGAGGAAGCTTTACATTTGGCTCTCAGATTAAAAGAAACAGCTTGCTCCTTTTCATGAACACATGGTATCTTAGATGAAAGACTGAGCAACCCTGAATTTAGTAAGCAAGGCCTAAGTGGAACATAAGCTGATGCTTTAATAGAATGAGAACTGATGCTCCTGGTTCCCATAAACATTCATTTTTTCCAGCTCACGCACACCTTTTCTCGAGGATGAAATCAATCTTTTTGAAATGAGGAAATGAACTGTGTCACTAGCCCTCAGAGTTATGAGTGAAAAATATGGTGGATGTTCACCCTCACATAGATGCAGCAAATAATTCAGCATATTGAAAATGTAATGTCGACCCCGCAGATGATTTTAACCTACATTTCCTAAAAATTTTACTAAATTTGAATTCTTTACATTTTCAACTTATGCTGTTTTTTATTTTTAAATTCTCTTTTTTTATATGTTGGAATAGTTCATGGTACCTAGACCTTTTCAAAAAACAAAATCAAAGATCTTTATAGCCAGAAGGGACCTTAGACACCATGTAGTCAATTCCCTTCGATTTAAAGATGAGATGCAGTGCCAGCTTTGGCAGCACACATACTAAAATTGGGATGATACAAAGAAGATTAGCATGGCCCCTGCACAAGGAAGACACACAAATTCGTGAACTGTTCCATATTTTTAAACAATCATAGATCAGATGTAATTCCAAGGGAAAAGTTCCAGAACCTACAAGAGATTCCGTGGAAAGCAGTTGCAGAGCAGAACAAACAGGAGCAAGGTATTGGCAGAGGACAACCCCTGAGAGGTTTGGAGTCCAGCAAAAAGGGTATGTGGAGTGGTTTCTTTCTCCCTGTCTCACATCTCTGGCAACCAGCAGGCTCCTGAGCTCCTGGAGAGACTTTTTTACCTCAAAATCCCAAAAGCTATGGCCATCAGTAAACTGGGAGCTTTTTGAGGACAAAGCACCAGCCTGTGAGCCCCCTTGGGATACGTCTAATTGCTGAAGACCTGAGCTGAGACGGCAGGCGCCATATTGCTTCTCCACCCACTGGGTGCCTTTGTCCTCCCCATGGGACTTCAAAACTCCAGTTTTTGTCTTGATCATTCCCACACAAACATTTCCCAACTCTGGCCCAGACTGTGGGAGCCACAGGAGGCTGGTGGGTCCCGGGGGATATGCGTAACCCCAGAGGCTGGACATTCTGAGTAGGCTGCCTTGTAGAGACAGGGAGAGAGATGACCAGAATGCTGACTTTCCTCTATCTAGATGCTTTTTCTCTCCTTCCCCTCTCCAGACTGTGGCTGCTGAGAGAGATGATTGAGCTGGGGCTCTCAGGAGCTGCTGCTTTCCCCCTGTTGGTGCATATACCACACCAGGGCTTCTGCATAGAGAGGGGCTCAAACCTTTCCTCTTAAAGACCCACAGAGGACTAAGGAGTGCTAAGACTGTGAGCTCCCTGCTCACCAGCCCTCTCTGGTGCTGCTTGCCTGGCTGCTCCATCAGATCAGGGCACACCCCGAAGCTGAAGAACATTAAAGCTGCTTAAGAACCCCATAGACAACTCAGGACCAGCACATTTCTCCCTGGCAGGGTCAGGGATTGATCTTCAGGGACCCAAAGATGGTCCCACAGGCCAGATCCTGGACCCCCAGGATTCATTCATGTTGCTCGGGGGCATGGAGGGGAGAATTGTTAACTAATCTTGGGAGGCAAGGAAGCCCGCATATACAGAACTGAAAAAGGAACACGGTGTGGGTCTCAGCCACAGTGCACTGGTGGAGCACCCCTCTCCCCATAGGAAGGCTGTGCTCTCAGCCCAGGGCTGGATCCTGGGCAGGAAATCTCCCAGCCTGCAGCACCATAGTGGGGGAGCTCAGGTAGTTTGAGCTCCTGCCTGCTGGCAGATGCTGGAGGGAGACCACAGGGCAGGTGAGGGGGGAGAAGAGTGAAACCCACTCCTGACAGCCAAGTTGTGAATCGCAGACAGCCCAGCCTTTGGCTGGGTAGGGCCATTTCACTCCCTCCCTGGAAGCTTTACCCAGACACTGGGAGAAGACCTTTGACCCCTACTGGCAGACTTTTGACCCCTACTGAAACAGCTACCTTACCAGCTTTTGGTGGAACCTGAGAGAAAGCTCACCCAACCCAGCCCTGCCCAGCCTCACTCCCCGACTTGCCTCTGCTGTGGTGCAGAATAAGGACTCACCTGGAAGTTCCAGGGTCCTACCCACCCCCTGGATCATTTGAGTGCTTCTCCTGAGGGTCTAGAACTGATCACAGGACCCCAAAATAATGCTGCAGCTTGTTCATCTGGCAAGTACCACCTACTGACAGGCTGAATTTGCACACCATTTACAGCATTTACTGACTTAATCATATAGAGTGTGGTTGATTTTTACTCACAAACACCAGCCACTGTCTCAGAGATTAACCTGGGCATGCCAACACAATTCTCACAGGTTAGGAAGACCACAGGGCTGGGGAAACAGAAAGGATTTCAAAGACCTCCATCCTTCCTCATCAAAGAGAGACAGGGATCCTGCCCACACACATAGCTCACCACAGCTACAGCCTACAAACAACTAGCAACTGTGAAAACCACCACATTAAAATATCTATAACCCAGGCATCCATCCAGAACCTAGATTGCCATCCAAACACCCACAAGCAAAGCCAAAGTTTCTTACCCAACACATACTACAGACACGCCTTTAGAAGGGGGCAGGGAAGCCCCATCTAAACAAAAGAAAATTCAAAAATAAGAAGTGACAGCTGCCCCAGATGAGAAGGAATCAGCAAAGGAACTCAAAAAAAAGTATAAAAAATCGGAGTGAAAGGACACCCCCCAAAGCGAGCACCAGTTCCCTAGCGATTGATACCAATCAAAATGAAAATATTGAAATGACAGATAAAGAATTCCAAATATGAATTGTAAGCTCAATGAAATCCAAGAGAAAATGGAAAACCAACTCAAAGAAACCAGAAAAACAATTCAGGTAATGAATAAAAAATTCACTAAAGAGATCAAGATATTAAAAAAAAAACCAGATAGAACTTCTGGAAATGAAAAATTCATTTAAGGAAATACAAAACACAGTAGAAAGTTTTAAGAATAGACTAGACTGGGCAGAAGAAAGAATCTATGAGCTTGAAGGCAAGTCTTTTGAATTAAATCAGTCAAAAATAAAGAACAGAGAATTAAGAGGCATGAACAAACCCTATAAGAAATATGGGATTATGTAAAATGGCCAAATATAAGAATCATAGGCATCTCTGAGGGTGAAGAAGAAAATGCACAAGGGCTGGAAAATCTATTTGAGGGAATAATTGAGGAAAATTTCCCCGGTCTTGCTGGAGATTTAGACATCCATGTACAAGAAGCTCAATGAACACCTGGGAGATTCATTGCACAGAGGCAATCACCACAATGCATAGTCATCAGACTGGCCAAAGTGAACATGAAGGAAGAACTGGGAGCCGTGAGGTGAAAACATCAAGTAACTTACAAAGGGAAACCCATCAGGCTAACTGCAGACTTCTCAACTGAAACCTTAAAAGCCAGAAGGGATTGGGGCCCCATCTCCAGTATTCTTAAGCAGAACAACTGCCAGCCTAGGATTTTGTATCCTGCAAAACTAAGTTTCATATATGAAGGAGAAATAGAGACTTTTACAGACAGGCAAACACTGAGGGAATTTATCAAGACCAGACCTGGAAAAATGGAAAAACACACACCACATGTACTCACTATTTAATTGGAACTAACCAATGAGCACATGTGCACAGAAGAAAGTAAAGCTCAGTGGAAATCAAGCAGGGGGTGAGGGGAAGAGGGGATGGGCAAAAACCTACCTAACAGGTACAGTACAATGAACACTATCTGGGTGATGGGCACACTTATAACTCTGACTCAAGAATAACAAAAGCAATCCATGCAACCAAAAACACTTCTACCCCTGTAATATTTTGAAATAATAATAAAAATAAATAAATAAAGATGAGACGCAGAGGCTCAGAGAGGTGAAATAGTTGCCGAAGAGTGGAAAGATGTAGAATGGAACTCAAATTAAGGTCTCTTCCTTCTCTTTCCTCTTCACTAAACTATTTCCAAACAAACAAACAAGTAAGGCAGTTTCTACTCATCAGGATCATCATTAAGGTTTGGTCAAAACCCTTGTGTGGCACTTAGCTACATATAGTATAATGGTTGAGTGCATGGGCTCATATCTCACCTAATCTCCATTCTAGCTCTTTCATCTCTGTGGCTTTGGGAAAATGGCTTAATCTGCGTTTCAGTTCCTTCATTTGTGAAGAAGTAGAAAATGAAAGTACATATCTCACTTCTGAAGTAATTCATATCATGTGCATAGGACCAAACCAGATACAGAATTAATGCTTAATAAATATTAGCTAATATTATTTTGTCTACATCTGAAAAAGAATTTTTTTAAAGATACTTTTTTTGTGGTTTGACCCTTTTGCAGTGGAAAAATGTTACAATCAATGGTCCTTAGGCTCTAAGTAATTTTGAAGCTTGATGAGCAAATTGAGGTGTTTAAAAGTCAAATACTATTCACGTAGCCTTCAATATCCCTTAGAAAGAGCTGCCTTCCCAGGGTTTTGTTTTGTTTTTTATATCAGATAATCAATTTCTGTTATTTTCTATTTGTATAGCAAGAGCTTTACCAAAAGGGAGAAAATAGTCAAGCCAACTTTTCTGCCTTTACCTGTGATGTTCCTTCAGTTTGGAATGTCATTCTCTTTCCTCCAAATCCAAATTCTATTCATCCTTCTTAGTCTTGGTTCAAATACAAGGGATCCTGTACTAGCTCCCCATGCCCACCTTTCAGAAAGCATTTTCTCTGTGTTATTAACAAATGTCAATTTAGATATCATTTTTCCAGGTAGTCTTTGGCACCCCTTCCACTTCTAATTAGTTGTCATCTCTGAGCACTGCACTTCAGCCATCTCAGAACTTGGAGAGGTGATGTACATCTTCGCTAGAGCATAGGCCCTCGCATTAGATTGCCTGGGTTCAAATTTTAGCTCTGTCATTTCCTGGATATTTGATTTTGGGGAGGGTATATACTCTCTCTCTCTACTTATTTCACCCTTTCTAAAATGGGGCTTGAAATAGTGCTTATCTCAGGAGTTCATTATGAGAATTAAATGGATTAATTCATTGGATCGCATAAATGTTGGTTAGCTATTTTTATTATCTCATAGTATCATGATTATCCTTTTACTTCAATATATTGAATATACTTCAATATATCAGATTATAAACTCCATGAAGTCTGTACTCCTGATTAGACATTACATTCTACTTGAAGCCAAGGAAAAGTATTCATTGATATAATGCAAGCAAAGATGGTGAGATCTCAAAGGGCAGGAATTATATTTTATTCATCTATATATAGTCAGTGCCTAATACAGGCCTGGCTCATTATTGAAGTTTAATAAATGTTTGATGAATGAGTGAATGAGTGCACATTCTTCCTAAGACCTTCTTTCTGTCGAGCTCAGGAATTGCTAATTCCTTTGTGCTCCTGGATTCTCACAGCACTTAGCTTGTTCCTGTCCTATAGCACGTGTGCATGACTGCTCTGCATTATAGTGGTTTGCACTTCTACTTCTCTGACCAGTTTTTGAACTCCTTGAAGATGAGGTCTAGGGTTCGATCTGTATTCCTTCAGGACTACCCCAGTATAAATACTCGATTCATGTTTGCTGGAAAAAAAACCTGAAAAACAATGACTTTTGAGTGATCTGGAACATGTTGAGAACCTTATTGATCACTGAATCTCTGGTTCCATCGTGACTTTATTCCAAAAACTTTTAAAAAATGAGTTTCCTAAAAATAAGAAACTTATTTTTTTAGAAAGTGCCAACTATCCAGTCTCAGAAAAAAATTCCAGGAGAAGTTGTTTTCTATTTACTCTAAACTCCATAGTCTATTAACTCAATATTTTATTTATTTTTTCTATTTTTCTTTACACTATGTTATGCTTTGGGTCTTACTTAAAAGAAAACAAATACTTTGTCTTAATTTAAGGTATTTAACTTTCATACTATTTTCTGGAGGCACCAGGCCAGCTTGTTATAATATGGACATTGACATCAAGTTGAATCAGCAACGTCTCAGAAATGCATGTTGTAGCTGAACACAGTATCCAGTGTTCTCTGTGTTTTTATTTCAATAGCACTCATGTCAAGGCTAGAGCACACATTCTTTTCCTGGTTTGTTAATTCTGCCAAAATGTCATTCTTGTGAAAGTGTCTACAGAGCTCCACAGTAGATGTTAAAAATGTAGCCTTGTGGAAAATTGCTGTTAATATGATTTAGCTTTTGCAGTCAAGATCCTTTCCTTATAAGCATTTTGGTTTTTGTCATACCTCGGCATGAATACTTCTATGTGTGTTTGCCTTTCATAAAGGAACTAATTTGTTGAAATATCATCACACAACCAGTAATTAGGCATTAAGATTATCCCCAAATTCTGCTGGAGCAGTGAGGGTCACATAGGTTTATATACGCCTAGCTAATGAGTCAGACTCATTTAAAAAATTCATTTGTCATGCTTATTAGAATGAACTTATATTCCTTTATTACCCTGTGCAAATCCTTTCCACATCAAGCCTAGAGCGTAAAATTAAAATTGCATGAAACTTTGATCTCCTTCTTCATTAATCACGCTAGATAATTACACACAGGTGTCAGCCTCTAATGGCAGATGCTTTCTGACCCCCAATATGCTGAATATTTGCTGTGTACACTTAAAAGGGAACTGAGATATGTACAACATAAACCATATCCTTTTCATTATACCAGCATTGAAAAATTCTACCTGCACTATACTTAGAGATAACTTTAATTAGGAATATCTGACAGCTAATCCAATGATAACAAAATTAAGGGCTTAAATGAACAAAAGGATAAAAAAGTGTAAAAGGGGCCCAATTAATTTTTACAATATTAAATACTGTATTCATTTAGATAATGTCAATATCTTAATTTGAATTTATTTGTTTAGCTTACTTAATATGTTACCTGAAAAAAATAACCAAATAGTAATCATTCTGTAATTGTATAAATACACAATATTATATCTGGTAAAATATACAGCACACAATGGCCTGCTGAGAAGTGTTATGTAGTGACAACTAATACAGTCTATCAAAGATAGTCTTATATGGGAATAAGTCTGCAATCCATTGACTTCCTTTTGGTATAATTTAAATGTCTATATCCATTTAACTTTCAATCAGCTTCCCCTAAAAGGAGAAGATTGTACTAAGGTATAATGTAACATATGAGTTATGCCTATATTTGTCTCATTTATTCTGTTTTCCTTTTATGAGAATGCTAATATATAGAACCTTGTTATTGACATCAAAGACGAATCAAGAACTCTGGATATTTAGGCTAATATAAGAGCAATGTTCTTAGAAAAAAACAAATCAAAATGTCAACCTAGTGAGCGAGTTTAGAATTGATTGGCAAAACTTATTATCATTATTTTAATTTGCTTGACATATTCAGTGTGCTAGATATATAATATAGAAATTAACCTTATCTTAATAGGGTAATTTGTATGATTATATATTAATTCCAGAATTGTTTACTGAACATTAACTATTTGTAGATCACTGTGCTAGGTCCTGGGGATTCAGGGAGGAAAGAGAATTCCTGATCTCAAGGATCTGGCAGCCTGCTGGGGAAGAGAGAGATTAGCAAACCAATGCTTCTAAAACATAATAACAACAGGGTTTGCATGGAGTGCTCTAGACACTCAGAAAAGAGGTTCCCCAATCACAGATAAGGGGATATGAGGGAAGAATTCCCTTGTACAGTGATCCTAGAGGAGAGTCTGAAAGGATAAGGTAGTTCAACATGAGAAGATTGGAGGGAAAAGAGTTCCAGGAAGAGGGAACAGCTCAGATAAAAACAGGAAGATTTGGAATAGCGGGACATGTTCCAGTTAGTTATGATTTGGGGCATATTCTAGCATACGTGCTGAGGATTAGCCAGAGATGAGGCTAGACAAGGTATGGACTGACTCATGAAGACTCTCATGTGTCATTCTAAGGAGATTGAATTCACTCTTGAAAGCAGCCAAGAGGTTTTGAACCATTTCGGGCAGACTAGTGATATGCTGATATTGGATTTTTGTGTTAGAAAACTGTCTCTGAAGGCTGGGCTAGGTGGTTTTTGTAGTATTTCAGATAAGAAGTGATATGGTTCTGAACCAACATAGTGGCAGCGAAGTGAAAAGCAGTGAAGAGAATAGAGGTATTAAGAATCAACATCATGAGTTGATTTTTCTGACAGGTGAGAGATGAGGGTCCTGTTTCAGTCTTCTACATGTGGCTATCCAGTTTTCCTGGCACCATTTATTGACTAGAGATTCTTTTCCCCAGTGTGTGTTTTTGTCTGCTTTGTCAAAGATCAGATGGCTATATGACGATGGTTTTCTATCTGAGTTCTCAGTCCTGTTCCATTGATCTATGTCTCTGTTCTTGTGCCAGTACCATGCTGCGTTGGTTACTATAGCCTTGCAGTATAGCTTGAAGTCTGGCAAATTGATGCCTCCCAATTTGTTCTTTTTACTTAAGGTTGCTTTAGCTATACGGGGTCTTCTCGCTTCAAACAAATCAACTCACGGCAGATAACAGACTTAAACCTAAGACATGACATCATAAGACTCCTAGAAGAAAATGTTGGAAAAACTCTTACAGACATTGGCCTAGGCAAAGAATTTATGAACAAGATCCCAAAGGTAATCATAGCAACAACGAAAATAAATAAATGGGAACTGATCAAATTAAAAAGCTTCTTCACAACCAAAGAAATGATCACTAGAGTGAATAGATAACATACAGAATGGGAAAAAGTATTTGCATGCTATATACATATGATAAAGGGCTGATAACTAGAATCTATATAGAATTTAGGAAAATCAGCAAGAAAAAAATCAAACAACCCCATTAAAAAGTGGGCAAAAAACATGAACAGAAATTTTTCAAAAGAAGATAGACTAATGGCCAAGACACATATGAAAAGATGCTCAACATCTCTAATCGAATGGGAAGTACAAATCAAAACCACAATGAGATATCACTTAACTCCAATGAGAATGGCTTTTATCGAAAAGTCCCAAAACAACAAATGTTGGTGTGGACGTGGAGAGATAAGAACATTCTTATACTGCAAACTAGTACAACCTCTATAAAAAGTAGTATGGAGATACCTTAAAGAACTAAAAGTAGAGCTACTATTTGATTCAGCAATCCCACAACTGGGTCTCTACTGAAAGGAAAAAAAGACATTCTATAAAAAAGACACGTGCACTCAAATGTTTATAGTAGCACAATTCACAGTTGCAAAGACGTGGAAACAACCCAAGTGCCCATTAATACATGAGTGGATTAATAAAATGTGGTATATGTATATCATGGAATACTACTTAGCCACAAAAAATGATGAACTACCTCTTTTATAATCCTAGATGGAGCTGGAGCCCATTCTTTTAAGTGAAGTATCACAAGAATGGAAAAACAAACACCACATTTACCCACTATTAAATTGGTACTAATTGATCAACATTAATGTGCACATATAGGAAGTAACATGCATAGTGTGTCGGGCAGGTGGGAGGGAGCAGGAGGGGATGGGGGTAAATCCACACCTAACGGATATAGTTCACACTGTCTGGAGGATAGGCATGCTTGTCGGGTGGTGCAAAGACAATTTATGTAACCAAAATGTTTGCACCCCCATAATACTCTGAAATTAAAAATAAATAAATAAAATAAAATAAAGTGAGGGCAATGTCACAATGAGAGGTAGGGCAATGCCACCACTCATTTAAGGCTACTATTCCAAAAACATTAAAAAATGGCACAGTGATGAGGTCTAGTCTCTGCTGTGCTATACCAATAGCAGGTCTTCTATTAGCTCTTTCTTCTGAGCCTTTGTCTCCTTTGGATAAGTAAGATTTGCTCTTTAAAGTGTTGTGTTTCTATTTTTAAGGTTACTTGTCTTTGCAATTTGGGGAACAGAGTTATTCATTTTTGACCCCAGATATCCTTCCCATGTTTATTCATTTTGTTTTCTTCAATTTCAATCTCCTGATCTTTGTTGAGAGCCAAGTAGCTTTTTATTTGTATGGAAATAAATGATCTTCTTACCCGTGTTGGGGGGGATGAATCAATGGAACTTGGTTATACGTACCCATATCAAGTCAGATTGGGCCAATATGTGAGAAGTTTTCCTTCCTGTTTCTATTTCTCTTTTTCCCTTGTTTCCTATCAAGCAGATTTCATTGCGTCCTAGTTGCCTCAGAGAGTTAAGGGGTAAGGAGTGAGTAGAAGCAGCTTTTATACTTTTCGGTCATTGGTTTTCAAAGGCCTCAGGTATAGGAGAATTTTGGGGAGTTTGCAAAGCTGGTAAAAAGAAGTAAAATGCATGAGGGAAATGTCTTGGTATTAAAAAAAATTTGAAGAATTTATCCTGGATCAAAAAGTGATTCTCCTTTTATTGGAAGGAAGAGACCAGAGTGAACTTAGCTGAGTGGTTCTGGCTCTGGGCCCTTCATGAGGTTTGCAATCAAGAAACCAACCAGGGCTGCAGTTATATGATAGCTTGACTGAGCTAGAGGATCTACTTTTATGTTCCCTGCTCAAGGAGGTGGCAAAACTAGAGAGAGAAATGGTTATAGGATGCACTCTAGCAGATGGAACTAAGAGCGGTTTTGAGACAAGGTGTCTGTGCCCCAAGTGTGACCCAGAAGCAACAGAGATCCACAGGATCTGAGGGGTTCATGTGGACAGGGACAGCAAATATCCTAGTGGAAACTAGGTTAAGTCGATGTTTGATAATCAGAGAGTGTCCACCACCCCATTCTGACAATGCTTAAGCCCTTAGGAACCTTGAGATGATCATGAGAGGAAAACCCCCAAAATGAATAAGGTTAAGTTTACCACTAGCTCTGTGAAATGAGAATAGGAGACCAAAATACAAATTACATTGCTTTGTAGAAAAGAAAGAAAGTTATATTTTTTCCCCGCCTGAGTTTGTACACTTGGCTTTTTATTGACTGCATGTATTTTGTGGGTTTAAAAAATTATATTGCTCACATTATTTTTTGTTCGATTCTCTGGAAAAGAGAGTCACAAGAAGCACAAGAATAAATGGAGAAAAGCCTAAAAGCAAAATTAAGCAGAAATTAAGAAAAATGAGAAGAAAATAAGAACATTAAGAAGATTCTTTAGCAAGGACCAAGCATATTATAAGAAAGTTTTTTTCATCTGACAAATTTTTTGGTGTTTCTCTAAATAAGCCACCAGACTTGTATAAAATGCATTGTCTTTTAGCCTCTTCAGAGATTTTGGAAATTAATAGTACTTTTTGTTTGTGTATCAGTATCTGACTGGAATTTTTTCTTTATAAGTGAATAATTCATGATAAAAAGATAATCTTCCCATTTTCCATTTGTCTTCATTCTCAGTGATGCTCTCAGGCCATGTTCCACCAGGGCTCAGGGGAGGAGGTGGCACTTTCCTTTATCAGCCGTGATCAGGGTTTCTTGGGATTGCTGAAGCTTAGGGCCACAGTTATATACACCACAGACAGTGCTTTGGGGATCCTATTATATGTTCTTTAGTATCATCACACCTTCTCATAGTCTGATTTTGCTGTAAATGATAATACCAATTTTGCACAAACTCTTTAAAACATGGAGGTAAACTCAGAGGAAGGCTCGATTCAACTGTTTTACTTTTATACATCTTTCTCCCCAGTTTCCCTTCAAATGTAAGTTCTTTATCATCAAAATCATTTGTGAAGGTTTTATTTTGTCTGTGTTACTTCCAAAGACACTGCTGAAGGCATTTTCCTAGCTCTGGAAGGTCCATAAGCTGATGGCTTTGATTGGACTTTTTCTAGGGAAGGTCTGGAAGGCAGCCAGGCTGATTGGCTCCCACGTATATTGAGTTTCTTGTTGGAAGAATATGGGATGCTTCTCAGTCAACATCAGGAAAGCTTGTATGCCTAAATGCAGTTTTGCCGTCCGCTGTTGTCATGTGATCCTCGTTTCTCATTTGATCCTTGATTACCTTTGTTTAAAAATTTTCCTTGTACCCACAAAGGAGCATATGATAAACAATAAAATATTTTTCAATTAATTTAAGTGTAAATTCATTATTGATCTCGTAGCTGATGAAAGACTCTAATAGCTTTATAGACTTTAAAAAAACGTAGTTTATAACCTATCCATGTTTTCAGTGCCGTCAGTGGTTTTTAAAATTTCTCTGCAGAATTCTAGACTTCCATCTGAAACCCTGAGTACTAAGTTCAAGGAAGGAGGAGGTGGTCAGGGATTCACTCATCCATTCATCTACAAACAAACAGATATTTATTGAGTCCCACCTGTGTCCAGGTGCTGTTGTAGGAACCTAGGATACAGTGCTGAGCAAGGTAGGTCTTTACCCTCTTGGAACTTACATTGGAGTGAGGGAGATATTCAATGCACACTGAGATTAAGTGATATAACATGTGCAAACCACTTACCACAGAACCTGGCAAATAATAAGTGCTCAATAAACATTATTACTATTATTTATTGTGAATGCTCTTATTATCAGATGGATGCAGTTGGGCTGACCCTTTGGGCATGTGGTATGTTGCCTTTGGATTTGGGTTTCTTAGATAAGGTCACTATGTTCATCAGTCTCAGAAACTGTCTTGGTATCTGGCATTAGGGGAACGGTTTTGGAAAAGTCCTGGCCTGACTGTGTGCCCTGAATTGAACAGAAGGAGGCATTGCCAGTAATCACTTCCCACTCCCCAGTAGCCACGTTGCTGTCTTCTAGAATGCATCATTAAAACTTTTTCCCTCCATCATTAGTGTGATATGTCAACACAAGATGCAGCATATCAATCATTTCTTGGAGAAATTCCATAGCAGTTTTTGTGAGTAATGAAAATGATTACCAGGTTGATGGTGAATTTACTATTGACAATCTGATATGACAGTTGTCTCACACAGTAGCAAGTGTTAAATGAACCCAGAAGGAAAACCGAGATGCCAGTATAAGCAGCAATGAAGGGCTAGAGTTTACTCATAAATCTGTATGTCTGACCAAACATTTTTCACCCTGGGAAGTTTCTATGGAGCTAGATGGGAAAATATCAACTAAGACTTTCTAGAACACTGTGGAATCCATAGCCTGATCTCTTAGTCATGGATATAAGTATTAAAGAAAAGATACCTTGTAGGATTTATGTGATTTCTCAATTTTCATCTCAGTTTCACTTAAATTTTAATAATTTATTTGTTCATTCAATGAATCAGACATACTTATGACCTTTGTCATTTTTCATAATAAACAGCTGTCTCTGGAGTTTAGATTTCACAGAACCATAAGTGTGAGGATCATTGCAAAAAAATTGTCACATTTTATAAAGCCAAGAAAGGACAATTTAAAAATGTTTTTTTAAAAATCTATTATCATTATCATTTAAAAAAAGAAAGTGCATTTTAAATACCAAAAAGGTAGAAAGGGCATTATTTCAGAATAAAGGACAGTTCTAAAAATAAAGTTAATTTTATTAAAAAATGTCCTACATTGTCCTTATTTTTCTCATTTTCAAGGCAGGTTGGTACTAGTCCGCTATTATGTTTTAGTGATGTCATATGAACATATTGTGATTTCCTAGCACACTTGGTGAGGGCCATTGCCACAGCAAATACTTCTCAGTATCCCCGCAATCCCCACCTGCACTGAACTCCGAAGAAAGGCTCAATTCGATTGTAGATTATAGTTCCTGCTAAGAACGTTCTCTCAACGTGAGCAGTGTGAAATTGGAGAGGATTACGCGTGTGTCAGTAAGCTGTATGTCACTGGAGGTCTTCAAGCAGAGGCTGAATGACTTGTTAGAGGGCATTGCAAATGGAATTTTTTTTTGGTCTAAATTTTCTAGAAAACAGATCCTGAGGCAAGGGTGAAAGTGTCAATGTTTTATTTGGTGGATGCTAAACCTAGGGCAGAGAGAGTGAGGAAAAAGGCAGGTGAGGCAAGGAAGGCTGGGAGGCAAAGAGAAATTATGTAATACTTCACAACAGACCACGGAAGGACACAGTAGGGCACTCAGCATATGAGTCCTTATTATATAAAAAGACATTTCAGGATGGGCTATAAGGAGAAACTGTGCCTGGATTAATTTGTGGGAGCAGAAAATAGAGGAATCATAGGTCAGCATTTGTACTATGGGTTGTTGACTCACCTGCATTTTTTAGTTTTATCATCTAGCACCTTCAAAGCTGCTCTGTGCGTGATCCCACGCCCCATGGATGGTGCTTTATCTAAGCCTGGAAGTGGTGGGAAGAACCAGAATGTCCGTGTGTGGGGTTGGTCAGCAATGCTGCTTTGAGGTGGCTGGAATGGGAAGGAGCAAGGAGAGCCATGGTGAGTGGCTTGTCGGTTCTAAGTGGAGGAACTTTGTGGACACAGGTGGTGATGGCTGAGGTAGACAGAGCAGCTGAGGGTCTAGGGACAGGTGATGCAAGGGAACCTGGGGAGGCATATCAAATCTGTGTCCCAATAGTATTCATTTACAGAGAGTTGAACTAGACCAATGTTTTCCAATGTCAGCTGAAAGTACCCTTTGGGACAAACAAGATAATTTTAGGTGGACTGTGAATGACTAATTTTTAAATGTTAGGTGTTTGTTTTAATGGTACTAGGACAAAATAGTATATAACAATGTTATATATTATGATTATATTATAATATATATTTGAATATATTGAAAACAATGTAAATTTTCCTTTGAACATAATTTTTTAGAACCCAAATTAGAGTCAATTTCAAGAAAAATATTAAATAAATCAGAGTGCAGATTGTATATAGATGTGACAAAAATTGCTATGGAATGATTGAAGTTTACAAAGTAGACCAGATGATTCTTCCGACTGAAATGTCCAGAATTTGATGAACATCTAAACAACTTTATCTTAGTGGTAATAAGAGCTACAAAGATGTTGAAAGCACGGGACCCCTGTTCTCCAGTGTGTGAATTGCTTTGTCTTGGATTTGATTTTAGAATCCTGTACTTTTCTCAATAAAGCTCTGCTAGCCTCCCAGTTTGGTTTTATAGTGCCCCATTTTTTCTTTCATTAAAAATTTATTTTCTCCCATCCCTTAAAGTGGGAAAAAAAATAAACCTAATAGTCATTTGTAGGGGTACTTATTCTCTCTCTCCATGCTGAAGCATCACCAATAACCAAGAGGATTCATCTTCATCCTTCATTAGAGTGTGTTATTCAGTGAAATGGTTTATGGCCAAATAGAGTTGCTGGCCTTGCAGATTCTGTCTGGGGTAGTACTGAATCAAATGTGTTCTTGATGTCTAGATAAATCATGCCTTAGATTTTCTTGGTTGAATCTGTGTTAATTTTCAAAACATAACTGTCAAAGAGATGAAAACCTTACTAGCCAAGCATCTAGAGTGTGGCCACTCTAATTCAGATGGTTTCCTATTAAATACGTTTTACTTTACACACATACATCAAATTAATATTGAAAAAATTTTATTCTTCTCAACAAAATGAAAAACCAGAATGTATGAAAAGATGAGGGCATATCTTTGATGACAATACTTTAGTGGGTGACATGTTTCCTTGATTTTTTGTGTTTCTTAAAGTTTTGCATTGCTGTCTTTGCATTTGAAGACACAGTCACCTTCTCTAGTTTTTACTGACTATCTTTGGGAGAGAAAGACCTTCACCAATCAGCCTGGCTAGTTATTCTGGGGATTTCTCAGACCAGAGGTGGGGGAAACTTTTCATGTTAGAAGGCTGCATTAATTTAGCTGTAATAAAATAAGGCCTTACTCAAGAAACTTCTATTATATATACTTAAAAATGTACATTATTTTGTAAAAATATAACTACTATGTACCTAATAATTCCAAAAATGAAAACTATTTGTTAATTTTAAAGTTAACTGCCTTTTAATGACTTTGTTGGGTCATGACTTTTTGTTGGAAAGCAGTTCAATATTTGGTTGCAGCTTGGAGATCCACAGTTTCAGCTGATCCTCTAGATGGGTATCAGTCACTTGTGACCTTAAGGGTATCTTCATTTGGGTTAAGTAGGAGAATGTAGATTTGCAGCAATAAGCGGTTGCAAAGCAAGAAAGCATTTTTTGGACATGTTGCTGAAGGTGTGGGTATTCTACTGCATTTTTCCATATTTCCATTGGATCTTTCTTAGCATCAAACAATGACTTAAAAATGTCGTCTGCTGAGAGCTCAATCAATTCCATCTGTAGTTCTTCACCAAGGCAACTAAAGAACTACAGATGGTAGTTCTACATCTGATAGTTCTACAGATACCATCTGTAGTTCTTTAGGTGCCTCGGTGATATCAGCTAGGTAAGGCTGAAATGCTAATTTAAGTGTAATGTCATGGTTCTCAAAGTCAGTGAACTTTTCATTGTATTCTCCAATTAATAGGTCTATAACACCTGCATATTCTTAAAATGATTCTCTTATATCATCCTGTGCATCAATGACCTTTGCTAACAGAGGAAAATATTCATCCAAAATTGTCTTTTGAAGAAGAAGTGTTTTGAAAAAAGGTAACTTTTTTTCAAATGCTTGGATTTTTTTTGCCATATATCATTTATAGACATAGTTTTACCTTGCAAAGAAATATTCAAGTTGTTTTGATCTGACATGATATTACACAGAAATGCTGCATTCCTATAGAAATCTTTCAATAATTCACATTGCTGATTCTGTTCTTCATAAAGTTTAACTATTAATATCTGTTCTTGCAGAGATAAAATTTTGGCTAACACCCATCTGTGTGATAGCCAACACACTTTAGAATGATATGGCAAATCCACACGGAACACCTACCTCATTCTTCAACTCTGGCATCCTTCAACTGAGAATGCCATGTTGCATGTGCATGAATATAGGTAACAGTACTTAAAAGTAGCTGCCAAATGTCACTTAAAATAGTAGCTTTAGCATAGATAATTTGGTGATACAAGATACAATGAAAAAAATGAGAGCGTCTGGATCTGTTAATACTTTTTGTATCTGTACAATAAACCCTTCATCTTTTCCTGTCATTGAAGGTGCACCATCTGTACATATACTCACTAAATTTACCAAATTTAGTTGAACTTCATGACATTTATCTTGAAAATTGTTGAAGATATCTATTCCCCGTGTTCTGTTCACAAGAGTCCCCAAGGCGAGTAACTCTTCATAGCAAAGATAATCTTCTGTTATGACCCGAATGAAGTATAAAACTTGTGCCAAGTCAGTAGTATCAGTTGATTCATCCAAAGTGATTGAATAATATATAATTTCCTTTTGCAGTATTGCATTATGTTGTTCTGTTAAGTTGAAGGCTAATTCGTGCTGTGCATCAGTGATGGTTCTCCTTGAAAGAGGCAGTTGTTTGTACTTTGAAATGTTATCAGGGTCTAAGCATTCTGCAACTTGGACAATGCATTTTTTCACAATTGCTACATCACTGAATGGCTTCCCTTTTCTCCCGAGTATGTAAGCTACTTTATAAGTTGCTTCATGGCATTATTTTCAGGTCTTACTGCTGCTTGAAGGAATTGTTTTTGCTTTTGCTTTTCATCTTTTAATTTCTGCAATACAGCCTATGGTGCCTTTCCCTCTAATTTAAAATATACGTGGTCCTAGGCCGGGCGCGGTGGCTCACGCCTGTAATCCTAGCTCTCTGGGAAGCTGAGGCGGGAGGATTGTTTGAGCTCAGGAGTTCAAAACCAGCCTGAGCAAGAGCGAGACCCCGTCTCTACTAAAAATAGAAAGAAATTAATCGGACAACTAAAAATATATAGAAAAAATTAGCCGGGCATGGTGGCGCATGCCTGTAGTCCCAGCTACTCGGGAGGCTGAGGCAGAAGGATCGCTTGAGCCCAGGAGTTTGAGGTTGCTGTGAGCTAGGCTGACGCCATGGCACTCACTCTAGCCCGGGCAAAAAGAGTGAGACTCTGTCACAAAAAAAAAAAAAAAAAAAAAAAATATATATATATATATATATATGTGGTCCTTATGAGTGTTATAATGCTGATGAGCATTGAATTTCTTTAATGTTGATATTGCAGTATCACAAAGCAAGCAAATCATCTTGTCTTTAGCAGAAACAAGATAATATTAAATTCCCAATCATCATTAAAAAATGTGTTTTCTTCCTTTAGTGTTCTCTTGGTCTTCTTTGACATAATGGGCTATTAAGCAGACAGAATTAAAAAATATTGTTGAGCTGTGCAACTGTGCACAAATTCCACTTCAAACAGAAACAGTGCACTGTTGTCAAAAGCTGACAACAGACTGGCATACTCACCCCCATGAATTCTCACCAGCCAGTGTCATGCAGTAGTGGCACCAGTCAGGCAGGGGAAGAACTATGTCTTGAGTGTTGCAGTCCTCAATTTAGCCTTCATAGCTTACGAATGTTCTAATTATGCTGGTCAATCTGTGAGGATTATTTCATTGAAACTTATTTTATGCTTTGGTATTTTAAATATGTTCACTTTAAAAATGAAATAAAAATATAAAAGATGAACAGAAATGTAGTAATACAAATAAATGGATTTGTTCTGTAAAATTTGAATTCGGTCAAAAGGCTGCACTCAAGGATCTAGAAGGCCATATGTGACCTGAAAGCCACAGGTTCCCCACCCCTGTCCCAGGTGTTTCTATGGATGTGTCTACTCCCTTTCTCTTGTTCTCTTTTGGGCAGGGGAGGAATCTTAGCCTTGTATGACTTCTCTCAATCATCCAAAGCCAGGCTGGATGTTGAGAGCCTCCTGTTTATTTTCCCTAGGTCAATGCCCTAAAAATGTTTAAGGTTAAGCAGCTTCTTCCAATCTACTAGAATCGAGCAGACTGACTGGAATGTGCTGCCTTGGAGTAGGGGTGATGTGCCTAAAGTGAAACTGTTCTTACTACCTTCAATCCATCCATTCTAGGTTTTTCGCTCCAGTGCAGGTTCTGGGACCTCTCTATTGGACTTCTGGGCTCCCACAAAGGAACTCTTGTTCATGGATGGTTGTCAAAGTCAGTATTTTTGTGTGTGGGGGGGAGGAGAGCTGAAACTTCTATTCTGCCATCTTGCTGACATCACTCTAGCCAGAGTTTCTTGATACGGTTTCCAATATTGTTTTAGGGCTTTAATCCAGTTCTTTGCACGTGATTCTCATTTATTACTTAATACAGTTCTGACAGAAAATTCTCTGGATTACAATGCTGTAAGGGTAACAATAACAGTGACTAATTATTAAAGCATCAATATTCTAGGCACTGGTGCTATATGCATTGTATACATCATTTTGTTTAGTTCTTATCACAATCCCATGATGTTCTTGTTAGTACTTCCATTCCACAAATGTGGAAAGTAAGGCTAGTTAACTTACTTACAATGGCACCATTGTGATTTTAATTCAGTTTTTCTGTTGGTAAAGCCTGCCTTTTTAACTGCTGTGCTGTTCCTACAAGGGCTACAGCCAGAGAAAAGCAAGAACAGAATTTATCAACTTAAGATGTATGAACCAGTCATTGCCTAAAGTGAACAAGAGATTGGAACAACAGACAATAAATAGACAAAATTATAAGAAATGGATGTTGCCAATCTAGAGGACTCTTCCCCGTGAAAGATGGTGTACATAGGAATTCTGTGGTCTGGATAACCTTCTCTTTTTCTCTCATCTCATTCTTCTTGGGTTGGAAAGAGTATTTAAGGAATAACTAATAATGAATCCATAGTTACTCACTTTCTGTTTTAATAGTCAAGCGTTTCACAATGGATAAAATGCTAGGAGGATAAGGCCTTGAAGAAGCCCCATGTGATGGGTTTAAATCTTTGTGTCCCTTCCAAAATTCTTGTTGAAATTTAAACTCCTATGTGATAGCATTAGGAGGTAGGACCTTTAAGAAGTGACTAAATCACGAAGGCAGAGCCCTCTTGAGTGGAATTAACAACATTACAAAAGAGCTAGAGGAAACTATCTAGTTCCATTTTTATATCCTTTTGCCTTCTGCCAGGTAAGGATACAACCTAGATTCACCACTTCTGCCATGGGAGGATGCTGTACGAAGGTCCCCACCAGAAACTGAATTCCAGCACCCTGATTTTTTCTTTTCAGCCTCCAAAACTGTGAGAAATGAATTTCTGCTCTTTATAAATTATCCAGTCTAAAATATGTAGTTATAGCAGCACTAACAGACTGACATACCCTGGATACAGAAATTAAAGGTTAACCTAATTTTTCTCCACCCCTTTGCTTGGAGTTGCACAAAAAACTTGAGCTACTAAGCTTTTATCAGAAAGAATGGAGATCATTTCAAATTTGACAAAATATATACAATCAGAGTCCTAGGAAGGAGGGGTGGAAAGAAAAGGTTCTCTGAGACCAAATCCTAAGGAAACACAATAATAGTAATAAACCCAAATTCAGATCAGTAGGCTCTGATATTTAAGCACCTTGGGTATAATAGTGGGAAAGACAAGTTTCAGTAAATACTACTCAGGCCAAAACTGGAAAAGCTTAAGTGTTTTGGGGAAATAGATGTTGCCAATCTAGAGGGGAAAGTGAATTGGAAAGATAAAAAGTGAAAATATATAATCATCCCCCTGTTTCTACACCTTGGGCTTAATTGATTTACCTGGTGCTCTAATCACACTAGCTTGTGAATGGATATAGGGAAGACTGATTGTAAACAATAATATGCAAATTTTGACACTATGGAATTCCTCCATTTGAGAAGGTAGCTTTGTTATTAGGCAGCAGAAACAAGGTAACAGAAAGCATAGAAGATATGGGATTAGTTTGATGCTCAGATAGGACACATTCTTCTCAGAGAAGTGATGAGCTTAATTTCAGTACCAAAGCTGGGACTTCCAACTGGCCCTAAACTTTTCTTCTGGAAATTGAATATAAGGGTATGTA
The DNA here is from genome assembly GCF_000956105.1 of Propithecus coquereli. Taxonomy (NCBI): domain Eukaryota; kingdom Metazoa; phylum Chordata; class Mammalia; order Primates; family Indriidae; genus Propithecus; species Propithecus coquereli. The sequence goes on from NW_012152352.1 coordinate 597,928, forward strand.
GGAAGCCCTACGGATTCTGGTAACGGGATGCCAGATACTTTCCTTTCATGATAATAGGTTATAGCTAATGCATAAGTTCAGGCTTCCTGAATACCGTGTTTCTGAAAGTGTGGTCCGTGGCCCAACAACATCAGAATCTCCTATTGGTGTTTATTAGAATTATAGATTTCTTGATCCCACCTCTGGAGGTTTGGCCAGACAAGAGTGTCTGAAGTCCGGTTCCCCAGCAAAAGACTCTGAAGCGAAGTTTACTGGAGAAGTTTATTGGGGATTGCTTTTAGCCCTAGCACTTGTAAGGGAATGAGGTAAGTAGAATTGGGTATTGCAACAAAAACCTCAGCCAATCCTACAGGGAATTCTGGAGTTGGGGCCCTTCAGAGTTACTCTGAACTGTGGCAAAGAGAGCAGGACTTTGTATTCTTGCATTGAGCAATTATTGACTATGGGTTGGGGAGGAGGTATGATCTTGTTCGAGGCAGTTTCCTTTAGCTAAGGACAATTTTAATCATCTCCATTAGTAGCCAACACTACTAATAACTGGAGAAATGAATGTCTTTACCCATAGCAATCACTAAAGTCCATCCCTTGCACTAGTTGACTATACTTGTTTCATCCAACAAGTTCATCCCATTGGTAAAACCTGTCTCAGAATTCTGATTGGATTTTTTTTCTGGGGAAATTTATAAGAGGAAGATTAGTAAAATGAATTATAGTCCCAGTTATTGAAATTACTCTTGAGAATGCAGTAAGTACTCATTGCCTCTCTCCTCTACCATCCATTCTAGATATCTTTCACCTTGGTTAGTATCTCTGCTGGTCCAGGGGATTACTTCGTCAGGTGACCCAACCCTCACCCCTAAGGAATGTAAGTCTCTGGTAAATATGCTCTTATCAGACTGTGGTTGCTGTACTTATTTACTTACCATCAAAATTGGGAAGGGAAGTACCAACAGACACCCTGATCCATCACCTGAGTGTCAATTGTATTATTCTCCACCCTATTGTGTAATAACAACCCCACTTAGTCCTGAGAATCAGGGTTGGTTGCATCTGCAGATATGGTCACTCCTTTCCCTGATGTCTATTCTCTAGGGTCAGGAAGCTGAAATAACTGGGGATTAGCCATTGCTTAAAATTTAATAGGACTTTTACCGTGTCCTTTATTGGAAGCTTTCCTCTTCTGGGAAACCAGGTCCTCTAGAATTAAAGGCCTTAAAAGTTATAGGTCAGAAAGTGAGGCTACTTCTATTAATAATTCTATCCATTGGTACTAAGACTTGTGTATTCTGCTTAATAGGGATACAGTACCATACGATAGTCATCGATTTAGGGAATATTCTGCTCTCTAGAGAATGTCACCTCTCAGGGAAATATCTCCAAGCTGACATCTCAGTTGCACCTTCAAAAACCTCTTCTACTGCTTTCTGAGGCTGACAGCTATTGAGTAGCATGGAAAGTGAAAGAGCCAGGAGATACTATCATGTGCTTATACCCCCTTTGCTTCAAAGTGAGTCCATTACTTTGAGGCAATAATTTGCAGTAAAATTTGTTAGTAGTTCTAACACTCTGTCAGCCTGAATACAGTGATATTGGCTGAGGAATTGCTGGCAGGGTAGACAAATTTGTTCCTGGAATATGTATTATTTTCATTCAAGATGAATTACTACTCCTTACAGATTAGAAAGGGGCCAATGTAATCAGCTTGCAATCAAGAGTTTGGCTGGGCCGGGCACGGTGGCTCACGCCTGTAATCCTAGCACTCTGGGAGGCCGAGGCCGGTGGATCGCTCAAGGTCAGGAGTTCGAGACCAGCCTGAGCAAGAGCGAGATCCCGTCTCTACTAAAAATAGAAATTATCTGGACAACTAAAAAAATATATATAGAAAAAAAATTAGCTGGGCATAGTGGTGTGTGCCTGTAGTCCCAGCTACTCGGGAGGCTGAGGCAGGAGGATCGCTTGAGCCCAGGAGTTTGAGGTTGCAGTGAGCTAGGCTGATGCCACAGCACTCTAGCCAGGGCAACAGAGCCAGACTCTGTCTCAAAAAAAAAAAAAAAAAAAAAAAAGTTGGGCTGTATCAGGGCCTCAGTGTTGGCCTCTGTTTCTCACAGGGTGGACATTTAGCAATTGCCATAGCTAGATCCACCCTTGGTGAAAGAGAAATGATGATACTGAGCTATGGTCTCCGTTGTCTCCATCCATTTAACAATGACAATGGGGTAGCTGATAATAGTTTCTTCCTGATGTTGATTGGTTGAGTCATTTGGTCCACTTGATTGTTATCTTTTTCAAGGTGGATGCTGTCCAGTAAGAATCGCTATTAAATACAATGATTATAACATTTTTATGCCCACTTTCATAGGTTCTCCACAAGCTCTTCCTCAGACCTCTTTTCCCTAATCCTCAAAACTTTTTCCTTCTAGACTCCTGACCAACCAGTCAACCATTCACCACTGCTCACGAGTTCATGCATATTCTTACCTCGATTACCTTTCTTCCAACAAAGTGGCTGACTAGGTACATCCCCAAAGGCTACCCATTGAGAGAATCTCCCTCATTGCTATCTTTAAGGCCACCCCTGGGTGGAGTTGTAATGTAGCAGCTATTCATCTGCAGCTTGCACACACATACTGAGGAGACCCATTTGTAAACCAAACTCAGTCTTTTTCCATCAGCTGATCATATAGGCTCCTTCTCCAACTTTATCCCCAGAGCAAGAGGTGTGAGCTGATGGAGAGGCACAAATGCAACAGTGGTGGATGACATGAAAGTCTGGACCACTTGCCTGTGCAGCTTACTTGTAACCTCTGGCCTCACTCATGCCAGTTCTAAATGCATTGTTTCCTTTAATGGTATATTGCTATTGCATTCACCTATAACTTGGTGAATCTAACTGTGCATAACTTATGATGGGCAACTTTAGCAGTGTGATATCTTGATTTTTCAAGGTCAGATACAACATATTCACTAGGGTCCAATAACATGCCAGATGTTGAAAGGTGTATAGTTCATTCCTTCAGATGTCATGGCCTTGCATGAGATCCCTAGAGGCTCTATATTGTGATTCTTCTGCTGGATCTTGTCATAAGCTTCACACAACATCTTTTCCTATTATAGATACCTCTAGTGCCACAGGATCTGATATGAATTGTGTCACAAGTAGCAGGACTGTTTTCACCACAGCACGAATGAGTTAAACAGCTCAGAACAGTATTCCCAAGTGTCAGATATGCTGTCTTCAGAATGTGAAGAAGCCTGCCAGATGATTAAACATTGGTATTCTGAGGTGTAATAATTTTTCCTTTATTCTTGAAGCATGTCCCAGCATGCCCCAGACCACTGGACACCTCCAGGAAACCTCATAGGTGTGGTGGGCCCCTAAATCTTCACAGAGCTTATCTTCCTCGTTCTGGAGTGAATGTTTCTTGTCAAGGCCTCTATCCTACATGCCACTTCTTGCTCATCTGATCCAATTAACATGCTCTAATGAATATAATGCACCAATTAAATGTTCTGTGAATGTTCAAATAGTTCAAGTCCCTTTGAATTATATTATGACAGAGGGTAGGAGAGTTAACATAGTCCTTGGGCAACACTTTACAGTATATTGTTATTCATCTCATGAGAATGCAGCGTACTTTTGATCCTCTTTTTTGATAGGAATGGAAAAGATTGAATTTGCCAAATCACGGGTGACATATGATGTTGCTGGAGCTATTGCTGATATTCTGTAGCAGAAATACCTCATTTGGCAAAGCAGCTGCAGTTGGGAATACTACTTGTTGAGTTTCCATTAGGTTACTGTCATTTGACAGAATCTAAGGATGTAACCTGATTCAGGCAACTTCTTTTGGATGAAGAAATGCCTGGAGAGGGACTTAGCTATGAGTTATTAGCAGTCAGTACTCCTAGCCCCTGGAAGAATGAGTGTTTTGGTCCTGAAGTGGGATCTGGGCAGCACACCACAGCATATGATATAAACGGTCTTTTTAAATGATTCTTATGCACAAGGAAGTTTAAGTACTCTCTTCAGGGATGACACCCTATATTCCTCAGCTGTGAATTTAAAATGTTTCCTTTAGATCATACAAAAAGGTACAGTTTGGGCTTATATTCATTGCCCTTTTGGTTTATGTTAGCCATTACTTTGTATACTGACTTTTTTTTTAAATGTATTAAATTGCAGTTTTGGAACTATTTTGTTTCAAACATCAGTCATAGTTTTATTCACTAGAATTGTCTAGGGTCAAAAATGAGTAAAATTGAAATAGACAAATTATTTTTTCTTACTTTCAGAAGTGATATAGTGAGTCTTACCCTTAAAACATATGTATGCACACATACATACATAAACACACGTGCCCACACACACACATCTAATTATTATAGGAATGCTTTGTATACCTTCCCACTATATTTACACTCCATTGCTTTTGCAAACTACATCTAATCTAGATAAAACAAAATGAGACGATTTAAACGTGCTGCAAGACCTTTTCCAGGTTGCAGACAGCTATTATTATGTATAATGGTGCAAATTTAGTTCCTATCAGCTAGATTTTGTGAAAGGGCAACTCAGTGTAGCATAGTGGTTGTAGCATGCCCATGAAATCCAGATTTCCTGGAGTATGATCAGAAGCTATAGCTCTGCCTTTTTTTTTTTCTTTTCCAGTCAAGATAGCTTTTCAGAAGACAAGTAAGCAAACAAGACATGAAACTATAATTAACTTTGAGTTATCTCTAACTTAAGTGTAAAAATAATCAGCTATTAAAAAATATTAACTATTTATAAATGTCTTAAATTATTAGTAGTAACACATTAATTGTGACATAGTAGACACCCCATCATGATGCACCAAAGTGAGGAAACACTGCAGTTGAAAACTACTGTTTTAGTGTAAACTTTTCAAATTTGGCTGTGTAATTCTGATTCTATGCCCCTTTCTTTTTCATGAAATCGAGATATAGAATAGCTCTATTAATTCCCAAATTTTCCCATATCCTTCTATAGCCAACTGCTCCCTACATGCTCAGATCCTTGCAAACACTGATTTGTTGTCTCTCTCTCTTTGTTGTTTCTCTTGCCTCTCCTATTTGAGAATGTCATATAAAAGAAATCATAAATATGCAGACTTTTGAGCCTGATTTCTTTCACTTACCATAATAGGTTTGAGATTCATCCATGTTGTTGTATACATCAGTAGTTCATTCCTTTTTATTGCTCAGTAGTGTTGCATTGTATGGATGTGCCATAGTTTGTCTATTCACCAGTTGAAGGATACTTGGGCTGTTTTTAGTTTTTGGTGATTATGAATAAGGGTGCTACACATTTCTGTATGGAATTTTTTGTGAACATAAGTTTTTCTTACATGGATAAGTGCTTAGGGATGGATTGCTGGGTTCTATGGTAAGGGTATATTTAATTTTATTAAAAATTGCCCACTATTTTCCAAAGTAGCTATACTATTTTGCACCTTGTCCTTCCCTGGCTTCAGCAATGTGTGAGGGTTTTATTTGCCCTGTGTGTTTGCCATCACTTAGTAGTGACAGTATTTTAATTATACCAATTCTAATAGGTGTGTAGTGGTATCTCCCTATGGTTTTTATTTGCATTTTTCTTACAGATAAGATAATGATGTTTTAATGCACAGTTAGGTTTGAGAACCTGTAATGGGCCCTATGAACAAATTTCAATGACCCCTATATTTTTTTATAACAATTTCCATAACTAATTACTTGACTTTTTGAGTTATTTCCCAGAAATGGTGGATTTTTTGCAAGACAAAGGAGCTGAGATTACAAAGGACCCTGGCAGACCCCTGACGCCAAGGTTCACCATCCCCATAACCTGCCCCAAGTCATGTGGCCCCTCCTTTAAAAGCTCATGGTCTTGATCTCTGTTAGTCAGATAGCCAAATTTGAGGCAGCTTATCCTGTTCTCTCAGAAAGATGTCTTTCATACGAAAGCAATTCCTTTCTTCCTTGGCAATCCTTGTCTCAATAATTGGATCTTTGTGCAACGAGCAAATGGACTTAGGTTGAAATCCCCTTGTGGTTTTGACAACAAACCTAACTCTGAATCCTTGTTCTGCCACTTTCTACTTGAATCACTTTAAATAGGTTACTTAATCTCTCTAACCTTCAATTTCCTTACATAGACAAAAATATTTTGTATCTCATAGGACTGATATGCAGTTAAATGCAAGAATGTATGTAAAAAGCCCTGGTGTGGTGGCTACCACCTGTAATCCCAGATACTTGAGAGGCTGAGGTAGAAGGATTGCTTGAGCCTAGGTAACATAGTGAGACCCCATCTCTAAAACAGCAACAAAAAAAAGAATGCATATAAAAGGCTAAATGTTTCAACATTTAACATAAATATGGGTACTCATGAGTCTTCTCAGCGAATTTAGTTGTTCTCAAAATTCTGTGTTTTAAAAAATACCTTTAGATATTATAAAACACATCTGGACCCATGTAGACCTAATTAGCCATTTGGTCATGTCCTGTTAAGTTTTCCAGGCCACTAGCTTCACAAACACATATTGCCCAATAGACTCCCAAAGTTTCTTGCCTGACAGAAGGTGCTAGCAGCCGATACGAGTGAACATTATAACTGGAGCATTATGTTTTACCTGGAGTATTATACGTTCTCTGTCCTTGTCTTGCTGGATAATGAAAGATGCATTAATAGTACCAATTACAAAGTGTGAATTTGATTGATAGCTCTTTGTTACTTTCTCTGGCAGTCACCATGCAATAGGAAAATCCACACACAGCAAACTAAAGACAATTTAGACTGAAATGGTTCTTTGCAATTTAGGCATTTAATTAGGGGTTTTAAAGCTTAATTAAAAAGTTAAATCATTTGTCTTTATGTCTGAAAAAATGCTATTGTAGATGGTTCAATTATGTAAAATAAAACATAATAAGATATGTATTTCTTTGTCTGAAGTTATAGCATCGTTCACACATAACAGCACGGCCCCATAAAATGTATTTGAGAAGATAGAACAAAATTGAAATATAGAGCCATTAAATATGGTATTGAAGGTAACTTCTGGTCTGTGAAGTTGTTTTTCTCTCCTTTGTTTCATGATCCTTGCAACACATGCATTTTTCCTCCAAAAATGTAAATGATGAGAAAAAGAATTTTGAGCATATTACCTACATTTCCATCCAAAATGTGCGTGCGCACACACACACACACACACACACACACACACACACACAACTGGAATGAAACTTCTCATCAATCTTCAGTTATTTAGCACTAGGAAAGAAACTGCATTACTTGTTCCTTAGTAATCAGAAAGTTTCTTCAGGTGCACAAATGTACTTTCTAATGTTTACAAAACTATACCTAGAGGTCTCCGGAGAAATAGAACCAATAGATTTATCTATATCTGTATCTATCTACCTGTATCTATTTCTCTAAAAAGAGGTTTATTATAGGGTGTTGGCTAATGCAGTGATGGAGGCTGAGAAGTCCCACAATCTGTCATCTGTGAACTGGAGATCAAGGAAGGCAAGAGGTGTAATTTGAGGGCCTAAGAGCTGGAAAGCCCATAGTGCAGATTATAGTCTGAATCTGAAGGCTTGACAACCAGGAGTGTCCAGGACAGAAGAATGTTGATGACACAGCTTATATAGTCAGACCCAGAGTGAATTTAGCCTTCCTCTCCCTTTTAGTTTTATTTAGGCCCTCAAGGGATTGGATGCTGCCCGCCCATGTTGGGTGGTTTTACTTAGTTCTTTAGTTCATCAATTCAAATGCTAATTATTTCTGGAAACACCCTCACAAACACACCCAGACATAGTGTTTAACCAGCTATCTGGGCATCCTGTGACCCCGTCAAGTTGATACATAAAATTAACCATCACAAACTTCCACTAACCTAGCCCTTGGACCTCTGTATTTCTCGTATGTTCTACGTTTATCCCTCCCTTTCAATATGTTCTAGGGATTTGATCTGCTCTGCTCTTCTTTATTCTCAAAGCTGCCTTGATTTTGTGGAGTATCTTTTGTCTCAAAATAGGCTGTTAAATATGTGAAAAATGCCCATGTGATTATATCACATTACATCTGTGTAAGACAGATAGCAGATACTAGATGACAGCCTGTACTGGAAAAGTCTGGACACAGTCAGGATTAAGGGTTATGTACTAATAGGATTTTGATTATGTATGTGTGGCCAGACACCTGTACTCCTAGGCTATCCATCCCCAACTCCGCAGGTCTAGGTATATCATGGGCTAATGAAGCAAGAATATAAAGAAAATGCTATGTAAACATTTCTTATTGGATGATGTTACTGTCTGTTAAGATTTCAGGAATAATATAGAAAATATCTGTGAATTATGGAAGTCAGATGTGATGGAAAGAATGAGACAGAGTCTGGCTCTGTTGCCCCAGCTAGAGTGCCATGGTGTTAGCCTAGCTCACAGCAACCTCAAACTCCTGGGCTAAAGCAATCCTTCTGACTCAGCCTCCCGAGTAACTGGGACTACAGGCATGTACCACCATGCCTAGCTAATTTTATATATATATGTTTTTAGTTGTCCAGATCATTTCTTTCTATTTTTTAGTAGAGACGGGGTCTCGCTCTTGCTCAGGCTAGTCTCGAACTCCTGACCTTGAGCGATCCACCTGCCTCAGCCTCCCAGAGGGCTAGGA
>NW_012152352.1:609301-611722 GCF_000956105.1 Propithecus coquereli
GTGTGTGTGTGTGTGTGTATGTGTGTGTGTGTGGTTAGAAGTTGAGATAATGTGGTGTCAAATGGCCTAGATCAGTGATTTTACCACTGGCTGCACATTAGGATCACTTGGGGAGATTTAAAAAATACTGATATGTAGATTCCATGTCAGGCCAAATTAAACCAGAGTCTCTAGGGGTGAAGCCCACACCCCAGTATTTCAAACCACTCCCAAGGTGAGTCTAATGTGCAGCCACAGTTGAAACCTACTGGCCTATATCTTCTTAGTAACACGGCAGCAATGTTTCCTGCTGTGAGCAAGCGAAGTAGTATGAGAATAAAACAAAGTTTAGAAGAGAGACAACTTAAGTGCCTGGGAAAACTAGATGGAAACTCATGAAACTACACTAAAAATATTCTGAGGAGCTGAGGGGGCCCAAATGATAGTAAGTAGTTTGACACATAGAGGATCCAAGCAGTGTGGTGTTGTGATGTTCTCTAGCAATGTTTGGCAACAAAGGAGTGGGGGAAATGAGCATTAGAATCACTCAGAGTAGAGGATTGGCATTGTTAATAGTTCCCAAACCATTCTGGGACTCAGCATCACCTAAGAGGCTTATGAAAAATACAAACTCAAGGACTGTACCTTCATTAACCTTCTTTTAGTAGATCCGTGTTGGCAATTTGTATTTTTAACAAGCACCCCTGGCAAGTGTGGAAGCCAGTTCGGACTGGAGACTGGGGACTACTGAAGTAGGGGGTAGGCAGAATGTCAGGGAAGGGGGCAGATTCTATGATGACCATGAAACCATGGCTGAAGTGTCAGACGCTGAGACTTAGCCAGGTAGGGGGATAAAAATCCAGAAGGCCATAGAAGAATAAGAAACTGAAGAGGAGGTGGAGGGATAAGTTACAACAGGGCACAGAGCAGGACTGTTGGCAGAAGAGAGGGGAGGGGTTAGGCACCATGAGGTGTCCTGGCAAAAATAATTTGTCAAGACTGTGGTTGTGGGGAGTGGGGAGGGGGGAGAGGGGGAAATTCAATGTTTGATCTTAGATTTTATCTCTCTTATATTTCCCTGCCTTTCCTCCCTTTCTTCTCCCTACCCACACCACTGCCTGTGAGAGAAAAAGAAACTCAAGAAAACAGAAGAGGACACTGTATTAGTTTGGGTAAGGCTACTATGACAAATACCACACACTGGGTGGCTTAAACAACAGGAATTTATTTCCTCACACCTCTAGAGGCTAGAAGTTTGAGATCGAGATGTCTGCCGAGTTGAGTTTTCTCTAAGGCCTCTCTCCTCAGCTGCTAAATTGCTGTCTTCTTGTGTCTTCACATGGTCTTCTCTCTTTGTGCATTATCTCTGTCCTCATTTCTGCTTCTTATAAGGACACTGGTCACATTGCAAGGTGATAATGACCCATATGACCTCATTTTGCCTTAATTACCTCTTTAAAGGCCCTTTCTCCAAATATAGTCACATTTTGAGGTATTAGGGGTTAGAACTTAGACATGTGAATTTTGGAGAGACAGAGTCAACCTATAATAGATACCAAAACGAGGCATATGGTGCTGAAAATCTCTGCTGACGGAAAGGAAAGAAAAACATAAAAATGCTTTTTCGTTGGCTGCTTAGAAATCCAGACAAATCACTCGATCTTCATATAGTTCAAGCCTAGGTTAGAGGTGGCGTGCGTATGTGCTAAATAAGCTTCTTCAAGCAGTTCTGCTATAATTATCGGTTCTTGAGTTAAGGAACTAACTTCCTTCTCTCTCAGGAACTACTGTATGGCGCCAGGTCTCCTGACTGTGTTAGGAACAATGGGCCTGGCTTGATAACACAAACCGATTTCCTTTTTGAACCTGCATGAGGAAATAAATTTCAGTCAGTAGCCTTAAAAGGCTAAAAACGCTATGATATTTAGAATCCAAATGAGAATTATTAGAGAGAAATTATAACATGCCATTTATTGATTGGATATTCTTATCAAAACTGCCTAACAATCAATTTAAGAAAGGAAAAGAGATTTTTTTGTAAGTGCTATTTTAGTGACTTGGATTGGATATTAGTTATTCTCCTGCTTGTTTCCTGGATACAGAGGGGAGAAGAACATTCTCATTATCACCTTGCAGAGTTTATCTTAGAAGCCTCCTGGAACCACAGCTGTGTAGAAATTTGAGGTAGGCTCAGAGGTGCCATGGTTTTATCTTAAAAGCCTTTTCTTCTTCTAATTTTTTTTTAAAAGAACAACTCTATTGAGGTATAATTTGCGTGCCATAAAATTCACCCATTCTAAGTGTGCAATTCAGTGATTTTCAGTAAATTTGCTGAGTTGTGCAGCCATTAGCACAATGCAGTTTTAGAATATTTCCATTACCCAATAACATCCTTCATGTCCTTTAACAGTTAATCCTTATTCCCACCCCCAGCCCTAGGCA
>NW_012152352.1:611772-614384 GCF_000956105.1 Propithecus coquereli
TTTTTTTTTTAGTTGTCCAGATCATTTCTTTCTATTTTTTAGTAGAGATGGGGTCTTGCTCTTGCTCAGGCTGGTCTCGAACTCCTGACCTAGGGTGATCCACCCGCCTCAGCCTCCCAGAGAGCTAGGATTACAGGTGTGAGCCACCGCGCCTGGCCTGGGATACTGGAGCTTGATGAGACTGATGCCACCTTAAGGATGTAGAAGAGGCTGGTTCCTACAAAGGTGTGAATATTCTCAGGTAAATAAAAGTGATCACAACCTAAAATTGTGTTGATTTGTCCACAGGAAATATTGCCTGGGCCTTGGTGTCTGTACTGTAGAAGGGGAGTGCCTAGGAGAGAGCTGAAAGTAGAACATAGTTTCTTTATCTTCCTGCTTCTAAGGAACCCACAAATAGCCGCTTTGTGTTTGTAGTGGATCCTGTGAGTTACCCAGAGTCCTTCTTCAGGACTGAGTCCCTCATTCTCCCAGTTTCTGGGATTATTGGTGGCAGATATCTTTTATCTGACTCCTTTTTGGGAATTGCCTGCAGTGGAATAGAGGATCCTCACCCAAGAACACAGCCTGGGGCAATTTGCACACAGAGACTGGTTAATACAGGAGTGTAAAGTCCCATTCTCTCTTCTCCATTCAGTACAACTGTGAAGAATCATCCCAACTCCAGAGTGCCCTCTAGGATTGATCGAGGGTATAAAATCTGAGGATTAGTACATTTTTGTTTAAATGGAGGCTTAAATAAGAATACCAATCTTACTAGATTTAATAAGGCCGTAATCTGGTGCCCATCTTTTAGAAACAAAGAACTATTTTGAAATAATAATACATAATGTTTTTCAGTACCTATAATTGCTTTACATGTATTCATGCATTTACTCTCATAAAATCCCTATAAAATAGGTACTTGTAGTTGAAGATTAAGTGATTTCAACTCTGTTGAGTTTATGTTATCTTTGGTTGTATCTTCTATTTGCTAGTAAGAATTTTTTAATGATAAACTCAGAATGTGAGAGTTACTTTTTCTATTAATAAGCTATATATTGGCATACGTTGTTGGTGATATAATTACTCATAATTATAAAGCTAGAAAGTAATATAATTACAACAAAATAATATCTGGGCTATTTAGGAAAAATTCCCATGACTTGGTAATTTTTTTGCCAGAGTCTGAAATGGATGTTTCCCTGCTGCTTCTCCAGGGCTGGCCAAGCTAAGTACCCCTGGTTTAGTCTTGCCTGCTCCAATGATGCTCCAGACACACCTGTAGGTGTTCTCTGTTTGGGAATACACTCAATGTTTTTCTTGAAATATTTCTTAAAATGAAAAATTATTGAATTGATTTCGGAAATTTTTTGCTATGGATATTTGTTAAACAACCACTTTCTCTCGTATTTTTATTATTTTGCTTCTGTCATCATCCTCTTCCCTCCTTTTCTTCTTTGTCATTCTCTCTTTCTATTCCTACTCCCTTCCCTCACTGTTTGCAATGATATTGTCCTCGTTTTGGTCTCCTTCTGCTTACCTTTTCTAATTTTTCACATTTTTCTACCTGTTTTGTATTTTTATCTGCTTTGATCCTTTATTCATTTATTCATTCCTTCATGTCATATTTTAATTTAACAGCATCAGCATCACTATCCTCCAAGCCAATCAGGAAAGAAACTCCAGAATTGTTGGTATTTCCTTTCTTTCCTTTGCACTAAGAGACAAGACTTTGGAATCAGATCTGGATTCGAATGTCAGTTTTGATCCTTCTACCGATCCTTATTGCAAGTACTTCATTAAAAGATAAAGTTGGAGAGGTAGATCCAATGTGGTCTACCATGAACTCAAATATCCAAAGACTGTACATTTTACTTTGAAAGTAGAATAATTTTATGGTCATCAAAGCACAGCTTTTTTAAACATCAGACTCTGAGCTCTTTGAGTGAGGATACAGTCTGTGTCTTATTCACGTTGTATGTTTGTATCTCTAGTGCTCTGCACCCTGCCCTGGCACAAGTTAAGCCCTTAATAAATGTTGACCGAATGAAAGTAGTAGAGGTCCATTGGAGGTTTTTAAACAAAGAAGTGATATGGTCAGATGTGTACTTGGGAAATTAATGTGTTGGTTTTATTTAGATAGAAGTGGGATGGGAAGGACTGAAGTTGAGGTTGAAGGAGCCAGAGAGAGGGCAGACAATGGGCATAAATTATTTTGTTAGAGACATTTGACTCTGAATGGATGAATAAAATGTAATGTTGCTGTCATTGTTGTGTTGGTGGTGGTAGCAGAGTTTTCATAAAATAGATTTATATGTGTTTGCAACTTGTGGGAAAATTGGTTAAACACATATAAAAATGAGCTTGAAGATAGAAAAGACAGTGGGAAAAAAGTATCAGATGAGTTCCTAGAGGAGATGGGATGGAATGAAGTCAGGGACACAGGTGGGGGTAAGTCTTGAAAATGAATATGTGTAAGTCATCTTCTATGAAAAGAAGAAAGCTTAGTAGGCTAGGTTACATTAGTAAAAAATGTTAAGGGGTGTGTGTGTGTGTGGTGTGTGTGTGTGTGGTGTGTGTGTGGAGTGTGTGTGTGTGTGGTGTGTGTGTGTGTGGTGTGTGTGTGTGTG
>NW_012152352.1:616879-618346 GCF_000956105.1 Propithecus coquereli
TTAGCACAATGCAGTTTTAGAATATTTCCATTACCCAATAACATCCTTCATGTCCTTTAACAGTTAATCCTTATTCCCACCCCCAGCCCTAGGCAATGACTAATTTGCTTTCTGTCTCTACGGATTTATCTAAAGGCATTTTTTTCTTTAAAAAATTTTTTGCCAGCTTTATTGAGGTATGACTGACAAATAAAAAGCTATATATATATTTAAGATATACAATGCAATGTTTTGATGTATGTATACACTGTGAGATGATTACCACAATCAAGCTAATTAATATATCTATCACCTCGCATAATTATATTTTTTTGTGTGTGTGGTAAGTCCAATTAAAATCTATTTTCTTAGCAAATTTCAAGTATACAACTCATCATTAATGACAGTTACCATGCTGTTCATTAGATCACGAGAACTCATTCATTTAAAACTGAAAGTTTGTACTCTTTGACCAATATTTCCCCATTTCCTCCACTTCCCCCTGTCAGCCCCTGGTAAACCACAATTCTACTCTCAGTTCTACGAGTTAGACTTCTTTAGATTCCACACATAATGCAGTATTTATCTTTCCACGCCCGGCTTATTTCACTTAGCATAAGTCCTCCAGGTTCATCCATGTTGTTGCAAATGGCAAGATTTTCTTCTTTTTGAAAATCAAATGATATTAATTGTGTGTGCGTGTATATATGCACATGTGCAATTACACATACACACGCACACACACACATATCACATTTTCTTTCTCCATTCATTCATTGATAGATGCTTAGGTTGATTCTATATCTTGGCTACTGTGAATAATGCTGTAATGAACATCAGAGTGCAGATGTGTCTTTGAAATCCTGATTTCATTTTCTTTGGATATATACCCAGCAGTGTAATTGCTGGATCATGTGGTCGCCCCATTTTAAATTTTTTGAGGAACCTTCATACTGTTTTCAATAATGCCTGTACAAATTTATATTCTCACCACCGATTTACAGTGGTTTCCTTTTCTCTCCAACCTAGCCATCCCAAAAGGTGTGAGGTGATATCTCATTATTGCAGTTTCCCAATGATTAGTGATGTTGAACATTTTTTCACATACAGGTTGACCATTTATATGTCTTCTTTTGAGAAATGTCTTTTCAGTTTCTTTGGCCACTTTTAAATTGGGTTATTTGTTTACTTGCTATTGAGTTGTTTGAATTCCTAATATATTTTGGATATCAACCCATTAACAGATGCATGGTTTGCAAATATTTTCTCCCATTGCACAGGTTGCCTTTTCATTCTGTTGACTATTTCCTTTGCTGTGAAGAAACTTTTTAGTTTCAAATAATTCCACTTGTTTATTTTTGGTTTTGTTGCCTGTGCTTTTGGTATAATATCGAAAAAATTATTTTCAAGCCCAACATTATGGAACTTTTCCCTTGTGTTTCTTCTAGGAGTTTTATGGTTTCAGGTCTTATATTTATTTACTAATTT
>NW_012152352.1:619831-621340 GCF_000956105.1 Propithecus coquereli
CACTTCTTATTTTTAAGGACTGACAACCTTTTATTATTGCTAACATTTACAAGCAGACAAATAAGTAGTCTAAAAAATTCATTTTATTACTTTGGAAATGGAAGCCCATTATTTTTGTTCTAGCAATTTCACCAAATGGTCATTACATTTAAATATTTTTTTTCTATGAGAGTTCTTTCATCTATTCCTTTATATTCACCACTGAAAGACAAAGGTGTAGTTTATTGCAAGTGTGATATGTGAAAAGGCTGAGGTAATGCTGTGGTTCAAAAGGACATGAGCTTTTCGTTACTGTATAATTGAAACATGAAATAGTAAACGTGAATCATACATTTAATTGTATGCTGTCAAAATGGGACTGAAAATGTTATTTAGAATATTCTTTTATCTATGCTAAAAGCATTTCTAAGGGATTAAGGCCACACACAGGTGATGGCATTTTTTGGTTCTTTTTCTACATTCTACAGAAGTTAATTTTATTCATGTAGCATTTCCACATTATTTATTAGCTGATTATATCATTCACATCGGCATTTATGGCTCACAAAGCCATAATAAGTACAATACTCACAGTTGAAAAAATTATTGAAATCCCTAGTATTCTATATACACACATGAATCAATGTATGGAGATTTTTTTTGTGTATGTAAGTTAAGCAGTGCAAGGCACAAACTGCTTCTCTTTGGACAGCTGATTAAAATTCAGATTCCTGACTGGAATTTCTTAATAAACAAGATATCCTATATCTATCAGTATCATGACTTCATTAGGTGTCAAGTGAGATGTTACCATTGTATGTACATCCTGTGAAATTTACTGATTCACTTATTCAGTGTGGTTAAGCAGGGATGAGAAACTATCCAGTGATGTACGACCAATGATTTTATCAAATGAGGTTAAAAGAAAAGAGTCTACAGATTCTTTTTTTCTCAGACCCAGTTATGGATCAACTGTAGCACTATAGGAAGGATCAAGATTTGACTAAGGACAGCCTACCTTCTGGCAGATAAGGCATTGTTATCTCTTTCTTGTAAATAAAGTAAATGGAGCCAAAAAAAGTTAGTAACTTGCTGACTTAATACAGCATCCTTGATTCTCATCAGTACTGGAAATGTTTAGCCATACTTACTATATATACATCCTATAGGTCTGAGTAGCCAAGGTCAGAAGATTGGTAATTAGGAAGGAGCTGGTGAAGGTTAGGGGAGGGAGAAGTGGTTTCCACAGAGCCATGAAGAAAAATTCAAGTTTCAGCAAGGAAAATTCAGCAGGCGCTACACTGTGAATAAGGTCAAGTCTCACTTGTAGAACACAGAATATCTGCCCTAGGCTCATGCTCTCTTTTATGTTGTAGGCTTAGCACTATTGACTCAGGATAAAACCCAACCCTGATTAAGGCACGACAAGAAATCTGGGCTCAAATTTAAATCTGGCTCAAATATAAAGCCTAAAAGCAATTCTTTCTATATGTTTGTTCTTTTTCTCCTTTTTAGTCCTGAATCTTGAGT
>NW_012152352.1:625465-650116 GCF_000956105.1 Propithecus coquereli
GGTTGTGAAAATCTCAAGTGGGAAGAGGACAAATTACGCCAAGGGAGAGGCTTGAGAGTGAGACAGCAGAGCTAATGCCTCTTTGAAAATGAAAGGAAGGAAATATAGTTGTTAAAATGCAGAGGGTCTGGAGCTAATTGTCTGAGAACCATTTCCTGGCTGCCCCACTTAACAAGATGTCATGGGTTGAATTGTGTCCCCTCAAAAGATGTCAAATACTAACCCTCAGTACCTGTGATATGACCTGATTGGAAATAAGTTTTTAGTAGATGATCAAGTTAAGATGAAGTCATTGGGATGGGCCCTAATTCAATATGACTAGTGTCCTTATAAAAATGGGAAATTTAAACACAAGGACACACATGCACAGGGAACACACGATATGAAAGCAGAGATCGGCGTAATGTATCTACAATCCAAGGAATGCCAAATATTGCCAGAAAACCACCAGACGCTAGGAGAGAGGCATGGAACAGATTCTCTCCCATAGCCCTCAGAAGAACCATCCCTGGCGACACCTTTATCCTAAACTTTTCACCTCCGAAACTGTGAGGCAATAAATTTCTGTTTAAGCCACTCTTTTGTGGTACTTTGTTATGGCAGCCCTGACAAATTAATACACAAACTTTTTATTAACCTCTCTGTGCCACAGTTTCATCATCCATAAAGTGATAATGATAATATTTACTTTCTAGGTTTTTGTGAAGATGAAATGAGTTAATTAATATAAAGTACTTAGAATTGTGCCTGCCACATCGAGGCATAGGGCAGACAGTGCTGGTTGGTTGATTCAACAACCATTCCCAATTCCTTCTCTTTTTCTAAATAATACATAGTATGCTATTTGTAAGTTAGTTTTTCTGCTTACTTGCAGATCAATAGTTCCCCACTGTTATAAGGGAATAGAAAACAGATATTTTGGCTTAGTGTGGTGAAAGTCACAGGTTGTAAGAAAGAAGACAGAGTAAATCAAAGTGACTAGTTTCAGAATGCTAGAGTTTTTGTTTTGTCCCAGGAGATTAGAGCTTTAAAAGAAAGAAAAATGGTTCAAAGGCTCTAAGAGGCCATATGTCAATATTTTTAGAAAAAGAGAGCAGAGTTGTTAGTCACCTATGTGGTGTGAGCCAGAAGATGAAATGCTTTATAGATACCCCCCACCCTTCATCTCTTGTGACCACGGGGCTTTGGATCAAGATACTGGTCTTCATAAAGACATTTTTAAATGAAAACGTTACATTACTGTGTGTTAGCTATTTCTGAATTAGCACACCTGTTTATCTTACTAACAGAAAATTGAACAGGCCTTGGGGAATGAAATACTGCTTAGGTTCATTTTGACAGGAAGTAGATCAGTGGTCAAGATTGCAGTTTGTAGGAGTCAGGGGAGAACGAGGCAATCTAGGAAAGACTGGATTGGAGGTTGAGTGGAGCAGGAGGATTGGAGGAAAAGGAAACGAGAGAAAATATTATATAATATGGTCTATGCTACTTATAAATTCTGTTAGCTAGGACAAGTTATTTAATATCTTTGAGCCTCAGAGTATTAGTTTCCTAGGGCTGCTGTAACAAATTACCACAAACTGGGTAGTTTCAAACAGCAGAAATTTATTCTCTCACAATCCTAGAGGCCACAGGTTTGAAATCAAGGTGTTGACACAACCATGCTCTCTCTGAAAGCTATAGGGGAGGATCCTTCCTTCCCTCCTCCTAGCTTCCAGTGCTTGCTTAATAGACCCATCATTCCAATGTCTGCCTGGGCTTCACCTGGCATCCTCCCTCTCTGCGTAAGGACACCAATCATTAGATTAGGGCTTACGCTAACTCATATGGCCTCAGCTTGATTATATCAGCAAAGATACTGTTCCTACAGGTTCTGGGTGGATATAAATTTTGGGGGGATACTATTCAATCCAGTACACTCAGTTTCTTCACTGTAAAAGCAAAGGATTATAATAATAATATATGCTTTTTCTTCATGTTCTTATCTGTAAAACGGAAAAGATAATATTAATAGTTTCAACCAGACGGTTATTGTGAGAAGATGTCATTCTTTGACATCTCATTTTATTTTTCTTGCAATACCCTGATTTCCTTTGGAAGAATCATTGATTCCTCCATGGATTAAGTTTAGTGGCTTCTTAATCAGGGATCCATTCTTTCTTAGCTCATAGGAATGTATGTCACTCCATGCACACCAACTGGATGGGCTCTTTGGAAGTCTAATCTTGATCAGAGGAATAAAAAGACTAAAAATGGATGGAATCTATAGTATGGTGGTGAAAAGCATATATTCTAGAGACAAGCCCTATATTTTTGAATCTTTTGTCTGCCAGCTGTGTGACTCTGGGAATTATTTAGCCTCTCTGTCCATCAATTTCCTCATGTGTCAAATGAGAATAACGATGGTACTTTCCTCATTCTATGTGCCAGCTATTGTCCTTGGCATTAGGTATATATCAGTGAATAAAACATACATGGCCTCTGCCCACATGGAGCTTTCGAATTTTGAGATAGGTAGATAAAAGATAGAGAAAAATGGATATTATGATATGTACATATGTATGATATAAAATGCTTAAACAGTACCTAGTACATAATGGGCAACATGTAAGTGTGAGCATTTACTTATTGTTTGTAGTGATAGTGTTCAGAGCACACACCATCCATGTAGTTTCTGATTCCTAGCCCTTTAGAGCTCTTAGCATCTGCTCATTCCTGAGCTTGGCTTTCTACCTTTTCCACTGATATTGAGAACTCCAGTATTCTGCCAGTAAATATTTTTTACTTGATTTAGCCAAAGTTGGTCTCCATTGCTTGCAATCTGAGAACTCTAACTGATAGGGCACTTCATAGGGTTGTTGTAAGAATTAAATAAGATTATGTACATTACACATGTACACACTCAATTAATATTAATTGTGGGAGGGCAATCTGGGTATATGGAATGGAAAGGAAATAATGAGATGCCAGTGAGCTGATAAACAAAAAACAGAAAATTATTAAACAGAAAATTATTAGTAGATTGTAGTGTAAGGAAAACTTAGGACTTGGCCTGGTGATAAAAGAGGGTCAGCCTTCATTTATAGGGTTGACAGTTTGAGAGTGGTTGACAGTTTAATCTGAGAAACTCACAGAATTAAGGCTTTGAATGGAATATGTTAAACCTATTGTTTTACTGTTGACAATGAAGCAACAGAAGATTTAACCTTATATATGCAGTCCTATTCAGAAGCAAACCTTTCTCTTTTTTTTGTATCACCTGAGAAAGCATTCTATAAAAACAACCTTTGAAGAATATTGGTGTTTATTCTTGGCACAAAGGACTATGAAAGGAAAAGTAATAAAGAATGGTTGAGCCATTCATTTGACACCAATCCACGTAGACTCATCATTCTAAACTGCAAAGGTATACATTTTAAACCCAGGAGGAAAGGTAATATTGTGCTGATGGATGCAATACCATAAATACGCACATGCATGTTCATATGTTGCCAATTATTCTTCTGAAGCTGTATGAATTACACATTTGAAAACTAAGAACTGAAAACATGATACATATGGAAAACCCTTCAGCATTCTGACATAAAAATGGAATAAAAGAGGATTATTGCAAAAGCTCTTTTCCTGTCAAGTTTCTTCTGTTTCATTTCTAATCACCAAATCCTACTCTGTCCTTTTAGCTACCCCATATCCCAATTATCCTTTAGGCATCAGGGAACAGGAAGTATTCTAACCTTATTTAGTCCAGGTGCCAAGCTCCGACTTGGTTTTTGAATATAAGCTCCTGTTCTGAATTAAAGGGCTGAAACCATAGTCAGCTCCAACACTTTTACCATCAACTAATCAACATTCATTCATTCATTCTATAAGTGTTGGTGAAGCTGGTACTATTTTTGTCAGTTACTGTTCTTTATATTGGGTAATCATGGTGAATAAATACAGTTACTGTCATATGGAACTTTCGAGCTCATGAGGAAGAGACAGTAAAAAGGGAAACAAAAGAATATATATATTTTCAAGTTGTGGTGTGTGCTATGAAGAAAATGAACAGGAGTGAGTAGAGATGTGGAACAAGGGGTGGGGTTGTGCTGGGCAGGGTGGGCCCATGTAGATGGAATCTATTCGGTGCCAAAGCCTTCTCTGCAAGGTGAGAGATGCAGATAGGAGTGATAACTGGTCCCAGATCCCAGAAAGATCATTTTTAAGAGTTAAAAAGGCAATTACAGTGCCTGTGGCTGGGTGCTGAGCTTGAGGCATCTGTGTGTATGCAGGCTGCTTTTGTGGTCAGTGGTTCCTGTGCATTTTTTTAAATAGTTATCCAGTCCTGCTGTTTTTGTGAGGGATAATCTTGAAGCTTGTGAAATTAGGAGAAGGTTGGGATTTCAGGTCTCATCTTGAATTACCAGGTTTCTTGGGGGGCCCTGCTCTGACTGAAGACCCTGTGGTCTACTGTCACAGTTCTCTGAGAGCTTGGGCACCTCCTTCATTTGTCCTTCCTAGATTCCTTTGTCTTCTGACTCCTCCTTTCCCTGTTCTGGGCTCCACAGATAACAAACCATAACCCTTTCTGTGGGCAGCTGTTCCTCCTCTCCTTGTGGCTTTTCTTAGGTGCTCCAGGCATGACCTTGTCCCCTGAATTGTCGCATCCACTTAGCCCCTTCCCCATGCCAGTACTCTATTAGTCCTATTTCTCTTTGTTTAAAGAAAAAAAAACCAAAAGGTAAAAACATTTTGAAAAGGAAAAAAAGGTTAAAAAAAAGTAAAAAAAATTGCTGGATAGAAAATGCTGCTAGTTATTAATAAAAAAATATGGCAGAGGACACAGAAAGCACCTCTCGAAACTGTCAGGGCTGTAAGAGTTCTGGTATCTGGAGGTAAACGTCAGAAGCATTCTCTCAGACACACCCCTTCCCTCTACATCCTGCAGAGAGGGACCCTAACTCGTAGGCCCCTTATGCTTGATCTTAGGTTTCTGGCTCTATTTCCATAGAATTAGTAGAGACAAAGGTCTAGCGGGAGGAACAAGCCCACCAAGGATGCTGGAGAGGTGGCAGAAGGAGGAAAAGGGACATTCATTTTGAGCTGTCTTAAGTTGAGCACCCTAGAAGCAAAGCTTGAGACAGATTCAGGTGTGGTACTTACTGCCAGAGTGCTCCTCAGGAAGGACTAGTTAGGGAGAGAGCAGGGGAGAAAAGGCAAGGGGAAACGAGTGAATAAGGACGTTGTCTCAGGTCGAGTCTAGCCTTGGTTTGAATCAGGGGTTGAGAATGGGGACTGCGACACATAAACTTCACTGAAGAATCATCTCCCTCAAAGCAAGGAGCCGGCTTTTGCACCCCAGTGTAGGGAATCTGAGGGGAATATGCCACCCAACATTGACCTCATAGAGACTTAAAAGTTGGCACGATCTTTAAAAATAATTGTAATTTCTTAAATTGTGGTACATTGAAAGGTAGCCTTCAGTAATTCTCCTGTACTCCTTCTTCCTTTTTATACCTCTGATAAGAGTTAAACTTTAGATGGGGAAGGATCAGATAGAGGCAAAAGGAACTTTAAGCTTAACATATCAAGTTTCTTCCTCCACCACATTCAAGTTCAAGGTCTAATAGCTACAGCTGCAGTGAAGAGGAAGGGCCCACTAGAAAATAGATGGATGAGCAGCAATGGGACATAAACAAAAGTAAAGTGCTCTCTGGGGAAGGCTGTCCTGCATCAGGAACTTGATTTGTCCCCTTCTACGGTGGATAAATCTCCAATGTGAGACGCATCCCTAAGCTCTACGATGTCACCCATAAATATTGGCCTCACTTAACCAACTCCCTTGGCTCTGATTCCATGCTCACCACGTAATTGTGTGACTGTGATTTGGTTTCCCAGACAGATCTGCCTGTGGTGAGAGAATGTTTTGTCACACTGACAGATACATTTCAGATGAACATAACAGTTATATTTCTCATTGAAAATGAACAAATTGAGTCCCTGTTTGTACTTCAGTCAGGTGGAAGTTTGGTTTGCTGGAGTCATTTTCCCTGCACCTAACCACCCCTGTGATAAGGATGTAATAAATATATTGTGATTTCAAAGCTGAGGATTAGAACTGGAGCCATGGTAACCTCCTCCCAGCTTCCCTACCCTCCTTATAGTGCACCTCTTTTTAGCTTCAACACATAGAGGTTCAGAGGATGATGGAAAAGTCTTTGGAACTTTGGGTGTTTGCAGCGAAGATAGAATTTTGCTTTGGTCTTTAATGAGTGTGCATATCGGGGAAGAACGCCAGCCTCCTAGAGGATGGTAAGAAGTAAATCTGCCACCATGCCATAGGTACTGAAAGTAGATGCTGAAGCAGTGGGTGAGGGTAAGAACTTAAATCTCATAGCCCAGAAAAAGAGTATGAATTATCCTCTTCCCCTGTCTCCAAGTCCCATCAGAGAGGCGATGAGCCTAGATGGATGCCATGCATGTAGTAGATTGGGTTTTTTCTTGGAGTTTGGCACACTTAGAAATAACATGCACCAACCTTCAGGGTCCCTGGAGGACAGCCTTTCCCAACAGTGAAGATTTCAGAGAAATAGGATAGAGGAAGGAATTTCAAGAAGGGGAATAGTTGTGTAACTCATGTGAAGCGGTTAGTGTCCACTGGTTTGGCTGCAGTGGAGTTTCACTCAGAGGAGTCAGAGAGACACAGCCAGAGAGGAAGCTTGGGATGAGATTTTTTAAAGGACAATAACCAGCTAAAGGGTTCCACTTTTCCTAAAAGTTCTAGAGATTCACTCTACAGAGTCCTAAAAGCAGATTCTAGAAGCACAGAGATATCCATGATATTGCTATGATCATACAGCCAATTAATTGGTGGCAGGACTGGAAGCACTTAAAATTCCTGAAACATAATAATTGGTCAATTCATAGTAGTTACTATTTTCATGATTTTTTCCAGAATGAATGTCTTAAGTCTGCAAAAATTAAAGATTTAGAATTTGAGAATCTGTAGAGGTTCTTGGAAATGGAGGTTTTTATTTCCCTTTTCCTCAACTCTACTCTGAAGTCCCAAGACTGGCTACATGTCTCTCCTGAGGCAGGCTGCACTCAGACTTGGGAAAAGCTTTGGGCTATGTTGAAGTCCTTGCAAAGAGAATTGAATAGGCTTTTCCAACTTCAATCTTCCATGGAAGGGCAGACCACATAGCAAGCAGTGATGGAGTGTAGGGCTGAGGACTGAATAGGCAGGGGATGAATATGCTGGATCTCCCAACCCCAAGAGGGGTCATTACACCATTGGATCATGAGATAAGAGGTCACTTTGCCAAGCCTCATCACCTGTGAGATCCCAACACCAGACCTGAGTCCTAATGAGAAAAAAATGTCTGCCCATCTGAGTGGCCACCCAACCAGAGTGCAGAATTTGAGTGAACAAGAACACGTGCCAGTAAAATAGGACTACCAGAGATTTAAAAGAACAGACAATACCTAAGGAGTAATCAAAAGACGTAAACTTCTTCTAGTATTCTCTTCCTATCCATTGCAATATGAGCAAATTTAAGGTAAGAAATGTCCCATCCACAGTGGACTAATTTCTTATTTGCCTGTCCCAATGGAGTGTAATCTCCATTAGGGCAGGAATACATCTGTATGATTCACTAATGCATCCCTAGAGCATCAAGCATATTGCCTGGCACATGGTAGTCAATAACAGTAAGTTGTTGAGTACATAAATAAATGAATGGACCACCACTTTCTCTTGGCCACTTTCTTTTTCTCTCTGCTGTCTCCTGTCTTCTTGTATTTCATTTAGAACATTCACATACTATCCTATTGAATACCTTGTTCTCCATCTACAGCAAGTTTTCCTAGAAAAATAATTCTAACACTTTAGAGATCACTGCTATATTTCATGCCTCCTTAAACAAATTCTAAGAAACACTGACAAAATTAGTAGAAACTCCACATGTCAACCGGAATGCCCCAAGGTTATCTTTCTTACAAAGGGGATTAGCAAAGCTTGCAAAATCTGTGCAAAATCTCCATTACAAATGAACCTGGTCTGGCCAGAGGGACCTGAAAAGCCCAGGAGAAACCTATAGGAATTTTTAAAAAGTTTAGCTGTCATGTCTGTCTTCTAAGCAGACAAGACATACAGACAGTGAGCAATTTTCTTAACATGTCTTAGAGAGAAGAGAAAATAGCCCAGTTTGACCAAATCAATAATCACATTTAAAATTACATAGAAAGTAAACATTTGGTTTCAAGGCAAAACTTTAAGAAGGAAATAAATGCTAGCTTTTGAGAAAAAAATGAGAAAAATAGAGATATAGGCCTTGGCAATCAGAGCCTTGGATGTTTAAGTAACAGCCTGTATCTGAGTCAACTTTTGTACTCTTAAGATATTCCTATCTTGGTACCATGATTTTAGCCTTGCAGGGGATATGGTTCTTTTTTGATTTGACCACAGTCTCTATTAAAGGTCCTTTATGACCTATAATTTAAAGTAGTAATTTCAGAATGAGACTTAGATTCATCTAACATTTATTGAGCATCTACTAGGTGGCAGGCATCTGCTTAGAATTGGGGATAAAAAGGTGAATAAGACAGATGCTGTTCTTGCCCTCCAGAATTTGTAATTTAGTAAAAATGTGACAAACTCACACTTTTATACTGAGATTGGTCTGTGATCATTCAAGTGCAGGGTTCTGTGAAAGCACAATGGAGGGGGAGTGATGATTACCTAGAGGAAGTGTTTATGAATTGAAAGGGAAGAGGATTTAAGTGAAGAAAGAGGGATAGAAGTGAGAGGGGAACCTAAAGAGGGACATTACACACAAAAATGCACTGGAAAAAGTGGCACGTTTGGGGAATGGGTCCCAGAGGTTGGATGGATAGGCACAGCCACTGCACGAGGTTATGCCAGCTGCGCTCTGCACAAAAACACAGCAGTGGGGGTGGGGGTGGAAATCCAGCTGACACTCCTCTCACCAAGGCTGGCACCCTGGCATGAGGCTGCATCTGCCCAGAGAAAGGGGTGTGTTTTTTAATTTGCACAGAAGTGTTACATGGTTTAGCTGAGGTTCTGTGGAGAGGTAAATTGGGGCCAAATTTGAAGGACTTTATAAATTTTGGACCTGAGTCTTATGAGCAGTGGGGGAGCCCTCCAGTACTTTAGGCAGGAGAATGACAGATCAGATATGTATTTTAGAAACATCACTAATAAGACTGTGGAGAGTAAATTAGATGAGATTTGGTGAGATGGATGGAGAGACTGAGAGGAGAGATAAGGTGTGGGGGGTGGTACAGACAGAAGTGATTGGTGATTCATTGGGATTTGGGGCACTGGAGGAGGTGGAAAGGATAAATACTTTGTCTAGGACATATATAGCCTTGAGCAACTAGATTGACTGTGCTGTTTCCAGAAGTAGGAGAGCAGGCTGATTGGGAAAACATGGGCTTCAGTTTTGGATGTGCTTGCATTTTTAGGTATCCATGGTGCATCCAAATGGAGAAATGTGGATATGTGAGTCCACAGCTCAGGAAAAGATTGGGTTGAATATACATATTAGGTTGTTATCACAATATTGATGAAAAATTCACAGGACTGGATGAGATTACCCAAGGCAAGTGTGTAAAGTTAAAAGAGAAGTGGGAACAGAATGGAATCCTGAGAGACTCTAATACTTGAAAGATGGATGAGAAAGAATTGCCTGAAAAGAATGAAAAATAGTTGCCAGAGGTGCCAGTAGACTCTTTGGTCTAAGGGGGAAATCTCACTCCCTTTGCTAGTGAATGGTTCAGGAGTGAATGGTTCAGCCTGTGTCTTGATTCAGGCTAATGAGACTCAAGGAGAGATCTGGCCTCCAAGAGCCAAAGAGAGAGAGAAAAATAAATACATCATGAAGAAAACAAGGGTTAAAGCAAAACTTGGCAAAAATCATAAATGGCCATGTCTAAAAATTTTTTAAAGGATTTTTTGTGTATATTTTTATCTAATCTCTTGCAATAGAGTAAGTCATTGGTATCATTTGTAAATTAAAATATAATTGACATATAAAATATGAATATATTACAAAAAATAATATCACACTTTGCCATCAACTTGGAATTTGTTCTTTACTTTTCTCCTTTGAATGGAAACTTGTAAAAAGGTTATGATAAGTCCTTGCTTCCTCCTTTTGCCTGGACTGTGTTTTCAGTTTTTAGCTGAAGCATGGCCATTGCTTGGGCTCATAGTCAGAGATGACTACCCTTTTGTCAGATGTAAATTGTCTTCTGGTCCCGGGTATAATAACTGAGAGGGCTCTGTTAATAAAAGCCTTTAGCCTGTTATAGCTGAATGGGATTTTTTTCATGGAGTACTTATTCTCAACATTCAAGAAATCAGTAACATTGTCATTTTAATAGCTTCTTTTTATGGCAGACGCCATAAGCATATTTCCTTCCCCTTCTTGCACACTGCCTATTATGCAGATGCAACTTCAACCAAGCAAAGTTGTAAGAGGTATAAATAAATAATTTTGCATTTTCTTCATAGGACAAATGACTAAATGCTGATTTGGAACCTGGCAAACTTGGCTTGCTTGTTAGAAAATTTTAGAATAATGTACCCCCATACTGCAATTCATGCCATGTATCCTATTTTATATGGCAAATTCCCAAATGAATAAATGAATTGTGCTTCTCCTAATGCTATTTTCTGGAAGACAGGAAACTTATGCATGGCAGAGACAGAAATTTAGTGTGGCTTCCACTGACTGAATCCTATTTTGCATTTATATACTTCAACTATCCTAGATTGAAATGATGTCATTTCTGTTAAGTTTGTCTATATGGTGACCCAAGATATCACCTCTGATGTTTCATGAACCATTTTATTCTCTGAGATTTAAAGTGTCTGTATTGTTAGCAAGTACAGATAGACATAAGTGTCCGTTGATGCTGAGAATTCTGTACATACCAGGATGGTTACATTAAATTCAATCTCTTTCTAAAGTTAGTAGGATTGTGTTTTTCTCTGAATCATTTAAAATTATTTCAAATATTGAAGGACTACTTAGTATGCAAAAGCTAAATAGCACAAAGTAGAAATATGGCAATTCCATCTCTAAAAACTTCTACTTTTGGTCCAAAGTTATTTTCAGCAAATAGTTACTGAGCACCAGTTATGTGTTGGGCACTGCTCTAGGTACTGGGATAACACCCATGGAAAGAACAAAGTCCATGTTCTCATACAGCTTATATTCTAGTGAAAAGAGAAAGACAATATATTAGCAAAGTTATAATCTTACATGTCATGTGTGCTTTGGAGAAGGTAAAAAATTAGGAGTGTCAACTGTGGGAAGGTGTTGTTAGTTTATATAGACTGGCCAGAAAAGGCCTCTTTGATACTGGGACATGGAAAATGAGGAAAAAGAAGTGGATTTGGCAACTGGGAGGTGAGGTGACTGGAAAAATCATCCACATGCAGAATTGATAGTCAGCTAATATGTAGTCATTTACCATTGATTGGTCCCTGTCCCATATTAGTTATTAAATATTTCAAAAATGTCCCATCCATGATGGCAAAATATTTTGACTGAATATTTCTGCGGAAGAACACAGTGAAACAGGTGCTAAATTCTGCAAGGAGCAAAGGAAATGAGCTGGAGGTAGATATGAATGCAACAAGCAGGAAGTGTGGTGTGTTTTAATGGCTTGACCTCCAAAATAGCAGAAGTGCTTTAGGGAGGCAGAGATAACAGTCCTTGAATGCAAGGTGGACAGCCTCACCACCTCCAGACCCAGTGAGACAAGAGGTATGGAAAAGAAAAGACACCACCTGAGTTGGCTATGTGCAAATCAGCGACCTTAGAGGACAGCCAGATTTTACGTGGACAAAAGTGGAGGAAATATTCAGAGAAAAAGTTAAGATTAAAGGATGTTGGACAGGTGGAGATTCTCAGAGAGGTATGGCGGAAGGTCAGATAGCAGTGGAAACTTGAGTCAGATTAAGGAGATGTGCAAACCTTATCTGGGGATGAGAGTCTGGGTGATGAGAGATCAGTAAAGGAGTACTCAGGTAGTGCAGGGTGTGGTGTGTCCTAGAGGTTTAACGCAGTGAGTGTGGGGAAGATGGAAGGTGGTGTTTTTCCAGGGCAGACATAGCTCCCTGGGTCCCTGGTTCAGTCACAATAATGATGGAATAAGAGCAGCTGAGGCACTGTGTCACCAACAGCATGTGTGACCCTGTGGGCCTTCTCTGTGTGCTCCGCCTAATGTCACGTGGTGGACACCCCATATCCAATTAGTCAGATAAGTGCCATAGTTCTGCTTCAACCACACTCATACTATCAAAATAGCTGAGTCCAATGGAAAACGTCACATAATTATTCAGATGGCTTTGAAATATCCAGGTGGTTTCATTGCATTGGACAAAACCTTTTTATGACTAACTGAAAATTTAACTTTTGATCTATTATGCTTAAAATTTTAAAGGTATGCCTTTGTCTGTTTTGGCCAAACTTACATATTCCTGACACTCTGCAGATGCAAGGTCTCTGCTTTATAAAGGAGGGGAGGCAGATCCTATATGAGTTTAATTCCTGGATATGAATAAAAATGATCAATATATATAATTTTTTTCAGATGGAGCAAGATAGAACTTCTGAAAGAGTTGATTATCAGGAATCACCCTTTCTGGACAAGTAGTTTCTCATCCAGCACCTTTGCTTTAATACATCATATTCAAGAGCATTTGGCAAAACGAAGAAAGATCATCATAGAGTATAAGAGTTACTGGATTGGATTTTAATCCCAATTGTTCAGGGCAGTGGCTTCTCATCCTAGTCAGTCTCTGCACAGATGAGGAAACAGACATGGCCAAGGTCACAGATCACATTAGTGGCATGTGTGGGGCAGAGCCCAGAGCCCTGGACTCTTGAATTTTGTGTTTCCTTGACATTTGAAGCAGAAATATCTCTGTAACTTTGTCAAATAACTTCCATTTTTCTTCAAGCTATTTCTGATGCCACACATGGGTAAAACCACAAAGGTTGAGAAGGCCAAGTCTCAGGGTGCTCAGTGAACCTGCTGACCGATTTGGGTCTCTTTCCTCCCCAAAACTCTGCTCTAAGCACTGGAAGGAGAGCCAGCAATTGAAGAATAGGTTGGCACTTGCTTAGGGGATATTATAGTTCGTTCCCACCTTCATTTCCTCAAGCATAGAATGAATGGATAGGAGTGGATAGTCTCCACAGCTTTTTTTTTTTTTTTTTTTAAATTAACCTAAACCTTAGATAACCCTATGAAAATTTTAGGAATTCAGAAAAGATCTCCAGTTTTGCAGGTGACTGACCAATAACGATCTCTGAAATATTTTACTGAAAATAAGTCTTTAGCTACAACCCGTGAGGAAAATAATTGTCAAACTGTTACACAGATTTGTTGGAATTTTATTAATACATAGGTATCAACACAACCAGTTCGTGTGTACCTTAGGAATAAGAAATAACACATCCCTTATGGGTTTAACTCTTTTAGTTTTATTTCCACAAAGGAGACAAAGGCAGTTTACTTATTCTGCAATTACTGTAGGTGGAAAGCTATCAATAAAATCCCATGCTTTCCCTAGTGGTTATGC
This sequence comes from Propithecus coquereli, assembly GCF_000956105.1. Classification (NCBI taxonomy): domain Eukaryota; kingdom Metazoa; phylum Chordata; class Mammalia; order Primates; family Indriidae; genus Propithecus; species Propithecus coquereli. Next base: position 639,066 of record NW_012152352.1, read on the forward strand.
AATCCTAATAATTAAGTCTACACATCTGCTAAATAACAGCAGATTCAAAGTCTAGCAATTTACATGGAAGAAAACAGATGTCATTTTGGTATAATCTCTTCACTTTCACCATGAGTGCTGTGAACACTGCATACCCCGCAGTGATTAATCTATCAAAATACTCTACTTCATTTACTCCATTTTATTACATCCTGTGTCACAGGAGATGGAGCAGCTGTTTCTGGATAGAAAGCAAAGAACTGGTACAAAATAAAACATTCTCTGAATAGGTGCAGCAAACCAATTTCCTGAATTATTAAAAAAGAGAGATCAAATGTCTTCAATGGACGGATTTTCAGAAACTCCGGTGGAACTACTGTCTCAATCAACAGCAAAAGTGGAGAATGATCTGAAACCTACAATGAATAGGTGCATTTTCCCTTCACAGAGAAATGCTTTGCAATGCAATACTGTCCTTCTGAGTTAGAAACCCAAGTTCATATCCTTTGTTAAATACAGAAACTTGATTTAAAGAGCAGGTTCTTTCCTAAGTTAGTTTCCATTAAATAAAACCCCACCTTAAAGGGAAAATACAACACTTGAAATAACCTCAAATTCTGAAACTTTATGCTGAGAAGCTTATACAGAAAAAAGTAGGGTTTATTATTCTAGGGCAATTAATTTGGTTATGAAAAGCGTTATCAAAGAAGACATTGAAAATTTGCTGAAAAGTTACCAAATGGATTTTCATTGATGCAAATGAGATATAGAAAGGAAAGAAAATGGAGAAATTAAAACCGTATACATATATTTAATGTGTTCTTAGGTGGAAAAATCATATTTTACTAGATGAGTGATTCTTAAACTTTGGTATGCATAAGAATTTCCTGGAGTGCTAAAATCCCCAGAGATTCTGATTCAGTGAATCTGGGATGAAGTTCAGGAATCTGAATTTTTAAGATGCCTGCTCATTAATTCTGATGTAGGTGGTCCTTGGATGATTTTGAGAAATGCTATCTAGATAACATTTCAGATAAACATTTATTGGTACTATGCATCAGGTAGTATATATACATAGTACATACATAGTATACACTCAACATATGTTTGTCAAAAGCATGGGACAATTAAGTAATCTATCTTTGGACTCAGACATCTGTGTGTAGGTCCCAGTTCTTCCTTTTGCTAACATTTCCATTTTGGGCTAAATCTTTACTCTCTCTGAACCTCAGTTTCCTCATCTATAAAATGAATACACATATACTTACCTTTCAGGGTTATTTTGAAGGTTTATGTTTAATGATTACCTCCTGGAAAGATTTGTCAACAATTGCTGCCTTCTTCCCATTCTTTCTTCTACTTGTTTGTGTCAGGCTTCTGCTCCCACTAAACCATCAAAACTGCTCTTGCCATGGTCACAAAGACCTTCACGTTGTGGAATCCAGTGGTCAGGGGCTAGTCTTCAACTTACTTGACCTATTAGCAGAATTCATACAATTTCTTGTGCCTTCCTCCTCAATATAATTTCTTCATGTATCTTCTAAGAACCAAACTTTCATGGCTTTTCTCCAGCTTCTTCTGCTGCTCCTTCTTATTTTCCTTTACTGCCTCCTCCTTTTCTCACTGACCTATTACATTGGTGCTCTCCAGGGCGCAGCCCTTGGTCTTCTTCCTTATTTACATTCACTCTCGGGTTTTAGATACCACATCTCATGGCTACCAAATTTGTAGGTCTAGTCTAGATTTTTTTTCTGAATATACCAGAATAGCCTTATGGGTCCTCCATTTCTCAGCCTCTCCACTGCTATCATTCTGACGTGAGCCACCATGATCTTTTACCTGAAATACTACAAAAGTCTAACTAATTTCCCTGCTTTCACCTTTGCTTCTATAGTCTATTCTTTACATGGCAAACAGAAAAATCCTTTTAAAATATGAGTCAGATCATATTACTCCTCTGCTCAAAACCATTCAATGACTTCCTGTCTCACTCAGGGAAAAAGCCAAGTTCTCACCATGACCTCTCAGGTCCCATTTTCTCTTTAACCTTGTTTCCCCACCTTTATCATCCTTCAGCCAGACCAGCCTCTTTCCTGTTCCTGACGCTAGCCTGAGTACACTGACTATTCTATCTATCCGAAGCACTCTTACTCCAGGTATTTTCCCGGCTTTCTCCCTCACCTTCTTCAAGTCTTTGCTCAAAAGTTACCTTTTCAGTGAGACCTCCCTGACCGCCTTACTCAAAACTGCAATGCCTACTCTCTCCAAGTCTCTCCCTGCCTCCCTCCTCATTTATTTTTGTACATAGCATGTATCACTTCCTATACTATATAATTTATTAATACTTAGTGTTTCTATTGCTGATTGATTGTAAGCTCTATGATGACAGAAATTTCTTTTCTTTTTTGTTTACCTTTGTATCCCTAGCACCTAAAACATTGCCTGACATATGGTAGCTACTCAATAAATATTTATTGAATAAAAAATGAACACCCTTGATTTTTATTAATATAACACACGAATACATTAAATAATTATAGAGATTGAGATAGTCTTCCTAACAGAAAACCCGTTTGAAAAAAAATTTATTTGAAGTAGAACTTACATGCTTTTTTCTTCAAATTGATCATAATAGATGACAGGTAGAAAGGGCTTGCAATGTGCAAATGTTCTATCTGCCTTCCATGTATTACCTCATTTAATACTTACAAATGACCATAAAGAAGGCATTATACTTATTATTATCTCTATTTTGCAGATGAGGAAAGTGATGAATAGAGAGGTCAAGTGATTTTCTCAAGGTTACACAGCTATTAAGCTTCAGAGCTGGGATTCAAGAGTAGGAGCCTTCTCCAGATTGCTTTGACAATGTCCCAGATAAATAACCTCATAGAGTCACACAATCATTCAGTGACTAGTTGTGTTCAAAATACTGGTTGCTCAATGATTTAAAATTACTTTCCAACAGACATGTGTTTAGATGCAGTCTGCCTTTGAGTCACCTTTAGGAAGTCCTCCATGCTCTGTTCCTAAGACTTGGCTCTGTAAATTGCTAAGTATTTTTCTGTATTTCTTACATTTTTGACTGCTAGAAGCTAATCAAGTGCATGCCCTATCTGAGAAAAATTTTTATAAGTATGTGTTATAGGCCTATTGGGTGCTTCCAGCTTGGTCCATTTTTCTTTTCTTCTGTAAAAATAACAGCTTGGCCTCAAACAAGCTTTCAAGAAGACCCAGATGGTGAATAATAATTTTAATAGATCCATTGTTCAGTTTTAAAAAGATATCAGTCTGGTCATTAATGAAAGCCAGGAAATTGCTTTACCGTAGTGAAGTACTGTCAGAAGACCATTTATAAATTGTGAGGATATTACTTTTTCAATTAAATTTAACTATGATAATGAATGAAGAGAAAGGTGTACTGGCTCATAATTAGAGGAACTTGTTTAAACACAAAGGTGAGAAAAAACATGAAGATTATCAAAGTACTTATAATTCTATGAGCAGTAGCCTCAAGAGCCCAATCTAAAGGGTCAGTGCTAAATGACTGCTATTATAGTTTAACCTAGTTTTCTTGGGTTATTTTTAATCTTTTGACTTATATTGTGGAGATGTGTTATCTGCTGAAGATCAGATTTTTTACTGAGTTCAAATTTTGATTGAGGTCATCAGTGATTATGGGAAAACTCATAAATAATGTTCCCTACATTCTGGGTTGAGATTGGGATTTCAAGAGCCCATTAACAATGGTTATTCTTTACTGTTCTCTACAGTTGGATAGAAGCAAGGTTAGACTTCCCTGCAAAAGGCAGAAAAGTTCATGCACTGACTTTCCGGTAACCTGTAGAAAGTTAACTGAAAAACTATGGTCAAAGTGTGAAACATAGTAAATAATTTATTATAAAAACCTTAGACTTCTTTTCAGTTAAAACTGTTACAATGTTTGGGGCTTTAAAAGTTTATTTTGTAGCTTGAAGTCATTTTTTACAAGCATATAAGTATACTCTGAGGTATGGCATATGAAATATGATGGCTCTTTTTATTGATATATTAATATATGTAAACATTTTTAGGCAGCTATTTTTATTTTGACAGATTATGTGGTATTTTCTGCAAAATAGGGGACATACTAAATCCCAAAACATGAATTCATAGATAAAATTGGACCTTAAAAGTTTGATATACCACCGTTAGTTGATAACGTTGTTGCCCACCTGGTATTTATTCTCCTTTTCTCTTTTCTAATAGAACCTTAATTCAGGTATCTACATTAGTATTCTATTTCAAAGAAATCTAATTCTATTGTAGGGGAAGTGGATCCTAATTAGTCTAAACTATTTAACATAGAGACCTCTTTTGCAAACTGCTATAGAATCAGAGGTTGATTTTGACCAGTCAGATTATAGGAAAGGACATATATTCCATGAGTATGGGAGATATCTTTCTTTTTTCAGTTCAGTATGAACAAGAAAGCCTGAAGTTCTAACGGCCAAAGATGGGTAACTTGAAGTCATGAAAGATCACTTTTAGGATGAAGCTGATACTGAGGGTGATTGAGTAGAGGAAAAAAAAAACAAAACAAAAACCCTGAGTCCTTGGTAACATAATTGAACTTTCTGATTGACCCACACAAAGAGCACCCACATCTCTGAGTTTCCATTAATGGTAGATAATCAGTATCTTAATTGTTCATACAGTTTGAGGTTATGTTTCATGCTGTATGTGTAGCTTGTCTTAGTCAGCATGGGCTGCTATAACAAAATACCATAGATTGGGTGTCCTAAACTACAAACATTTATTTCTCACAGTTCTGGAGGCTGGAAAGTCTAAGATCAAGGTGCCAGCAGATTTGTTTCTTGGGGAGGAGAACTCTTCTTGGCCTGCAAATGGCCACCTTCTTGAGGTATCCTCATGTGGCAGAATGCGTAAGCTTTGTTATCTCTTCCTCCTGTAAAGGCACTAGTCCCATCATGGGGTCCCATTCTCATGACCGCATCTAAATCTAATTTCCTCCTAAAGGTCCTACCTCCTAATAGTATTCCATTGGGGGTTAAGGTTTCAACATATGAAGGGGGGAACACGGTCTATAACATTCTACCTAGAGCCCCACAATATTCATGTCCTTTTCACATATAAAATACACTTATTGAATTCCAACAATCCTAAAAATCTTAACTTGTTTCGGTATCAACTCTAAAGCCTAAAGTCCAAAGTCTCATCTAAATATCCTCTAAATCAGATATGAGCAAGACTTGAGGGAAAATTCATACTGAGGGAAAATTCCTCTCTAGCTATGAAGCCGCAAGAGCAGATAAGTTGTGTGCTTCTAAAATGTAATGGTGGGACAAGCATAAAATAGACATTTCTATTCCAAAAGAAAGAAATTGGAAGGAAGAAAGGTGTGACGCATTCCAAGCAAGTCCAAAACCTAGCAAGACAAATTTTAGTAGATCTCAAGGCTCCAGAATAATCCTCTCTGGATTGATGCTTTGCCTTCTGGACCCACTAGGGAGGCAGTCCCACCCCCACAGTTCTACTGGGTGCAGGTTGTGTCCCCAAGACTCTGCTGAATGGAGGTCTAGCAATCAAAGCTTTGGGTGGTGCTGCCTCCACAGTTCTCAGTGGCCACCATCTGGCCTGTTAAAACAGAAGCAATGGTCCCTCCCTTTGAAATTGAACAGGGATCTCTGATAATCTCTGAATCACCTTTGGCGTTATTGTTCCCCCATCTGAAAGAATAGTACACCTTCACATTCACATAGCTCTATGATCTAGCTCTATAGGATCTAAGAAGTCCAACAGCCTTCTTTTATTTTTTCCCATCCCCACTGTCTTCGGTTCAAAATGGAAGTGTTTGCCCTGATTATGTCCATGGGCACACCCATAATAATCTCCTTATTAAATAGTTGTTCTGCCACACTCTTGTTATTCTCTGCAATATGGATAGGCTGAGAATTTTATAATCTTTGCATTGGTTCACTTTTTGCTTAACATTTCTTTCTTTAATTCATCTCTCTTTTCTTGCATTTTACTATAAGCAGTCAAGAGGAACCAAGCCGCTCTGTCAATACTTTGCTTAGAGGTCTCTTTGCCTAAATATTTAATTTCATTGCTCGTAAGTTCTACCTTCCACAAAACACTAGAACACAAACACAATTCAGCCAAGTTCTTTGCTCCCTTATAATAGGATCACCTTTTATTCATAAATAAATAATAATACGCTCCTCATTTCAATCTGAAACCTCACCAAAGTAGCCTTATCATCCATATTTCTACCAACATTATGTCATGATTATTTATCTATTCTCCAAGAAGATGAAAGCTTTCTATATAGTTCTTCTTTTCTCTCTGAGTCCTCACCAGAATCACCTGTAAGACTCTCTTCATGGCTATCTTGGTCTTTTCTAGCATGAATCTGAAAACACTTTCAGGCTCTACCCATCCTAGTTCCAAAGCTAATTCCACATTCCACATTAAATTCCAGACATTTATTTTTTTCATGATTCTGGAGACTGTACCCCAAGATCAGGGTGCCAGCATGGTTGGGTTCTGATGAGCGTCCTCTTTCTGGCTTTCAGACAGTCACTTTCTCACTGTGTGCTCACACGGCCTTTCCTCGGTGTGTGCATGTGGAGAGAGAGAGGCAGAGAGACAGGAACAGAAATATCTCTTTCTCTCCTTCTAAGGGTACTAATTTCATCATGGGGGCCCCACCTTCAAGAGTTCATCTAACCCTATCTACCTACCCCCATCTACCTCCCAAAGGTACCGCCTCCTCATACCATCACATTGAGGGGTAGGGCTTCAGCATATACATTTTGGAACAATGCAAACTTTCGTCTATAACAGAAGGCTTATGATTTGAGACTTGGAGTTTCAAACCCACCTACCATTGTCTGCATGAGCTGGGATGTTGTGGTCATATTCAACTATCCTGTTGGAATGCCCTCCGCCTCCCACATAGTATAGACTGCATTAAACAGACTTAGGGAAGAGTTCTTCTTGGGCAGGAGAAGGGGAGGAAGAAATGGATCCTTGAGCAAGATCAATTCTTGTTTGTGAGAAATGGAGTTTAAGAGATCTGCCTGGGGGAAGTTAGATGAAGGAAACCCTTGGGAAAGAGGCAAAGAGCTGAAAGCAGAAAATAGTTTTTGTCCCTACAGGCTTATCTAGGAGTATTGTAGAGAATAAAAGGGCAGGATGCTGTGCACTGATCTCTTTGCTAGCACTTGGGGAGAGGGAGGGATTTCCAAATAAGCATCAGGATCTGAGTTCCAGATGAAAAGCAGCAGCAGATGAATGGGGCTTCATGGCAGAGCTAGGAGAAACTGTTCTTCAGGAAGAGCCTCTGAGTGGACAACTTGGGAAACTTAAGGAAAGCTCCATTTTCAGAGTATTTTAGAGGAAGCTGACCCTTGAAATGGAGGTTGGGGTGGGAATGAATATTGATGCTTATGTTACATTTACATGCAACAGGAAGTGTCAGAGATCTCTTGCAGGAGACCATCTTTGCTAACTTGTATGGGATAATTTTTACTGTGACCAGCACTCAGAATCTTCTTTCATTCTTCAAAGAAAGGAGGGAGTACTTCAAATCATCGCAACCTGTAACACAAGTCCTTCCATTGAAAAATTACACATCTTCCCATTGTAGGTATTGCAAACTTGAATGTCAGGTGAGCACACGGAGTATCCCTCTGCTAGACCAGGGTTTGGAAAACCTTATTGGTAAAAGGTCAAGTAGAAAATATTTTAGACTTTGTGGGCCATATGCTTTTTGTTGCAACTACTCAACTCTGCCTTTGTAGCAAAATGTAGCCATAGACAATATGTAAACAAATAACTATGGCTACATTCCATAAAACTTTATTTATGGACACAAATATGAATTTCATACAATTTCACATGCCATATATTATCATATATTAATATCACATATTATTATTAAAATTTTTTTTCAACCATTTAAAAATGTAAAAACCAATCTTAGCTTGTGGACCACACAAAAACAGGTAGTGGGCTAGCCTTGGCCCATGGGCCATAGTATGCTGACTCCTGTGTGAGACAGTAGCAGGCCACAGAGTACAATAGGCCTCTCTCCCATGAAGAAGGGTGAATGCTAGTCTCTTAATGCCAAGTTAGCCTCTTCACCTTTGAGAGCAGTTTTCTTTTAATAAATCACCTATAAAGTACATCCTTCTCACAAAGACAAGCATTAATTTTCCTCTGAGAAAATGGAGGCTGGTCTGGTAATGAGGAAAGGACATTTTCCCTATCAGCTTGGATTTTTGTGTTTTGCCTTATGAACAACAGACCACCCTATCGCTATGCTGAGAAGCATTTGGCTCCTTCTCGTCAGACCTGAAACTTGGCTGAATCACAAGAACAACCACGCTGGTTGTCAATGGCTGTTCTTTTTGGTGCCAGAAGGAATGTTGCCAACTATGATTAAATTCTTTTGATTTCTGGCCTCCTGCTGATGGAGACAATGCAGGGCAGTTCTTGCCAATTCATCCCAATATATATATAAAATTGTGTTTTTTAAGAAACAAAAATAGCATTATATTGCACATATTGTTTCTCTTTAAGAAAAAAACCACTTGACAATGTAGCCAACATTTTCCCATATCATCTATAACATTATTTTAAATGACCACATACTATTTCATCACAAATTATAAAATAATTTGACCAAATTCTCCCTTTCTGGCTTTTAAGTAGTTGCCAATTTTTAATATTACAAAAAAATTGTGCAATGAAATTTCTTTAAGCTAAATCTTTATGCAGATTCATGATTTTTTAGGATGAGTTCCTAGAAATGGAATTGCTAGAGTAAGCATATATTGAAAGCTTTGGATAAATGTCACAAAAATACAGTCTAGATTACCTCAATCAATTTATATTCCCATCAGCAATACAAGAAAGTTTCAATTTCTCTATACTCTTGCCATTAAAATTTAATTTGTTAGGAAAGCACAAAGTTTTAAATAAAATGTTGTATTTATATATATCTTTCCCAATATTGTGAATATTTTGTGGGGCAAAGACACTGTCTTCTTGATTGTTTATTCTCAGTTCTTAGCACAGTGCTTGGTGTGTAGTAGATATTTAATAGATAGAGGTTGAATTAAATAATAAGAGAGAGAAAACAGAAAATATTGCTAATATCTAGACATGTATTTCACATTCTTTCCTCAATCTTTCAGATAGCTTACTTTGTTATAAAATATGATCTGATTCAATTTATGAGATCTGCTTTTTCAAATCTACACTGACTAATATACTTTTTGTAAATATGACTTAAAATGTAGAAGAGAAGAAAATGATTGTAGTAGATGGTTATTTGAATCTCTGATTTTAATCTTTGTAGGAAACCTACTGTTTCTATGACTTTTCTACTGTTGGTAAACTTTCTTTCTCTTTCACTCTCTCTCTGTCTGTTTAAAATCCAATTATGTAATTCATTGCATCAGGGATACACATCTTTTTTTTGGGATATGTGTATATCCAAAAACTTAGAAGCCTTTTCATTTTTTGGATACTTACACAGGTTGGGTAAAGCAAGAATAGATGGCCTTGGACAAGTCACAAATGGAAATCTCCTTGTTGTCCATTGGGTATAATTAGGATTTTGCTATCATAATATTAGTTGCATTCAAATAAGAAATGCCTGCAAGGGTGAGATTCTTTCTTTAGGTTGAGACCCTACTGTTACTTGATTGTCTCAGTTGACTTATAGACTCTGTAGTCTTGAGTAAAATAATTGCCTATTTACACAGCAAAGTAATTTCTGACTCCAAGGTCACTTGAAGTTTATAGAAAAGAGAAGTTTTGCAGAAATGGTACTCAGGTAAGAACCATGGGGTGAGATTCTCAGGTGAGAATTCTCTGGGTACAACACTTTCAGGAGATCTTCCTCCCTCATTGTGAATGTCATAGACTTATGATGTTAGCTCACTAGGGGAGGCATTGTTGTCTCTTTTGTTCACTGATGTATTGCAAAAATCATGCTCACTGCCTAGCACATAGCAAAGGCTCAATAAATATTTGTTGACTGGGGGAGTCTTATATTTTCCTTCTTTAATCTGCCAGTCAATAAATATTTTTTAAGTACCTACAAAGTACTTGGTGCTTTGGAGTTCACAATTTCTGTTTTCAAGGAGCTTACAGTCTAATTAGAGAGACAAAAACCCAACACCTGTGAAAGTCTACTAGCTGAAATTATATCAGTATCTTAGCAGTCACAAATAACCTTTACAACCAAGACAATGCAGTGGGCTTCAACCCCCTCTGGAAGAAGCCACTTAAAAATACAAAGTACAAATTCTGTGATAGTGAGAGACTAAGTTTCCTTCCTCCAATTTTCTTCCCACTCAGTCCCTGTTTCATCCTGCTATGGCTGATTTGAATATGTCTTTGCCTAGATTAAAGTCTTTCAGTAGCTCCCATTTACTACATTCAAATTCTGAAAGATGACTGTGATAGATCAATGATGGTCACAAAGGCTTTGACGTTTCTCTCATTGAGAGGTGGTATCTGTGTCTCCTCCCCTTGAATCTGGACAGGATCCATGACTGCACTGACCAATTGATACAGCAGAGGTGATACTTTTTGCCAATTTACAGGTTAAGGCCTTAAGAGATTGACAGCTTCTACTTCCTGCCTTTGGGAGTATCCACTCTTGGAGCCTGAGCCTCCAGATAAGAAGTTAAATTATCCTGCTACAGACTTTATTGAGAGAATCCCTGAAACAAGCAGGAGAGGGAGGGTGGCCCAGCTGAGCCCTGCTGTCTAGCCTTTCTCATCAAGGCACCAGATATACAAAAGAAGCTGCCTTGAATCCTCTATTCCAGCCTAGCTACCAGCTGAATATCACCAAGTGACATGCAGCACCACATGGAAAAGGAGAATCAGCCAGTTGAGCCTTGCCTGCCTCATAACTCACAGATTGTAAAATTACTTTGACTTCAAGCCATCAAGTTCGGCGTGGTTGGTTACAAAAAAATAGGTGACCATAACAATAGCTTATCAAACGTCTTATATTTCAACACCAATCTCTTTCTTTGTCATCA
>NW_012152352.1:655031-656514 GCF_000956105.1 Propithecus coquereli
TTTGAATCTTATTTCTCATTGTAGAATGAGAGGTTCCTTCCTTCTTTCCTTCCCACCCTCTCTCCATTCATTCCTTCCTCTCTCTCTCTCTCTCTGTCTCAGTAAAAGACTTTATATCATCAGTAAGCAGCTATTTGTTAATAATATTTTGGGGATAAAAGGACAATTTTTGAGGTTCCTAAAGTTATATATTATTGTGCCAATGGGTAAGGTCTGTTATAACTAGGGAATTACACTGAGTTTTTAATCATTTAACTCAGATGACAGCTGTACATGTTGTTTCTTTTATTTGTGTATTGATAGTTGGTTTACATGGCTTTATACATGTGATCACATGTGATCCTCACTATATTGTAAGATGGTATTACCATCATCTCCACTTTCAGATAAAGCAACTGAGGTACAGGTAGGTTGAGTAATTTGTCTAAACTAAGATATAGAATCTGGAGCACCCCAGCCTTCTGACTCCAAGTTCCACTCTATGCATCTCTTTTTCAATTTTATCTTTCCAAAAATGGATGGATGTTGATAAATGCCAATTACCTAAAACATATGAAGATTGTGGTATTCTAATGCACCTTGAAATAAAGTTCTAAATACCTTCCCAATAACCATTCTAAGTAAATTTTTTTATTAGAAATGTATAGCAATTCCCATTCCATTAAAGCCATCATAGGAGAGAGGAATGTTTTTTGTTATGAAAAATGAAACTCCCAAAGACAACATAAAGCAAGTTGGCAAAACACTGATCTGATAGCTCCATTCATCAATCTTAGTCTTTTGGTAAACTTTTTTTCAATCTGAGGGGAAGAAGAGTTTTATTTTTCTCACAGAACCATTTTTGGAACTTATATTATTGACTTTTCTTTTAGTCATAAAATGAGTCTAAGAAATATCTCATAAAACAGAATTTATGTATGTAGATATGCTATGGAGTTTTGTTTCCTGTGCCTGTGCTCAGAAGCAAAGGTATTTTAAAATTGTTAACAAGAATTTATAAGCCACCTGCCCTCAGCAACTCCAGCCTAACAGTGCATTGCCCTGGTGAAATAAGGTAGCTGGCCACTGGAGCATTTTGCATTACAACCAGCTAGCATTTTCCTAAGATGGCCCAGATAGATTGCTATTTCTGTTACTGTGTTATAAAATCTGTACTGAAGGAAACTCAAAATTCCATCTGGGTATGTAGCTTTGGGAAGAGACAATGAAAGTTTTACCAGTGTAGAGACTTAAAGTAGTGGTTACGACATAAAAATAAGCTAACTGAAATGTGTAAAACTCACATTTTGGGGGATCACTTTGCTGTAATTTTTGCTTACTAAGCTCTCTATCCAACTCAATTGCTAATTCTTTGAGGACAGGTACTGAGTTTTATTGATCTCTGTATTCATAGGTCCTAGCACAGAGCCTGAAACAGAGTGACTGCTCAGGAAACACATGTTGAATGAATATAGTCCAAACAACTCTAGAATCTGATAAAGCT
>NW_012152352.1:656564-659884 GCF_000956105.1 Propithecus coquereli
GCTTATTTGCCATCTGTATATCTTTGGTGAGGTGTCTATTCAGATCCTTTGCCCATTTTTAAATTTAGTTGCTTATTTTCTTTCTGTTGAGTTTTAAGTATTTTGGGGGGACCAGTTCTCTATCTGATCTGCATTTTGCAAAGATTTTATTCCATTTTCCGCTGCTTTTAGCCTTCATTCTCTCTCAAACACATACTCATTATACTCAAATCACACAAAAAATGACTCGTTTCCTCTTCATATCATATTATTTCCATAGCTTTGCATAGACTATTTCCCTGCTGTCTGATTTAAGACAAAGGAAACTTTACATATACTTAAAGTATAAGGAGGATGAGTAAGAAAATTATACCATATTCTCTATGAAACCTTCCTGTATTCCAGTCAGGTTTAGTGCCTCCACTGTCTGTGTTCACAAATCACTTTGTACATACCTCAATTAAAACACTTAGTATAATACATTGTATTCTAACTCATGGTTTATGAGTCTGTCAACTCAAACGGATCATGGGCAGCTCAAGGACAGGGGTCATATCTTTTATATCTTTAGACATGTATCCAATGTCCCATATAAGAAAAAAGAGACATAATAGACACTAACTATATAAGAGAATACCCAGAATAAATCTAAGTGATGATGCGTGGGAGGAGAAACTCTGCTATGCTTTGCATGGTAGAAGCATAGGCTTCAGGACTGAAGAATAAAGAATAACATTTGACTAGAAATGGACGATAAAGTTCTGAAAGACAGTGGGAAGACCTCTATGGCAAACATTTCTATTCTAGAATTTTCTCTGTCTCTTGTTTCAATAATAAATACATAGCATAAAAGTATACTTTTATGTTATAAAATATTTTAGAAAATATAAAAAAGCTTAAGAGAAAATAAAATGACCCATAATAACATAATTTGGACACAATGATAGTTAATGTCAATTCATCCAGACTTTTTCTAGTTATGTATTTACACTGTTCTTTTCATAACAAAGAAAATTTGTTCTAAAATAATTTTATGTTAAACCATCAGCCTTAAGAAAAAGAGAGAGAAAACTCATTATACGCTCAAAGATAATTAATACTTAATTCCTACAGCTCTAGTTCAAGTGTCCCCTTTTCATATTAATAAAATCTACCATCCGTGCTCAGGAATTTAGCTGCATAGTTTCACAAATTATAGTCACAAATCTGTTGCTCTCTATCACCTTGCTCCTTCTCAGTATAACCTCCTCAGTGGTACTGAGTATATAAAATGGGCAGGTTTCACATCAGAAACAAAACAAGTGGGAGAAAGTTGCAAATTATCTGGAGAATAGTCTCATCAAAATATGATTCTTCTTATAAATGAAATACAAAGGCAGTTATTTTATTTAACCATTAGGAAGTAGTATATAATATGGTATATTTTTTTTAAACCAGTGAGTGATGTCTTTTAAAAAAAGACCATGTCTAAGTATTCATTGTGTTCCAGAATTCTCTGATTGTTGGCCTCTCAGATGACCTTCAAATGATCCCTAGCTCCTAATATTTCCACCTTTGTGACTCTACTTTTTGAGTGTGGGCTGGATATACTGACTTACATTTAATAAATACAATATGGTAGAGGTAATGAGATGTCACTTCAAAGTTTCTAAGTTTCAAAACACCATGGCTTGCATTTGGAGTTTGTTCTCTCTCACTCTCGAGTCACTAACTCTGAGGGAAGCCAGATGCTATGTTGTGAGGATACTCTGGGGAATGGTGTAAGTGGCAAGGGAGTGAGGCCTTCAATAACCATGTGAGTGAACATCGAAGTAGATATCACCCTAGAACCCAAGTCACGTCTTTCAATGAGGCTGCAGTCTCAGCTGACAGCTTGACTACAAACTCATGAGAGACCTGGAGCCACACACATATTCCTGACCCATAGAAACTGCAAAATACTAAAAATTAGCTGTTTTAAACTGCTAAATTTTAAAGTACACTGTTATAAACCAATAGATAACGAATACAGCTAATTTAGTTTGTAATTCTATAAAAGCAATTTTCATGTATTCCTCTGTCAAAAGGGTTCTACATATCAATGGGATCATGCTCTCCATGTTGTTTATTAATAGTTATTTTTATTTAATCACAAGTTGTTGTTCAGAGTGGGCTCTTGGTGCCATGGTACTAATGAAATATTCTAACTAAGGAGAAGGGGAGGGAGAGCCTGCCTACAAGATCTGGGTGGTACAGGTCACCTACTGAGAGACTGAACACAACCAACTTGCCAAAGGCTGCTTATTCTAGTATTATATTTGGCCACATTTAGGAAGTCTTATGTTCTAATATTGGCCTTCTTGAGATCATAACTTTCCATCAGATCCCTTTCTTTGGTATACGTCCCCAAGATAATGGAAGAGGTTCATGATTCAAATACAAAAACCAAAAGTTTTTTCTTAAGTGTGTGGCAAACTTGTTTTACATCAAAACTATGGCATCGTGATGTGAGGCTATTTAGTCTTCATTTATTCCACTGTGTTTGAGTATTCATATGATTTGTTGCAAAAATAACTGTTGGATTGTTACATAATGTTTAGCAAAAGCACCAAATTATGTTCATAATATCTTTAAAATTACGAATTCTGAAAAACATCTAGCCCTGAGTTTTTTGGACACTAGATTGTGGAGTTTTATTGGCTTTCTTGGGATATTATTTAACAGCATAAAGTGTAGCACTGAGAACTAGGATCATCAGAGGATAGAAAGATCCACTTTCAGCAGTAGAAAATGCTTATTTGCTCCTACTCAAATTTATCATTCCCATCCTCCAAGTGTGGGCATGCTGAATTGCCTACAATAGAAACAGGACTTTAAAAACATACGGTGTTTGTAGTGGCTCCTTTGGAAGCAAAGCTATGTTTGGCATCAGCTGGGAGTTGGGGGAGTGAGGTTAGGTTTAGGGCATCATCCACAAACAATCTCAGTGAGAACACAAACCTGCATCCCTAGAGTCTGTCCAAGACTATTTCTATGTAATCTTTTCCTCTACTTCCTATTTCTAGAAGCAGGGACTGGTTCCATCATCCCCTAGGTTAATTCATCATAATGCAGGGAAATTTTTTGTTTTTATTTATTCCTATGTCTCAGACATTAGAATTGTACAGTTAACCTTGATTGGCTTAAATATTAACCTGGCTCTTTAAACATTAAATCTTAAATTAACATCTGAGCAATCTCTAATTAAATGAGTCAAAATAATATGTGCATGGGAAACATTATCAGCTTAATAGCTCATATTTCAGAGGGATAATGACCACACTTTTAGAAAGTTATTTTAGCTTTTGCACCAGAGTTTTCCA
>NW_012152352.1:661750-674668 GCF_000956105.1 Propithecus coquereli
GCAAGGTAAGAGAGAGAAATACAGATCAGAGGTATGTGTGGTGTTCAGCTGGGTCACAGAGAAGTATTTAACTTAGCTTAGGCAGAAAGTGGTGTGTGTGTGTGTGTGTGTGTGTGTGTGCGTGTGTGTGTGTGTTGCATCCTGAAGAAAGTGATATCTGAGATGAGTTTGGGAGGTTATAGAGACATTAGCCAATGATAGACTGTAAGAAGGTATTTCTCATGGTAGGAACAGCAAAAACACGAGGTGGCTTAATTTATTCATTCTCTCACCACTCAGGAGGCCAGAAATTTGAAATCAAGGTGTTGGCAGAGTTGGTTCTTTCTGGAGGCTCTTAGGGAGAATTCATTCTATGACTCCGTGAAAGTTGCAGATACCAGGATAAAATCACTCTTGTTGGACTCAAACAAATAGAAGCCGGGAAATCATGGAAGAGGAGAGCTCATGCTTGCATGTTTAAGGTAAGGACTGTCTCAAGGACTTTGTAAAATAATCTCATAAGAAACTTTTTGTTTTTAGGACTGCAGCAATTCAGATAAGATGCTCTGGAAAGAACACTTACCCAGTAGCGGCATCTCCACCCATAAACTGATGCCAACTCTAGCTTTAAGCCTCCAGAACCAATGGATTCTGTTTCTAAGCAGCTTACACGAATGTCTCCTTTTTGGTTACTAAAAGATTCCCTTTACCCTCCCCTCTTTGGATGTACCTATGGCTTGCTATGGCTGTGCGTCCTGAATTATAATCCTTTTTGCTTACTTCTGAATAAACAAATCATATTAGGAAGTATTTTTCTCTGATGTCTTGTTTTAGATTGACAACTCTTTCCTACCTTCTAGTGGCCTTAGGCTTTCCGTGGTTTGTGCAGCATGACTGTAATCTGTCTCCCTCTTCACATGGCCTTCTTCTCTGTGCGTCTCTGTGTCTTAAACCTCTCTCTCTTTTTTCTTATATGGACACCAGTCATTGGATTTAGGATCCAATCTAAAGCCAGAATAATCTCTTCTCAAACCCTTAACTTAATTAAACCTGCAAAGACCCTTTTTTCCAAATAAGGTCAGCACAGGTTTGAGGGATTAGGATTAGACACATCTTTTGGGGGGCTGGTATTCAACTACACCGTCAGACAAAGATTTCTTAATTTTTTTTCTTTGCTCATGTTGCTAAGCAGGGGTGAATAAATGATGCACAGGGTATTTTTGTGTCTTATTTAAGAATCCATTCCTACTCCAAAGTCATAGAGATAAGTTATATTTTCTTCTAACAGTTGTAAATTTGTAAAGTGGTGGAACTTCAAAGAAGGCTCTTATGCCGAGACCAGTACCATAATAGGGAAGAAGTGGGACCTGACACTTAGGATATCTGAATAGAAGCACTTGAAAACCTTGAATCTCTAAATTCCTTGAATCCTTTGGGCCTGCACAAGTGGCCCACACATTCGTGTGGCAAATATAGCAAAATGCCCCAAATGAGGCCAATACCTTGTAAGACTCTTTCTCCACTCCTCAGGAACTGACTCCATTTCCCCTACTGGCTACTAGACCATATATATTAATGTCAAATATTAGCATAAACTAGGGAAGTTCTGGGATTGTTAAGGAAAAGAGATCATACACCAAGGCAACTATAGTACCTGGTTAACATGAACTGGCCAGAAGGAGCAGGGGTTGACCGTGAGAGTGTTGGATCACTGGCAGCAGAATGTAAAGTCAGTTAAGAGAGAGCAGCACTGTAAGGGCATTCTTCTGTGATAGGCTTCAATACTCCAGCTTAGACCCAAATATATGGCTTTAATCTGTTGCTAAGATGGCTCTTAAGTGTTTGGAAGAAGAGATAATTCTCATAAATGAAGTAGAGATGCCAAAACAGCCATGGATAATTGTGCAGGAAGCCATCAAAAAATTCAAAGCAATGGATCTGCTGAGTTGGACAGATTAGCTGACAGTGCTCCTTGGGACGTTCCAGTGGTTCCTCCATTTTCCAAGGTGAGAAGGAATGTGTTAGGGAGGGAGCCAGCAGATTGTTGAAAGGCTCAGGAGTGGTTCATATGGCAGGAGATGCTGTTATTGTAGTGGGCTCCTTAGGAACAAGGTGGGAGATAGGACACTGGAATAGCAGAGGACGGGGGCAGAATTTTATTTTCATAACTAAGGTGTGTCTAATGCCTGTAATGAGCAACAAGGTTAGAATGGCAGTCAGGGTTTCCCTACTCATGGGTACATAGAGATGACTCAGAGAACATAGTTTTCTTAGAGGCAAGATAGATTGGCAGCCAACAAGGTACTGCTACATATATGCAATCAAAAGACATCAAGAACGGATGAATACATGGCAAGGTCAGACTTCCCAGAGGTAAATCATGACTCCTTGACCAATTTCAGACATGAGCTAGTTCTCACACTAAGAATCATAGAGTAAATGGGTGATCATATTCCATGAAGGAGGACCCTGTAACACCACAGCAAGTGTGTACATAGTTGTTATTCTCCCAATCTCTCTTAAAAGGAACTAGTCTTCTACTTAGGTAACTGTATACTGGGGAAAGGGGAATAGTTTTCAAAGCTGTTGGATGCAAGATCTTAGTTGGGCTAAGACATGGGATCCAAGTCATTCTCATAGCATTCCTGTCAGAGTAGGGTCAACATATTTTGTTTCTTATAAATAGGTATTATAATAGCTAGATTTTATATATACCCAGTCTGACAATTCTGTCTTTTAATTGCTAAGTTTAGTATATTTATATTTGTTAGGATTACTGACATTTATGTATTCATTTTTACTATCTTATTTTCTACTTTCCATTCTGTTCTCCACCCCAAACCCTGCTTTTCTGCTTTTTTCTTCCTTTCTTGCCTTTTTCTCAACTAAGTTGCTTTTCCTTCCTCATCTCATTTTTTTTTTCCTGTACTACTTTGGAAGCTATAAACTCTATGTTGTTTCAGCAGTTAGCTTAGGAATTTTAGTATGTATGTGTTAAAATGTCTAAATATTTTTACCTTTTTCTGAAAAGAACTTAGAACATTTCAACTCATCTCCCCTTTTCAAATTATGTGTTTTACCCCTAGAATTTTAGGTGTGTATTTTTAAAAGCCCACGTCAATATTCATTTAGATTTATCTACATTTTTTCATTCTTTTTGTTTACCATTGCTTTTTCATCTTAGATTTCCTATAAAATTTTAAAAGTTTCTTTAGGGAGGATTTGTTGGTAGTAAACATTTAGTTTTTTCCAAAAATGTTTGTCCTTATTCTTGGACCGTGTATTTGCTAATTCTATGGGTACATGTGTAGCACACAGTTTTTTAATCCTGTATTTTTACTTAGCATAATAATGTGATATGAACATTATATAAACTCCCAAATAATCTAAAAAATGATTTAGTGGCTCTTTAATATTCTATTTATGGATAAACTATAATTTATTTAAATCATCTCCAAATATTTATTATGTAGGTAGTTTCCAACTTTTTACTATAATAATTATACTGTGGCAAACTTCCTTATACATAAATCTTTGTCCTCATTTCTGAATATCTCTTTAGGGAATATTACTAGAAGTGGAATTTCTGGGTCAAACAATTTCAGCCTTATAAATTTAATTTAATTTTATTCTTCCCCCTACCATGCATCTCTGACTGAGGCTCTGGAATGACTGTCTAAATTAAAATTTTTACTTACATCAAAGTAAAGCCTGTACATGATTGAAAAAATCAAACAGTATGGAAGGATTTAAAGTGAGAAGGAACAGACCCTTGTTCTGTTCCTCCCCTTTCTATGCCCTATTTGCTACTGTAAGGGCTTTTAATTTTTTTGATCAGCGTTCTTGTGGTTATATCCATACTTCAGAATAGTTTGCTTATTCTATTTCATTTCTTCCTACTTTGTAAATGAAGGTTGTAGCACCCTCACTCTTTTCTTCCTTTCTTCTTTCATGTCTTTTCCCCACTGTCTATGTGCTATAAATCTACAGTTACACTTTCAAGATTGAGACACTGTAAATTGTTTTGTAATCATAGCCAAACATTCTAGAAGCTGATTTTAAAGTTGAATACAGTAAACCTTACATGATCATGACTGTGCATATGTTGCCCCCTGTAGACCTAAGCCGAGTGCTGTGATTTCCCTGCTTCCTCCTGCTTCTCCACCTCTCACTGTCCCTTCCTTCTACATCTTTTTTTAATTGACTCCTTTACCCTATGTCTAAATATTGGAGGGAACCCAGAATTTGTTCCACCGAATGAGATAAGGAAGATAAGAAAAAAGGTAAGTTGGTGGGAAAATAATTTTTAAAAAAATTGATACATAATATCTGTGTATATTTTGGGGGTACATATGATATTTTGTTATCTGCATAGACTGTGTAATGATGAAGTCAGGGTATTTGAGGTGTCCATTACCTTGAATATTTATCATTTCTATGTTTTGGAAGCATTTCAAGTTCTCTCTTCTAGCTATTTTTAAGTATACAATACATTGTTAACTATGGTCACCATACTCTGCTATCGAACATTAGAACTTATTCCTTCTGCCTAACTGTATGTTTGTACCTATTAAGCAACCTCTCATTACTTCACCTTGAGTTGATTTTTGTATATGGTGAGAGATAGGGACCCAGTTTCATTATTCTGCACATGGATATTTAATTTTCCCAGTGCTGTTTATTGAATAGGGTGTCCTTTCCCAGTGTATGTTCTTGGAGGCTGATCAGAAATAAGTTGGCTGTAAATACATGGATTTATTTCTGGAGTCACTGTTCAGTTACATTGGTCTATGTGTAGGTGTTTATACCAATACAATGTTGTTTTGGTTACTACAGCCTTGTAATAGGTATTAGTTCCAGCTAAGTGGGCCCATTCTTATGTCCCAAGATGTTATGCCTGTGCACGGATAGTGGCAGACAGGGATGGCCTATTCCAAGTCCTCTTGAAAACATGTGTACATGGCTGTGGCAGGCAGTGTGAGCTTGTTCTCAAGCTCCCAGAAAGTGTGCACAGGGATTGGCTTTGGTGGGCACAGTGGGGCATGTCAATCCTCCTGCCTACAGATGATGGATGAAAATTCCAGCATTGGCAGTGGTTGGTGGGATATGCCTATCTTTAGGCCCTTGGACAGTGCATGTAGACACTGGCTGTGGTAGGTGCAATGGGCCTATCTTTAGGCCCTTGGACAGTGCATGTAGACACTGGCTGTGGTAGGTTCAATGGGTCAATCTCTAGGCCCTTGGATGATATGCATGGGCGCTGAGGGGGACTCTGGCAACACGTGGGCTAGGCCTGTTCTTAGGCTCTTGGATGGTGTGTTCAGGTACCAGCAGTGGGCAAGGTGGATTAATCCAGAGGCCACCAGATGGCATGTGTGGGTGCTGCTGGATTAGTTGCAGGCAGTGTAGCTCTTTCCTCAGGCCCCCCAGTGCATGGGCGCTAGCAGCAGCAGGCAGGGCAGATTAATGTCTAGGTCCCCAGACAACACACACAAGCACTGGTGGTAGTCATCGTTGGTGGGGAGGGCCTATCCTCAGGCTTTTTGATGGTGCATGAGAACACCAGTGGTGGCAGTTGGGGCAGGTCAATCCCCAGGGTCCTGAATGGTGTATTTGAGCAACAGTGGTGACGGGCAGGGCAGGCCTGTCCTCAGGTTCCTGGTTGTTGTATGTAGTCATTGGTGGTGGTGAGTGGGGCAGGTCAATTCCCAGGCCCTTACATGTCATGCTTAAGCACCAGCAGCAGTGGCAGTGGACAGGCTTCTTTCTTTTGATTGGCATTAGTGTGGTATGTCTTTCTCCACCCATTTTATTTTATATATTTTTTTTATTTCAGCATATTACGGGGGTACAAATGTTTAGGTTACATATATTGCCTTTGCCCCGCCGGAGTCAGAACTTCCAAGTGTGTCCATCCCCCAGACAGTGCGCACCGCATCTATTAGGTATGAATATACCTATCCTCTTCTTCTCCACCCACCTCCCCAACACCCGATGAATGTTACTACTATATGTGCACGTAAGTATTGATCAATTAAATACCAGTTTGATGGTGAGTACATGTGGTACTTGTTTTTCCATTCTTGTGATACTTTGCTTAGTAGAATGGGCTTCAGCTCTATCCAGGATAATACAGGAGTGTTAGATTGTCATTGTTTTTTGTGGGTGAGCAGAACTCTATGGTATACATATACCACATCTTATTAATTGACTTCTGTATTTTCTTTTTTTTTTTGGAGACAGTTTTGCTCTGTTGCCCAGGCTAGAGTGCCATTGTGTCAGCCCAGCTCACAGCAACCTCAAACTTCTGGGCTTAAGCAATCCTTCTGCCTCAGCCTCCCAAGTAGCTGGGACTACAGGCATGCACCGCTACACCTGGCTAATTTTTTCTATATATTTTAGTTGTCCAGCTAATTTCTTTCTATTTTTAGTAGAGATGGGGTCTCACTCTGGCCCAGGCTGGTCTTCAACTTCTGACCTTGAGTGATCTTCCCACCTCGGCCTCCCAGAGTACTAGGATTACAGGCGTGAGCCACTGCACCCGGCCTCTACTCATGTATTGATGGGCATTTGGGTTGTTTACACATCTTTGCAATTGTGAATTGTGCTGCTGTAAACATTCGAGTGCAGATGTCTTTTTTATAGAATGTCTTTTTTTCCTTTGGGTAGATGCCCAGTAATGGGATTGCTGGATCAAATGGTAGTTCTACTTTTAGCTCTTTGAAGTATCTACATATTGCTTTCCACAGAGGTTGCACTAGTTTGCAGTCCCACCAGCAGTATATGAGTGTTCCTATCTCTCCACATCCACACCAACATTTATTGTTTTGGGAATTTTTGATAAAAGCCATTCTCACCAGAGATAAGTGATACCTCATTGTGGTTTTGATTTGCATTTCAAATGCAAATGATTAGAGATGATTAGAGATGTTGAGCATTTTTTCACATGTTTGTTGGCCATTAGTCTATCTTCTTTTGAAAAGTTTCTGTTCATGTTCTTTGCCCACTTTTTAATGTGGTTTTTGATTTTTCTTGCTGGTTTTCCTGAGTTCTATATAGATTGTAGTTATCAGCCCTTTATTGGATGTGTAGCATGCAAACATTTTTCTCCCATTCTGTAGGTTGTCTGTTTGCTCTCGTGATAGTTTCCTTGGCTGTGCAGAAGCTTTTTAATTTGATAAGGTCCCATTTATTTATTTTTGTTGTTGCTGTCACTGCCTTTGGGGTCTTCTTTATAAATTCTTTGCCTAGGCCAATGTCTGTAAGAATTTTTCCAACATTTTCTTCTATAATTCTTATAGTTTCATGCCCTAGGTTTAAGTCTGTTATCCATCGTGAGTTGATTTTTGTGAGAGGTGAGAGGTGTGGATCCTCTTTCATTCTTCTACATGTGGCTATCCAATTTTCCCAGCACCATTTATTGAATAAGGATTTTTTTCTCTGTGTATGTTTTTGTCTGGTTTGTCAAAGATTAGATGGCTATATGAGGATGGTTTTATATCTGGATTCTCAGTTCTGTCCATTGGTCTATGTCTCTGTTCTTGCACCAGTACCATCCTATTTTAGTTATTATAGCCTTGTAGTATAGCTTGAAGTCTGGTAAATTGATGCTTCCCAATTGGTTCTTTTTGCTTAAGATTGCTTTTGCTATATGGGGTCTTTTCTTGTTCCATATGAAGCATAGAATTATTTTTTCTAGATCTTTGGAAAATAATATTGGTATTTTAATAGGGATTACATTGAATCTGTAGATCACTTTAGGTAGTACAGACATTTTCACAATGTTGATTCTGACAACCTATGAGCATGGTATGGTTTTCTACCTGTTTACATCCTCTGCTATTTCCTTCCTCAGTATTTCATAATTCTGCCTGTAGAGGTCTTTCACCTCCTTGAGATTACCCATTTTATTTTAAACCTTATGTGTCTTTATATTTAAAGTGGTTTCTTGTAGCCAGCATAGAGTTGGGTCTTAATAGTTGCTCTACTCTGACAATCTCTTTTATGATTGGTTAATTTAGACCATATGCTTTCTCTTTCTCTCCCTCTCACATTCTTTCTGTCAACAACAAAAAAATTTAGAAAGTAGATGTTCAGAATGATTATTGATATGTTGGATTAATATCTGCCATATTTGTTACTATTTTCTATTTGTTTCATTTGTTCTTTATTTCTATTTTTGTCTTCTACTCTTCTATCTTTTGTGGTTTTAATTAAAGCATTTTATGGTTACATAATTATCTTCAATTTTAGCAAACCAGTTATACTTCTTTTTTAAACTTTTTTAGGGATTGCCCTAGAATTAAAAATATACATTTATAACTAGTCCAAATCTACTTTCAAATAACACTATATTCTGTATTGCTTTATTCCACCCTCTTATTTGTGGTATTATTACTGTTGTTCATTTCATTTATACATAAGCATGTGAAAGTGTGTGTCTGCGTATATATCAAATATGTTGTTCCTATTATTTTGAAAAAACTGTTATCTGTTAGATTAATTAAGAATAAAAAGAGTTTTATTTTACCTTTACTGATTCCTTTTCTGATGCTCTTCCATTTTTAGGTATTTCCAGGTTTTTGACCTATATCCTTTTCCTTCTCTCTACAAAACTTCTTTTAACATTTCTTGCAAAGCAAGTTTACTGGCAACATATTCCCTAAATTTTGTTTGTTTGAAAAAGCATTTCTCTTATACTTTTAAAGGATAGCTTTTCAGGGCACAGAATTCTAGGTTTATTGTCTTAACACTTTAAATATGTCACTCCACTCTCTTTACACGGTTTCTAAGGAGAAGTCAGATGTAATTCTCATTTATGCTCCTTTATAAGTAAGGTGATTTTTTTTTCTGACATTTTTCAGAATTTTTCTTTATCTTTGGTATTCTGTAGTTTGAATATAATATTCCTAGATGTACTTTTTCTGGCATTTATCCTGCTCAGTGTTCTCTGAGCTTTCTGGTTCTGTGATTTGGTGTTTGGCATTAATTTGGAGAAATTCTCAGTCATTATTTCTCTGAATATTTCTTCTGTTCTTTCTCTCTTTATTCTTTTTCTGGTATTTCTATTACATGCGTTTGCAGCTTTTATAGTTGCTCCGCAGTTCTTGGATATTCTGGATTATTTTTTTTCAGTCTTTTTTCTCTTTGATTTTTTGTTTTTGAGGTTTCTGTTGAGGTGTCCTCAAACTTAGAGATTCTTTTCTCAACCATGTTGAATCTGCTAATAAGCCTACCAAAGACATTCTTCATTTGATATTTTGTTTTGTTCTTAGAATTTCCATCTTTCTTTCCATGTTGTCCATCTGTTCTTGCATGCTTTCCAGATTATCCATTAATTAGAACCTGTATCTCTGATTTTTGCCCTTTTTTCAACCTGTGTCTTTTGCTTTTTAGTATTAGTATGCCTTCTGATTTTTCCCTGATAACCAGACATGATATACTATGTAAAAGAAACTGCCATAAATAGGTCTTTATTAATGTAGTGATAAGGTCTTCAGGGGAAGGGAAGCATTCTATAGTGCTATGATTAGGTCTCAGGTTTTTTTAATTACCCTGAGCCTCTTTGGCCTGTGAATTTCACAAGTGCCACAAGATGGCTGAAGGGGTTGAGGGACTGGAGGAGTTGGATATATCTCTTCTCCCATGTGGAATGCTAAAGGAAACTGAAGTTGGGTAATTCTGTTCTCCAAGGACAGTTAGACTCTGATAAAATTCCAGCAAGTTATGCTCTGGTTAAAAGGCTTCACCTGAGAGCAGGCCTTGTTAAAAAGAACAAAATTCTCTGTTGTATTTCAAAGTGGTTCCTTTTTACCTGCTGGAAAGGCAAAGGGATTCCCCCCCACTCCAATATTTACTGTGAGAATGTGTTAGAGCTCCAGGAGGTAAAATTTGCAAAAGTGAGTTCCCCTTTCCTCCTCCCATGACTGAATTCCCCCGGAGTTTTTATCTCTCAGAGTTGTCCATGCTGAGCCTCCAGTAAGTTGTCAATTACAGCTTAGATCTTTCTACCCCAGCACTGGTTCCTATGGTGGTTTCCACTTTCATGGAGGTAAGTCGTGATTCTCTGTATTGACCGGTCTTTCTCCCCAATTTTGTGGGCAGTGGTTTGTTCTATGTCCTCATTTCTTTGACAGAGCTAAGAAGAGTTATTGATTTTTCAGTTTGTTCAGCTTTTTACTCCTTGTTAGGATGGAGTGGTGACTTCCAAGCTCCTTACATGCCTTACATATGTTAACTGAAGAAATAACAAGGTTCATAATTTGGAAAGGAGAGCTTTATTTTTCATAAAGGGTTGCAGCCTGTGGGTGGTCATTCTAAGAGACTGGAGAGCTGTTCACCAGCCAGATGCCAGGAACATATGCTTTGAGGCAGGGACAATGGGAACAGGAATTTATACTGAGTGGGATGGCCACAGTTATGTATTTAACAAGCTATGGAAAGAGTCATGAATATTTATGAAAAGTGAAACATGTACCTGTGCAATTGAGATCCCTGGCCTTTTATGGGGGTCCATGTTCAGAAATGGCTGCCTTGTTATGTCAAAATGTGAAACAGGGACATGAAAATCCTCTCTGCACATACTCTGTAGACTGGTTAAACCCATATCATGGTTGGTGGTCTTTTATCAGGAAAGAATGCTGGTTTGAATTATGAGATTGGTTTCTGATTAGCCCTTAGGAAAAAAGCCTGATGGCCTTTAGGAAGGGAGGAGGTATAATGATGTGCGCCACTTATTTTATGTCTTTGATCCTTAGTTTCTTTATGTATAAAATTGGATAAATTACAACTTTTTATGACTAGGTATAAAACACTTAGCACATAAATATGTTCTTAATATATTTGACTCCCATTTTCTTCTTCCCCTGAGTTCTAAACTATTTTTTTCTCCTCAAATTACTATTTAGTTAGTACCATGTCATGACAGAAACTATTAATTGTCCTCCAATATCCATTTTCCCTTCTTTCTTTTACTGATAAAACTGCCTGAGTTTTTTCTGGCACATTTCCACCCAGATAGAACTTCCATTTTCCAGTATTGCTTATAACTAGGTATTACATGTGTGTAAGTTCTGGCTCAGTGGTAATGAGAGTGAAACTGATATTGTAGGCCAAAATGTGCATAAAGTACATAACAACAACTGCAGATTCCAAATGCCATAGACACCAGGAATTTAGGTAAAAGTCAAAATTCTAAGAAGAAACTTAACTACGACTAATATAAAAGAAAACCCTTCACATAAATTTATAGAAGTTTTTCTGAAATTAGCATAAAGTCTACATTCAGCATAGAAAATAGGTATATAATCCTTCTGTAGACTATCACAGCATCCTGTGTCTCTGTCCTATGCTCATCTCTACAAATATTAGAAACATAAAAATATTAATATTAATTTAATATTAATATTTTAATAATTAATATTTTAATTATAAAATGTTAAACATAGGATTATGAGCATCAGGCTAGGACTGTTGTTAGACTATTGGGAGAAACTCCTCTCTATGTAGGAATTGCTAAATCAATAGGTGTATTATGAATTAGATAGTTTCTTGAGACTGCCATGTGAAGAAAACAGACGATTTTGCTCCCCATGGGACTTTTGGCAGTGTCTTAAGACAGTTTTGGTTGTTGCAGTTTAGGAGAGGATGCCACTGCTATCTAGTGAGTGGTGGTTAGGGATCCTATACTGAACAACTCTCCACAGTAAGGAATTATCCAGCCTAAAATGCCAGTCATGCTGAGGCTGAGAAAGCCTGAAATATAGCCATTGCAGAGGATTGCAGGGAAAAGAGATAGGGGAGAGGTTTAATGATAGCTACTCAACTCCTAGGTCCAGATGTTCTCAAGTCCCAAATCATTTACTTACATAAGGCAATAAATATCATTACTTCTCTCCCCTTCCCCATGTAAGTCAGTATAGATTTGGTTTCCATCTCTTGAAATCAAAAGAATTCTGACTAATTTACTTGACCTATTACTTTACAAGTGGTATTCTCATTTCTAATTTTGGTCACTCTAAGGGCTTTCTTCTTAAGAAGATACTTTTGCTGGGTGCATGGTCAGTTCTGATCCTCTGGAGAATTGATAATAAGTATATTTTTGCTCTGGTTTGTGGATGAGTTTCCCTTAATTATTTTAAGCATGCATCTGCTCACCAACTACTGATCATTCCTGGTAGGTCTACCAAATAGGAATCCCATGAGTGAGCATACTCTAGGGGACTGAGGCTCAAAAAATGTGATGAAAGCCTCTAGTACAAGGAAACTGGAATCTATGGAACTTGGTGGCTTTGAAATGTAAGGAGAGGATTCTGGGTTGAATAGTGTCCTCCCAAAAGATGTTGAAATCCTAACCCCTAGTACCTTGAATGTTACCTTATTTGAAAATAGAGTTTTTGCAGACGATCAAGCAAGATAGCAACATTAGGGTGGACTCTAATCCAATGTGACTGTGTCCCTATAGAAAGGGACAATTTGGACATAGAGAGATAGATACAAACACAGGGAGAAGGGCATGAAAGACAAAGGCAGGGATTGAGGTAATGCATGTATAAGCCAACGCACACTAAAGATTGGCAGAAAACCACCAGAACTTAGGAGGAATGTATGGAACAGATTCCCCCTGACAGTCACAGCAAACTAATACAGAAGATATTTTAGGGAGAAATCCTATTTTCTTTATTTTATTTTATTTTTTATTTCAGCATTTTATGGGGGTACAGATGTTTAGGTTACATATGTTGCCCTTTCCCCCCCTCCCTCCCTAAGTCCGAGTTTCAAATATGCCCATCCTTCGAGTGGTGCGCATTGCACTCTTTGTGTGTGCTTATACCCATCCCCTCCTCCCTCCTCCTCACTCCCCCTCCCCCCTGCCCAACATCCAATAGATGTTATTCTTATATGTGCACTTATGTGTAGATCAGTTAATACCAATTTGAT
>NW_012152352.1:684860-690359 GCF_000956105.1 Propithecus coquereli
TGTCAGTAGGTGGCACTTGCTGGGAGGAGCGAGCTGCAGTGCTGTTTTTGAGTCCTGTAGCCGGCTCTTGTTCCTCTGAAGAGGCCTTCTTTTGCCTTGGGAAGTGGATGGGGCCCTGGGACTTCCAAGTGTGTCCTTTTTCTCCACCTCAGTGGTGGCAGATCTGGGAGTGAGTCTAGGTGGGGCGGGTTGGATAAGCCTGCCCTCAGGCTCCACAACCGCTGTTATCAGGGGTCAAAGGTGTGTTCTTTGCTTCTGTCCCAAGCTGTCAGGAGGGGCTGAAAAGGCTCCACGCAGCTGAAAAGTCTCGGCTTGGGGGGTCGGGCTGTCTGAGACCCACACTCTGGAGCAAGTCTCGCTCCCCTCCACCCTCCCCCTCTCCATGGCCTCTCTGAGGCCCTGCCAGCAAGTGCGACCTCAGGCTGATGGATTTCCCCTGGCTGTTATGTGGGCCAGGAGGTTCCCTGCCCAGGATTGCAGCCTGCGCTGAGTGCACAGCCTTCTTTTGGGAGTAGGGTTGCCACTCAGCCACACTGATCTGCCCCTGAAGACACACACTCTTCAGTAGGCTTTTTCACAGGTATCCCTTCTGTGCCCCAGGGCAGTGCCATCATGATCTGGGTGTATGGGATCTGGTCTGCAGGCCTGTCCCCTGGGCCCTGGAGATCAATCCCTCACCCTTCCAGGGTGAGGGGTGCCAGTCTTCAATCACCTACAGGGTGCCCAAGCTGGATCTATTTCAGTCCACCTTGGGATTTGCCCCATTTTCCTGGAGTCCCCAGGCAAGCAGCACCTGGGAGGGCTTGCAGGTAGGGAGATCTCAATCTGAGTACCCCTCAGTCTGCTGTAGGGCCCTGAAAGGAAAGGTCCCATTCCTTGGAGATGCCTCCTTGTGATGGCTAAATTGTCTCTCTGGGCACCCACAGGTAGGGAAGGGGAAGGAGAGAATGGAGCAATTTGGCGTTTGCCGATAGCATCGGGTCTGCACGCGGGGAGGTTCCCTGAGCAAGCTGGGAGCCTGGTGCCCTGTCCACAAGAGGCTCACTGCTCAGCAGCAGCAGCCGTCTCTGGGCTGGTGTTGGCAGGTCTCTCCAACTGGTCAAGAGCCCACCCAGAGTCAGAGATGCAAGGGAGGGGAAAGTTATTTGCTCCACCTACCCTTTTCACTGGTCTCCAAGCCTCTCAGGGACATTTCTCCTTCCAGTTCTCCTCTTCGATGTCTTCCCATGGAGTCTCCTGTAGTTTCAGGCACCCTTCCTTCCGACCCTCACCCGATCTATGTTTTTCTGCTAGTTTATTTTTTTCACTTTCTTCTAAAATCTGTCTTTTTTGCAGAGACCCTCTGCCTGGTGGCTTTTCTCATCCGCCATCTTGGCTCCTCCTCCTGATACCAAAAATAGTTTCTTGAGTTTGAGTCTCTTCCTGGTGAAGATGCTGTGAACATTGTTGAAATGACAACAAACAACTTAGAATATTCTATAAACTTAGTCGATAAAGCAGTGGCAGGGTTTGAGAGGATTGACTGTGATTTTGAAAGAAGTTCTACTGTGGGTAAAATGTTATCAAACAGCATGGTGTGCTACAGAAAAATCTTTCATGAAACAAAGAGTCAGTTGATGCAGCAAACTTTATTGTTTTCTCATTTTAAATTGCCACAGCCACCATAACCTTCAGCAGCCACCACCGTGATCAGTCAACAAGGGTGTTACCTCGATATTAAAGGGTCACTAGCAAAGAAATTACAACTCACTGGAGGTTCAGATGATCGTTGGCAGTTTTTAAGCAATAGAATATTTTAAAACTAAGGTATGTACATTGTTCTTTTTAGAGATAATGCTATTGCACACTTAATAGACTACAGTATAGTGTAAATGTGACTTTAATATGCAATGGAAAATAAAAAAAATTGTATGATTCCCTTTATTACTATAGTTGCTTTATTATGATGGCCTGGAACTGTATCCCCATTTTCTCAGAGGTATGCCTGTATGTATTTTCCTCCTGTTTACCTCATCTCCATTATAATCATATGTTATGCTTGATTGATTGAAAGCTTTGGTTATTAAATTAGAACCACTCAATAAAAAGTTGCTAATTTATAATAATTTAGATGGTGTGTGTAACACTTAGGAAGGCAGTAAATTATATAGAAACAAAACTATCTTTAATTTATTAGATTGGTAAATTTGAATTTTTAGGTTAAAAATCTCAAATCAGCAAGATAAAAACTACAGTTATTATTGAAATAATTTTTTTGCTTGAGAAGTGTTGAATCCCCCTCCAAAGTGGGTGTTTAAGCTTTAATCAATGTGCCAATCATCAGTCTATTGCCTCTCAGGTCCACATTCACTCTTTAAAACTTGTTCTGTAATAATGGTTGGGATTCATTTAAACATTTCTCCTTTACAACGAGCATACTGTTAAGCTTCCAGAGTAGACAGGGCTACAGTGATGTTGCAGGTAGATAACATGTCTTACTGGTTCCCAACGCTGCATAGTTCATCAGCCATGTGAGCATAAGGACATGCAGTGGTGCTCCACCCCAGCCATATGGCAAGAACACATGGTCCCTCTGACATTGAAGCCCTGGTCTGGCCTGACAATTACTTTTCTGTGGCTCTCTTAAACATGAGCATCAGGTGCTCTAGGCCTCCTACCACAGTGGCACCTTGACTCCCTCTGTTCTATGGATGCTAGCCCCATGGCTGGAGCTCTTTTGTGCCCCAGAGATTTGCTTCCTGCTTGCCCAGTTATTGTGGACCAGCTCTGGTTTGGGCCACACAGAGAACTTTTTTTTCACCCAGTGGATTGCAACATACCTTCTCCAAGAAAGTGTGAATCCTATCCTCGGGAAGCGTACCTCCTACCCAAGTTTGACCTTCCTCAGTACTTTCTATCGATCCTAGAATAACCTATGGAGTTTTACTTACATCTTATAGTATCTCTTTTATCATTGTTTTATGACTCTTTATAACAAATTTCCCTTTTCATCATGTTGTAGTTTTTATCTACTATTTGGGCCCAGATTAAAACATTGGAAAACAAAATTTTGGGAATGTGGTAGAGGTTATTTAAGTAGTAGATATCTGGGGAAAATTTTTACTTGAATTCTAATTTCTTCTGAAATCAAACCTGTATCTTTTTCTGAGTCCTTTAAAATAATGGAGACCAAATCTTTCTTTGAGGGAACCACTCACTATTGGCAGTTGATAATAGTTTTATTTACTATGGCCATAGCAAACAGCTTGCACTAATGATAATTAATTTGAAATAATTAGAGGATTGATTTATTTAATGAACCTGCAGGCAGTTGTGAATTTCTTTACTAATGACATCAGGTAAATGAGACCTGTTAACATTTAAAGTAGTTTGTAATGGACATGTATATTCTTTAAAAGAATAAAATCATACAATTTCACCAATTCCCTTATATTTGAAATGAATGTTTCAGTTCATCACTTTCTTCTAATTACTTGAACCATGTGTACATTTGTGATGAGAGCAAATTGGCACAGGAATTATTTGTTCACTTTGTCCTCCTTCAAAACATAGTGGAAATATGGAATCTGAATTTAAATTAATGGAGCTTTTACTAGGTACCACGTGACTGTCTATTTTATTTATACCTAGTTATCTGTTGCCACAACAGTGCTACCTAACATGCTCTTCCCCAAATCAGTGGTTTAAAGCAATAAATATATATTTAGGTCACAGGTCTGTTGTTTGTGCTTTTGTCTGGACTCAGCTGGATGTGCTTGTGGCTAATCTTAGTCATCTCTCCGGGTGTTGACTAGCTGCTGGATGATCTAGGATAGACTCAGATCTGTTCTACTGTTTATCATTATTCTAGAGGGTAACTGGGCGTGTTCTCAGGGTTATGATGGGGAGCAAGAGCAAGGACAAGTGGAAAGATGCTAGTGCTTTTCCAGTTTCTGTTTGTGTCACATATACTGACATCCCATTGGTCAAAGCAAGTTACATGGTGTATTAGTTTGCTAGGACTGCTATAACAAGATACCACAGACTGGGTGGCATGAACAACAGAAATTAATTTTACTATGGTCCTGGAGATTAGAAATTCAAAATCAAGGTGCTGTCAGTTTTGGTTTCTACTGAGGTTTGGCTTGTAGATG
This sequence comes from Propithecus coquereli, assembly GCF_000956105.1. Taxonomy (NCBI): domain Eukaryota; kingdom Metazoa; phylum Chordata; class Mammalia; order Primates; family Indriidae; genus Propithecus; species Propithecus coquereli. The sequence goes on from NW_012152352.1 coordinate 688,994, forward strand.
GCTACCTTCTCCTTGTGTCCTCACATGGTCTTTCCTCCATGTGTATACATCCCTGGTGTCTCTCTGTGTGTCCGATGTGTTCTTATAAGGGCACTAGTCAGATTGAATTCAAATCTACCCTAACAATCTCATTTTCACTTTATCACTGCTTTAAAGGTACTATCTCCAAATACAGTCACATTCTGAGATAGTGACAGTTAGGACTTCAATATATGAACTTTGGCAGGGATGGTGGCTGCAGTTCAGCTCCTAACACATGGCCAAGCCCAGAGTGGGAAGGCATGGACACTGTGAGATGCAAAGAATTGGGGCCGTTATTTCTCTCAATCTGTCACAATGCTAACAAAAACCCCTCAGTGATATGGTTATTATTTTTGTCATTTTATAAATGAGGAAAATGATGCTCAGTTGGATTTGAGTCCCCCGCTATGTCCCTTCTTTCTTATATAAAACACTGATTAACTAAAATGAGTGGTCAAGAGAAATCTTTTTACTTTCAGTTTTCATTTTAATTAGAGGCAATCTCATATAGTAGCTAAAAGTGTGAGCTCTTGATAATAGCCTTCCTGAGTCCAAATCTCAGCTTCAGTGATAAGTTGGCTGCTACCTTGGGTGAGTTATTTAACTCTTACATATCTTAACTTTCTCATAATGTGGGAATAAGAGTACTCCCTATCTCATAGAGTTATTGAAGAATTAAGTCTCCTAATATATGCAAAGCCAAGAACACTTCCTTGTGCATAGTAAACACTATAAACTGCTATAACTTCAACAATAATTATTATAACCTTTTGTCATTTAATGAGTGATATTTATTAAACATAATATAATTTTCAATCAGGGTCACATTACCTTGTGATCAGAGCTAATCGGTTTGGTGGAAAGCCTAACACTTATTAACTGATATTCTGGAGGAGATCAAATATGCCACTAAAAAATTCTCATGTATTGATTCATTTATATATTTCAAAAAATTATAGTATTTCAAATCTCAATTTTCTTTAATTGTATGTTTATGAGGGTGCAGGCGTATAGTGTCAGTTATCTACTTGGCCTATTTCCATAGCTTCAAACTGATTTTTTAGCTTCTATTTTCTCCCTTTTCAAACCGTTTAACAAATTGAGGTCAAATCCAAATTCTGAAAAACATTGGTTTCATTGTGATACTCCTCTATTTAAGCCTTCACTGGCTCTCTAGGGTCTATGGAGTAATATTCTAACTCCTTATCCTAGCACACAAACAGTCCACAGAATGATTGCCTCACTTCCCATAATTTCCTGTGTGAGCCCTTGACAGTAGGCAACCAATAACACCAGTCATTTTCCCATCATGACTTTGCATATTCTCATCATCATTATTTTGCTC
>NW_012152352.1:694381-696261 GCF_000956105.1 Propithecus coquereli
GTGAGCCACCGCGCCTGGCCTTGGCTTCTGTAATTTTAAGATATGTTCTATGCCTAATTTGTTGAGAGTTTTCATCATGAAAAGGTAGTGTATTTTATTGAATGCTTTTTTTGCATCTATTGAGGTGATCATATGGTCTTTGTTTTTGTTTCTGTTTATGTGGTGACTTATGTTCGTTGATTTGCTTATATTAAACCATCCTTGCATCCCTTGGATGAAACCCACTTGATCATGGTGGATTATCTTTTTCATGTGCTGTTGAATTCATTTTGCTAGTATTTTGTTGAGTATTTTTGCATCTATGTTCATAAGGGATATTGATCTGTCATTTTCTTCATTTTGTTGTGTCCTTTTCTGGCTTTGGTATCAAGTTAATACTGCCTTCATATTACAGAATGAGTTAGGAAGGATTCACTCATTCTCGATATTATAGAATCGTTTCTATAGTGTAGGTACCAGTTCTTCTTTGTAGGTCTGGTAGAATTCGGCTGTGAATCCATCTGGTCTGGGGCTTTTTTTGTAGGGAGATTTCTTAGTAGTGTGTCAGTCTTCCTGCTTGTTATTGGTCTGTTCAGGATTTCTATTTCTTCCTCATTCAAGCTTTGGAAGTTGTGTGTTTCCAGAGATTTGTCCATTTCCTCTTGGTTTTTTAGTTTGTGTAGAAGTTTTCATAGTATTCATGGATGATATTTTGTATTTCTGCAGTATCATATATAATGTCTTCTTTTTTAAATTTGTGATTGAGGTTATTGTAATCCTTTCTCTTCTATTTCTAATTAATCTGGCTAGTGTTCTATCAATTTTGTTCTTCTTTTCAAAGAATCAACTTTTTGCTTCATTGATCCTTTGTTTTATTTTTTTGGTTTCCATTTCATTTAGTTCTGCTCTGAGCTTTGTTATTTCTTTTCTTCTGTTGGCTTTGGGTTTTGCTTGTTCTAGTTCCTTGTGCTGTGACATTAGTTTGCTAATTTGTTATTTTTCTGTCTTTTTGATGTAGGCATTTAAGGCTATGAATTTTCCCTTTAGGACTGCTTTCTGTAAATCCTACAGATTTTGAAAGCTTTTGCTTCCTTTCTCATCCAGTTTGAGGAATCTTTTGATTTCTACCTTAATTTCATCATTTACACAAGGATCATTCAGTAGTAGGTGGTTTAATTTAGATGACTTTGTGTAATTTTGAGAATTTCTCTTGGATTTGATTTCTAGTTTTATTCCATGGTGTTCTGAAAAGATACATGGTACAATTTCATTTTTTTTAAATTTCCTGAGACTTGTTTTGTCACCTAAGATATGATCAGTCTTGGAAAATGTCCCATGTGCTGATTAGAAAAATACATCTTCAGTAGTTTTTTACATAGAATGCTTTGTAAATGTTAGGTCCATTTGTTCCAGAGTACCATTTATGTCTTGTGTTTCTTTATTCATTTTCTGCTTTGATGATCTGTCCCATTCTGTCAGTGAAGCGTTGAAGTCCCTGGCAACTAACATGCCATTGTTTGCTTCTTTGCTTTTGGCTAGAAGATTTTGCTTCATGAAACTAAGAGCTCCTGTATTAGGTGCATATATATTTATGATTGTTATGTCTTCTTCTTGAATTGCTCCCTTTACCATTACATGAGCATCTTTTTTTTTTTTACTATTGTTGATTTAAAGTCTATTTACCTGATATGAGAATGGCTACACCTATGGGCCCCAATCTCTTCTGGTTTGTACAGTCTCCACTAAGAAGTCTGTTCTTAGCCTGATGTGTTTTCCTTTGTAGATTATTTGTTGCTTTTGTCTTACAGCTTATAGAATTTTATCCTTCATTTTGACTTTGCCAGGTTGATGACTGTCTTGAGGATGTTCTGTTTGCTATGAATCTTTCCAGTATTCAATGA
>NW_012152352.1:696311-699512 GCF_000956105.1 Propithecus coquereli
TCAAAAATTGTGAATATAACCTCCATTTAACAAAAGGACATTAACTGAAACTGAGTTTTAAACTTTCACTAAAAACAAGAATCTGGAACTTGTAATTCTTCAGAATTTTTAGATGAAAGGATCAACTTCTGTTTTCTATAACCCTTTGTCCTCAGATTGCATAACTTTTCTCATGGTAGAAGATGAAATAGATTCTGTATTTACTTTAATGACTAGAGGCTAAAAGAAGCAATCATAAAATCCAATGAACAAAGGCAAGATTATTGTGAGAAAATTTCCTCTCCAGATCATTTAAACAGATTAATAAAAAGAATATTTACTACCTACAGCTGCATCACCTTAGCCATGGATGGGCTGACTTTAACTTTTTATGATAGTATAAAATTCATTTTTCACCTTTAAGTCCCCTTAAGTTGTCCCCATTGTATGATGAAATAGCTGAGGGATAAAATGTGTTCAGAATCTGTATTTGTTCATGTAAGTGTTGTATGAGGAAAGATGAAATAAGTGAGGTGCTTCTAAATGGTTTAAGTGCCTGACCATTATTTCCCATCTTTCTTCAGTTTTCAGCAGCAGAACTCTGAGGGTAATGTGGATTTGGGGAAAAAGTATGACAAACAAATGAGTTTCTGTGTCTGAATCAATCAGTGTTATTTTATCTTTTGTGTGATGTTGCCTGAAATATTTTTCTCCTATAAAGAAATCTTTAAGGCAAAGCTTTGAAGAAGTATTCTTATTTTTTCTATCTCATGGTCTGCTACAAACCAGCAGAATTTTATGTATTTTTTTCCCATATTCCCCATTCTCTCTCTTTCCCTCCTTTCCTTTGCCCTTTCTTTTCACTTAACAAATACTTGTTGAGGATCTACTATGTGCCAGGTGATATTCTGTGTTAGGTATATAATGGAGAGCAAAGAGAAGTCATTGACTCCAGGATGTTTTTATTCAATTAGAGGCAAGGTGGGGGGTTAATGTAGTCAAGGTTGGTCAATTTTCTTTAAAGCAAACATACTAATGATCATCATTGTATATCTCAAAAATGTATATGGAACCATGGGAGACACCAAATAGCTAAAGAAATCCCACGGAAGAAGCAAAGTTGGAGGCATTCCACTACTTAATCTCAAATAATATTATAAAACTATAGAAATCAAACTCATATGGCATAAAAACAGACACATAGGCCAATGAAATGGAATAGAGAAGCTGGAAATAAACCCACACATATACAGTCAACTAATTTTGACAAGGCCCCAAAGAAGACACATGAGGCCTTCATTAAATGGTGCCAGAAAAACTAGATGAAAATAAATTTCCAAAGTGGACCTTTATCTTACATCATATACAAAAATCAATTCAAAATGCAATAAAGACCTAAATGTTAGACCCAAAACTATAAAACTGCTAGAAGAAAAGAGGGAGAAAGCTCCAAGACATTGGTCTTAGCCATGAAGTTTTGGATAGGACATCAAAAGGACAGGCAACAAAAGTGAAAATAAACAAGTGGGACTACATCAAACTAAAAAGCTCTGCACAACCAAGAAAACACTCAACAAAACAAAAAGGCTACCTACAGATTTGGAGAAAATATTTGTGAGCCATATATCCAATAAAACATTAATATCCAAAATATATAAAGAACTCACATAACTCAATAGCAAAAATGAATAACCTGATTAAAAAATGGGCAAAGACCTTTATAGGCATTTCTCCAAAAAAGACATACAAATGGCCAACAAGTATATGAAATGGTGCTAAACATCACTAGTAATTAAGGAAATGCAAATCTAAACCATAATGAGATATCACCTTACACCTGTTAGGATGGCTCTTGTCAAAGAGACAAGAAATAACAAATGTTGGCAAAGGTGTAGAGAAAAGGGAACACATGTACACTGTTGGTGGAAATGTAAATTAGTACAGCCATTATGGAAAACAGTATGGAAGTTCCTCAAAAAATTAAAAATAGAACTACCTATGATCCAGAAATTTCCTAGCTATATACCCAAAGAAAATGAAATCAGTACCTTATAGAGATATCTCCCATGTTCATTGCAGCATTATCCACAATTGCCAATATATAGAAACAACCTAATTGTCTGTTCATTGATGACTGATAAAGAAAATGTGGTGTGTGCGTATGTGTGTGTGTATTTGTGTGTGTATGCACACACACACATGATATAATATTGAACTTTTAAAAAGGGGATCCTGTCATTTATAACAACATGAATGAAACTGGAGGGCACTATGTTAAGTGAATAAGACAGAGAGAGAAAAATACTCTATGATCTCTTTTATATATGAAATCTTAAAAAGACGTCAAATATATAAGAGAATAAAATGGTGGTTTACAGAGGTGGAGGTTAAGAAGAATGGGTAGATATAGATCAAAGGGTACACAGTTGCAGTTATATAAGATGAATCAATCTGGAGATCTAAAGTACAGCATGAGGGCTGTTGTATTGTATACTGGAAATTTTTTAAGAGTAGATTTTATGTGCTCTTATTGTGAAAAAAAAAAGGTGACTATGTGAGATGATGAATATGCATAATGAATTGTATTGAATCTGTAAATCATTTTAGGCAGTATGGACATTTTAACAATATTGATTCTCCCAATCCTTGAACAAGGGATGTTTTTCCATTTGTGTCATTTGTGATTTCTTTCATCAGCGTCACATAGTTCTCCTCGTAGAGGTCTTTAACCTCCTTTGTTAAGTATATTCCTAAGTATTTTATTTTCTTTGTAGCTATTGTGAATGACACTGCTTCCTTTATTTAACTCACAGCTTGACTGTTGTTAGTATACAGAAAATCAATGATTTGTGTACGTTGTGGACATTGATTTTGTAAACTGGGACTTTGCTGAATTTATTTATCAATTCCAGGAGTCTCTTGGTGAAGTTTTTAGGGTTTTCTAGATACAAGTTCATATTGTCAGCAAACAGGGATAGTTTGATCTCCTCTTTCCTGATGTGGATGCCATTTATTTCTTTCTCTTGCCTGATTGCTCTGTCTAGGACTTCCAGCATTATGTTGACTAGAAGTAGTGACAATGGGCACCCTTATCTTGTTCCAGTTCTTAGGGGAAATGCTTTCAACTTTTCCCTGTTCATAATGATGTGTTGGCTGTGAGTCTGTCATATATGGCTTCTATAATTTTTTTTTTTTTTTGAGACAGAGTCTCACTCTTTTGCC
>NW_012152352.1:702532-704959 GCF_000956105.1 Propithecus coquereli
TTTCCTTTTGTTTGGGGTGCATTGTTCTGGGCCTATTGTGTCCCTTTGCGGGTGTTGAGCTAGCTTTGTTTTTTCATGTTGCCAGAATTCCTTTGCTAGTTTCTTCTTGTCTGAAACTTCTTCTCTCAGCTCTGGGCTGAACAGTGCACAAGTCCTCCTTCGCTGGAAACTCTCCTACTTTGTGAAAATGAGAAGAAGTCCCTAGATAATGCTTTTGTATCCTACTTCAGAGGATTGACCTGGTGGGGGAAGGGCAGATGCAATGTGAGCCTGTAACGCAGCTGTTCTCCTGCATCATCTCGATCCCCAGTGGTTGTCACAGTCCAAGCGGATGCTGAGGGATATTCATTTGGATTGGTGTTTTTGTCCCCAGGCTGCTGTTGGAAGCTCAGGCAGGAGTCTGAGCAAGTCCCTCTCCACAGCGGCAGGTGCTGTGACCTTGGCTAGCATCTGGGTGGGCCACAAGATCTTGGCTAGTGCCTGGGTGGGTTGTGCAACCTGGGCCCATGCTGGGGGATCTTCATATGGAGTGGTGTATTGATCCCTAGACCACTGTTGGAAGCTTGGGCAAGGGACTGGGAGAGTCCCTCTCCACTGAGGTAGGTGTTACAGGAAATTTCTCTGCCTGGATCTCACCATGGTGGTGAGAGTAGCTGTTTTGTGAAACTATCTAGGTGGTGGCTGCAGGTGTCAGGGCTTCGAGTGTTGACTCCATCCAGGTCTAAGTATAATGGTGGTATGTGGTGGGGGATGGCACCTGTCTCCCAGCCATGGGTATGTGAGTGCATCTGCTCTCCCTGCTCCTTCCCTGGACTGGCAAGGGTCAATGTTGGGGCAGTTGCAGTGAAGCCAATCCCTGTGTAGACTGGGAGTTCCAAATCTGAAAGCTCAGAATGGCATCAGCTGCGACAACCTGGGAAACCAAGACTAGTGGCTGCCTGCTGAGCTTCCTCTCTGATGCAACTTTACTATACAGTTTCTAAGCAGTTCCTCAATCAGCACAGAGGTCTATGGTGGCAGTGGTGGCCCCTTCCCATCTTGCATTGTAATGGGTTTCTCTCTTTTATTCCTTTTCCACATTTAGGGATCTCCCACCAGGTTCCTTCTGATGTTGGTGAGTGGATCTCACCTTCCCTGTATCCTTCACTCTGAGTATTTCCTGTCAATTCTCTGATGATCTACAATGCTCTGTCCAAGAGGGTCCATCTGTAGGTAGGCATCTACTTGGAATTTTTGATTCTTTTCCAGAAAGCGGTATGTGTGGACTGCTTCTAGTCTGCCATCTTGGACCCTTCTCATTTGTCTGTTCTTTATCTATCACATCAAATTAACAGTGTCTCCATAATAGCCTTTCAGTTGATATGTCTCTGCATCCAATTACCACCTGCCTCCTGCCTAAAGAACTTATCCAAATCTACTCACTTTTAACTTCACTGGGTTGTGTTTATTCAGTTTTGACTTCAGACTGTCCCAGGGGTTTTGTATTTTAATATTTGTCAAATCAAACATTGACAAATGTTTACCTATCCTCCCAATAAGCAAACTTTGGCCACATATCCAAGATCACCCTACTCTCCTAAATTTCTGAATCTCTAACATGCCTATGAATTTTGGCTTGCCCCCTGCTTTCTTGACTTAGCATTAACTATTAAGTCTAGTCTTGTCTTGTGAAAGTAGAAGCTGCACATCTTACATGTAGATATGGTTTTTGACCCTATAGAGTATAGAGTACACAATCAAAGTGCTTGCCATACTGCTAAGTTAGGGAGTAGTTTTAAATAGCTTAGTCCTTTGATAAATTGTAGAGTTTCAGAAATAAGTATGAGTGTTGTAGGGGTAGTTGCAATTCAAACAATAGCTTTCTCCTAGGTATAATGTAGAAGGCACTCATAGCTGTGACCTGATCAATGTGCCTTTCCCACAGAGAAAAATCATGCACTCATGAATTTATTTGGTTACCCAAAATATACTATGTGCCAAGCACTGTGGAGGAAGCTTGAGTTACAAGATGAATAAGGTTTGTTTCCTTCTTTTAAGTATCCTAATATCTAGGAGAAGAAAAGAGAGATATACATATTGAATTATATATACACAATTTAAAAATATACCTCATAAGATTGTTTTGAGGAGTAGATGAATAAGATGTATTTAAAGGGCTTAAAACAGTGCCTGGCAAATAGAACACATTACATAAATGTTTGCTGTTAATTTTACAACGAGCTTTAATTATGTTCACATGCTAGGGAACTACAGGGTTTCCTTTGCATATAAATGTTGTTTCTCCATTCATGGACTCTCATGAGGTTCCAACTGGGACTTTATACCACTAATTCCTTGTTCATTGATATATTCATTTAAAAAATATTTAGCATCTTTTATATGCTCAGACTGCTAGGTTACAAGGGAAAAAAGAAAAAATAAGGCAAA
>NW_012152352.1:705623-707731 GCF_000956105.1 Propithecus coquereli
AAGCTATGTGTGTATATGTATAGGTGACCTTTTTATTTGCATTACTTCACCTGATTCTACAGGGGATTGGTGAGTAATATTTCTTTTGATATGTCACAAACTTTTTATGCATTTTGGCTACTAGCAAGGGCTATGTCCACTTTGTCCTTTATGACTTGAGTTACAGAGAAAGCCATGTTCACACATACTTAGTGGGTACACAATAAATTCATAGAAAGCCTGGATTCCTGGATACAGTGGCATATCTAGCATGTTGGAAAATTCCAGTGGTTTCTGAATAACTCATCTCAGCTAGATATTAATATACTTCACCATCTTGGAGGTCAGTCATCTATTACAGTGACCATGGGGTATTTCTTCATCTTTATTTTATGCAAGCTTACTTAATACCCTTACAACAGCAAATTGTCATGTGACCTACTCTAGGAGAAATTTGATATCAATTTTTCAAGCATGATTTAAGAATAATGAAATCCATTTGCCCAAGATATGGTGGTGAGGATGGCAAGCAATAGATGAGGTGTTACGCTAGAGGTTCCTTCTGACTCCACTTATCCCTTGACTTACTAAACAAGGACATTTCCTCTGTGAATTATATTGAAGTCTGGCTCTTCCTTTAGAGGCTGTAGGACTCCCATCAAAATAATTTAATGATGAAAATGAAGTTGGTCTAATTGAATTCAGGATGAACTAAGAGTCATCACCTTAGGTGAGTTTAGCCCTTAGCACTTAATATTCTTCTCAGCAGCTCTGTTTTATAGCAAAGCTAGAGCTGTTGTCATTGTGAGCTTCAAGCTTAGGAAGATATCTTTCTCTTTAATACAGAGAATGGGAAGCTGGGAGTGTGCCTGGAATTGAGATAAATGTAGGCACTCCCCTTGACCACTTTGGAGCTTTTAAAGCCTGACACCTCATCAGCAAGTAAAAATCAATTCAGCAGGTCTCAATAAAGCTGATTGTGAAAATGAAAAGTCAATTTTTTGCTTTCCCTTCAAAGGTTTGTGTTCTTTATTTAAAGAATTTAACCAAACTCTCACTCTATCCTCCTCAGAAATCAGTTTTAATGAGTATCAGTAGGATTCCAAAGTCTCTGACATGAAATTTACTTGCACATTGATTTTTAAAAATTGGGTTGGAAGCTCTAAGGACAGAATTCCCTAACTCACCCTGCTGTGAAATACTGTGTTCACCTCCCCATTGTCTGATCTTGCTTCATTTAACCAATGATGTTTTAAGGGCTAAGATTCAGCCTTCCATTTCATTTCACTGGGTCTCTGAAAGACAATCTAATGCTAAAATTGGCCCATTATTTAGACCAGTTTAATTTGTGCCTTAAAATGACTTTGGAAATAAGTTTTGATTAAAAAGTTACACCATTGATGCATTTGCAATATCACAAAGCAAAACCTATTTGAAGAAGTTATTCCTGCATGCCAGATTGAGCAGAAGCCTTAATTTCCCTCAGTAACTGTGTAGGCGAAAAGAAATTAGGAGGCTGGTGAATAAACAGGAAGCCATAAAAATCACAGACATCTTTGCTATCTGTCTTGTTTTTCCATCGAATGGATTGTGCAGTCAGAAATTACAACCACAATTGAATGTAAAGTATTTTAAGAATGAATACAGACATATTTTCTTTTCTGAAATAACTATTAACAACGAAGAAACTTATGCTTCAGTGAATACTTTCAGTTGAATCATAAACTTCATTTCCAACAACTGTCTTTTCGAAGCCAGTTGAGACAGCTACACAAGAGGATGTTAAAGCAAATCAAGCTCTCACAGAGCCCATCTGTGTCTTCCCTGTGAGTTCCCAGCTAACTCTTTTCTCCAAAGTTACTATAAGCTGTACAGTTCCTGCTTTGTTGAGGGAGGCTCTGTTCTCTTCTTTCAAATATGTGGCTTAGTCCTCTAAAAATTAAGGAGAAAATTAAGACCCTTCTCTGCTCTTTGGAAACTAGATCAAAGGATTTGTCATGAAGAATTTGCTGAAAATATTTAATTTTACAAAAATGTAGTTTATCCTATTATTGAATGTTTGCTATTTGCAATGTTTGGTCTGTTCTGTGTGAGGAGACCTAGGAAAGTGAGATGTCAACTATAAGAAT
>NW_012152352.1:710012-715918 GCF_000956105.1 Propithecus coquereli
TAATAAATGTGATTCACCACATAAACAGAAGCAAACACAAAGACCATCTGATCATCTCAATAAATGCAGAAAAAACATTTGACAAAATCCAGTGCCCTTTCATGATAAAAACTCTTACCAAACTAGGCATAGAAGGAACATCTCTCAAAATTATGAAAGCTGTGTATGACAAACCCACAGACAACGTCATACTAAATGGGGAAAAGTTGAAATCATTCTCCCTAAGAACTGGAACAAGACAACTGTGCCCACTGTCACCACTTCTATTCAACATAGTGCTGGAAGTCCTAGTCAGTGTAATCAGTCAAGAGAAAGTGAAAAGCACATCCAAATCACCAATGAGGATATCAAACTATCTGTCCTTGACAATGATATGATCTTGCATCCAGAAAACCCCAATGACTTCACCAAGAGACTCCTGGAATTAATAAATAAATTCAGCAAAGTCTCCAGTTATAACTTAATGTACATAAATCACAGCATTTCTATACATCAATAACAGTCAAGCTGATAATCAAATCAAAGACTCAATACCATTCACAATAGCTACAAAGAAAATAAAATATCTAGGAATATATGTAATCAAGGAGGTAAAAGATCTCTACAAGAGGAACTATGAAATACTGAGGAAAGAAATTGCAGATGACACATACAAATGGAAAAACATATCATGCTCATGGGGTCTTATAAAAATTTAAAAGACTGAAGACTACTTTCTTGAAAGTACAGGAGAGGCAGTTAATATAATTCAGCTTGAGATCTAGTAGAAACAACAAGGCTTTAATTTTAGTATAAATATCTATGACAAATTATATACAGGAGTCAATTAATCCTCACAGTTAAGAAAATTATGTGAAACGGTTAAAAGTTGAGATCGCCCTACAAACGTGCCTTTAACATTTGCATGGGTGAAGTACAAATAGCAGCTGCTGCCTGTAACCTGTGTTTTCCTTACCCTCTTCCTGCTTCTCTTTGCATCCACTTCTGCTCCCACTCAGACATCCAAGGTTTATCCACAACTCTATGTCTGGCCAACAGCAGCACCCTGGCCTTGGGAGAATGGAGTTGGGGAAGAAACTGTCTCAGGCCCTGGAAGTGCATTTGAGGGCATCTGGGTGAGTAATTCTGGGCTTAGGAGTGAGTACCTGAAGTATAGTTGAGAATGGTGGGGTGCAAGGGGGTTCTGGGAGTTAGGAGGGTGAGGGTGAGGGGTTGGAGAAAGGAAGGGGAGGGCTTCAGGTGGGCATGTTCAGTGGGCCCCATAGTCTTCTTGCTTGCACTGTGGAGAGCAAAACAACTGTATAAGAGCCAGAGGGAGAATTTCTGAAGCCTGGGGCCTAGGGCAGGGAACACACTTGTCTTGGTCTCTGGGTAGGACTGACTCCTTACTAATTTCCCACTGTTAACAGATAACTGGGCAAAGGAAATCTCTCACCATCCAGCTTCCTCTCCAGTGTCATCTTTCTAATGTCCACCTCGTCTCAATCTACAGTGACCTCAAAACCAACTAGAAGGGTACCTGCAGATCCTTCTGCTGCCTCAACTAATGTCACGACTAACCAGTCAAATCAACCTTTCTAAAACACCTCTTCACCATGTTACTTCCCTATTATAATGTATCCATTAGCTGGCCATTCACATTTCCTCCGTTAGCTAGCCTGACATTACCAATTCAATCCTCTCTTATTCCTCATGAAAAGACAAATTGCAAAGTCATATAAATAAGCAAGCCCAAAACTTGGTTGAGAACCTAAAATGAATGCAGGAACATGGCAGAAAGTAGATATTAAGGTGATTCTAGGAAAGGAATGAAGGGGAGGGAGAGAGAGAAAAATTGGGGCAAGGCAAGCTGAGAAGAACAGTCACCTCCCAGAATCAAAGAAATTCAGAGCCAATGGGGCTTTAAAGATCTTCATTTCGATCTTCTTACTTAATAGCTGAGGAACCTAAAACATCAAGATGACAATAGTAGATAGTGATTGAGCCACAATTAAAACCCAGGCCAGTTTTTCCTGATCAGTTATCTTTCAACTCTTTGGTTTTGCCTAGCTCCAAATGTATTTGTACCCTACCAGATTTAATACATTTATTTAAGTATTTTTTTTTTTTTTTTACCAAGCTTGAATATACATGCACAGTTCACTCATTTATTTATCATCTTTATTAATATTAGTGGTAAGGTCCATGACAGGTGTTGTGCTAACCTCTGAGGATACAAAGACTGACAAGAACTTGTTCTAAAGAAACTCCTAGTATGTTGAGGAAGATGATCACACAATGGTTGGAAGGACGGCAACTAACTCAGCTTGGAAGATGGGTTATGAGGCAGGTTTCCATGAGGACATGGCATCAGATCTGGATCTTGAAGAATGCTTACATTTTAGGTGCTAAAGGGAATGGACACTGAATAATGAAAATGAGAACGTCTGTGCTAAACAATGTGATGCTTTCATGGCTAGCCCCTGTGTTGAAAACACCAGAGCTGTGAATGAAGGGCAGGGGACAAGGGACAGGCACTGCCAGGTAGCTGACAGGGCATGGGTTAAAATCTCTGCTCTGGTCAATTGACTTACATCATCTAAGTCTTAGTTTCATACACAGATTTCTAAATGGCAATAATAATACTGGGCAGGCATTTTATAAGGGTTAAATGAGATAAAGCGGGCAACATCCTCTTCTTATGGATACCTTTCCTTTGCACAGAAAGTTCTTCTCTGATCAGTAGAACTGTGAATGAAACTCTCAGGTGTTGGGGCCTGAGGCTGACCTTAGTTACTGTTCTCCCTCCCACATTCTGGTCCATATAAGAAACAGGAAATAGACACAGAAGTTAGGAACAAATTAAAATATCGCTTTACTACTGGTAAAATTGGATTGGAAAGATCTGTGGCAAAGCAGCTGGGAAAACTTTAATTTATCTCTTCAGATGAGGAGCTAAAAAACAGCATATTTAAATTTTAGAGGAGATGAGTTAAAGATAATGTTTTGAAATAGAAACAATGAGGCAGGGCAGCAAGTGATGTATATGCACGTTTTGGAATAAATTGGCCACTTGGTAGTTGTAGAAATTTATAGTACTCTAAGCCAAATATTTCATTTTCTCTCCCTGCAATGCCCCTCCCTGAGGAGTTTCATACATCTCTGTCCTATTGAACTCAGGAACAAGAACATGTTGGAGAATGAAGTACGGTAGCAGGGGCATGAATTACTTTCCAAGTGAAGCTTTAAGAGCCAGGGCATGGTTTGCCATGTCTCTCTTCTCTCTTGTCTCCATGACAAGCAATATTCTAGGTAGAGTCTGGTCCATAGCTTGGGTCCTGGGGTGAAGATGATATAGAGCAGAACAGTGGCTGACCCATGGTAGACATGGACCCTGACCATAAATCTGTGTGTTATAAGCCACTAAGATTATTGGGTTGTTTGTTACTGCAGAAAACCTAGCCTGGCTTGACTGATCAGTAGTTGTGAAATCATACCACATACGCAATTATTATTTAACCTAACAGTTCAAGTCTGTCTATTGAGTCTATACTTGTCTAGATGCTCTTGGCAGGACACCAAGAGCATCCACCCTGATAGCAATGGCAGAAGCTCATATGATTCTTTGGTGTAGTATTCAACAAAAGATGTTGCAGGCTGAACCAAGGGCTGAGGGCTAAATGGTGACTGCACAGCATGTTCTTTTCATGTCATCACATGGCTATGTTTGTTCAGTCATTCATTCCAGAGATAATTATGTTGTAGGAGATTTTGTGGTGTTGGAAGAAGTTCCATATGAGATTGTTTAATTCCTTTCTGGCTTCTTTTTGAGATTCTGCAAACATCAGGGATTTTGCATGGTTGCTCCCATCCATCAAAACAATAAGCCATGATGAGAATGAACATCTGATTATTTTCTACTTCATCTAATTTTCTGCAACACATTTTTCATACTTTTTTGTGTTTTAGTCTTCTACCCTAATATGCCACATCTACCTTTGTGATATTTATATTATAGATTAGTCTTTGTTTGTGACCTATCACTGACCAAAGGCAAGGATCACATGTATGTGCTATTTCCTTGTCTATGTTACACCAAAATAATTGCTAGGAAAAGAAAAATATAGTCAAATGACAGAGTGCTTTTTAGAAAAAATGTTCTGATTTTGGAATTTTGAATGTAATTGCCCTATTAATAGTGCAGTACAGTTGTTTAATATAAATTTGTGCAATTAAAAAATAATGATAATTCAGAATAGCTCTTATAACTGGATTGGATTAGAGAAAAGAATAGAGATAGGATCAATCCTATCATCTTTAAACATTAAAGAAGCAAATTTTTGTATTACTTCTGTAGTTTATAATATTGCCCGCCACAGAGCCTGTTTGTTGATAAGTGAGTCCATCCTACAACCAATAACAGTAATTGAGCATTAACTGTTCAAGATATTGTGAGTGAATGAAAAAGAAACAGGAAAGGGAGATTTTATTCTTGTTAAAACTATATTTGAGCTAAAATCACTCACATGGAAGGAATGTGATCATCTGCAAACGATATAAGTAGCACAAACTATATATAGGGAGTTGCTGGCAGGATTCAGAATTAATGGTAGGAAGTATTAGATGGGAAAAGGATTAATATCATATTAGAAAATAAATGAAAAATGATCTGAGCTGGCCTCTGTATTGTCACTACATTCAAATTATAGCTGAAGGACAGTATTACTATAATTAGGGGAAAATCCCAATGGAAATTAGCAGATTCAGTATAATGTAAATGTTTTTTAATGACTGTAGAGATCTTGTAAGTGATATTCTCATTAATGATGCTTACTGTGTAGACTAACACTTTTTGTCACATTCAACAAGATCAAAGTTCTGCAAGGATTGTTTCATTTAAATTTCAGCCTGTAAAGAATAAAAAGGCAATACAATTAAGGAACACACACCCTGATGTAGATAAGTGTCTTTAGCTACTATACTTATAAATCACTCTCAAAGCAGAAGATTCTTTTACCTTGCAAAGTTTACAAGTTAGAGCAGTACTGTCTGATGGAACTTTCTATGTTGATGAAAATGTCCTCTACCTGCAAGATCTGTCATGTAGCCTCATGTAGCTACATGTAGCTAATGAGCAATTGAAGTATGGCTAGTACAACTGAATTTCTAATTTTATTTAAGTTTAATTAATTTAAATTTAATTTTAGATAGCCACATGTGGCTAAAGTCTACCGTATTGGATAGTACAGGTCTAGAGAGACCTCGTGTTGTAAGAAGTAGAAATAAGAGAGTTAGCCTGTTGTGTTCCCTCCTTTCCCCTTTGCCCCGGCAATAAGTCAGGTCTGCATTGGTGAGGAGGTGTTGTGTCCCTGGTGAAAGCAGCAGCTGTGAATTGTTCTCAGCCAATACTTACAGCAGCTGGGATGGGAGGGAAGTCTGTACACCAAACAGTAAAAGTGTTCTGGACAGGACACCAAGAGTAGCCACTATGGTAGGCATGGCAGAAGCTCATATGATTCTTTGGTGAGGTGTTCAGCAAAAGATATTGCAGTATGAACCAGGGGCTGAGGACTAAATGGTGACTACATGGCATGATTCTTTCCATGTCATTACATGGCTGGTTCGTTTAGTCATTCATTCCAGACATAATTATGCTGTAGGACTAAACCGTGCTCTGGGAATAGAATAATGATTAAGTTTACAGATTTGTGAGCAATAGACTTGTAAGTGGATGATTATAGGAAAATGTGAATAGGCAATATCAAAGTGATGTGAATCTGTGCAAACAGAAGGGAGAGACTAGGAGTGGGGAACCAAGAAAAAGTTTATAGAGAATTTGAAATTTGAACTAGAGATTGACAGATAATTAGGGGTTTTTAGGCAAATTTCCTTAATTATACAGCAATCAGGTGCCTCAGTGCTAAGAC
>NW_012152352.1:730007-731627 GCF_000956105.1 Propithecus coquereli
CAGAAATTTTATAATCCAATAATAGGGGATTACAGGGCAATGTGTTCTTCTTTCTAAACTTACTATGAGTTTGGGAAATATATCACATAAAAAAAATACCAGTGCCTTCAGAAAAATTTTACAAATAACAATGAAGGTGGTTAGAATTGATTTGGGAAGTATCCCTAAATTTATATGGTTCATTCGTCCATTTATTTGTTCATTCATTCGGTAAACATTTATTGAGTGCTTATTACATACTAGGCAGTGAATAGCTGTTAGGATACAGAGATTGTGGTTACTGCCCTTTAAAAGTTCACTGTGAATAAGACAGATGCATACAAACAATTTTAATTTAATAAAGGGAATAATGTGGTTTATTATAGAAAACACATACAGCAGAACTCTTGCTTCTACTTGGGGATGCAGGAGATGAAAGATGATGAAGTGGATCATAGGATATTTTGGAGAATTGAGTCTCAAAATTAGCCAGCTCTATAAAACAGCAATCCAGGCAGAGGTAAGAACATAAAGTTGAGGATGGCTGAAATTGTGAGCAATGTGGTTGGTAAAATAGAGTGTCTGATCATGAAGGACTTTGTACGAAATACTAAGACATGCAGACTTTATACTGGAAGTGAGGAGGAATCTCCAAAGAATTTAAACAGGGAAGTGTCATGACTAGGTTTGCCTTTGCAAAAACACTAGTTTGATGGCATGTTCCACTAAGAAGTTACAAGGGGCTGGGGGCGGAGAAAAGGCCAGTCAAGAGACAGTTGAGATATAATAAGACCTCATCTAGGGATGATGACAGATTCTAAAACTTGTTAAGGAGGAAGAATTAATAGAGCATGACGATCCCATTGTGTGTGGATTGTGATGACTCCCGAGTCACTGGCTTGAATAATCATTTATAAAATTCAGAAATACTAAAAAGTGAGGCAGTTAGAAAAGATGATAAGTTCAATTTTGGGCATTTTCAACCTGATGAGCTATTGAGACATCCAAGCGTAGATGACAGGCAAGCATTACACATACTGCCCTGGAGTTCAAGGGAGGGAACAGGGCTAGAGATTTAGATTTGGGAATCAATAGAATCTAAAGGTGAGTGAAGCCCTGCCAGGGAATGAGATCCCTCAGGCAGAGTGGTTAAGTGATAAGAGAGGGGGTACAAAAAAGAAACTCTGGGGAACAGCAGCATTCCTGGCAGAGAAAGTGGAGCCCATAAACATGACTGAGAAGAACAGAGGAGAGGGGTAGGAGAAAAATAAGAAGAAAAAAGAGTCGTAGAAATTGAGGAGTTTCAAAAAGAAAGGCATTTTTGGTAATTTTGAAATTAAAAATTTCAAATAGCTATTGAGTAAATAATCCATCTATAACAGGTAGCAGAGAGAGAGTATGATTATTTGTAAAAATTTTTACCTAAATCAGAATTTTGACTTTAGAACTTCACATTGAATGATATTTGCCCAGGCACAGAAAGACAAATACTGCATGTTCTCACTCATATGTGGGAGCTAAAAAAATGGATCTCACAGAGGTAGAGAGTAGAATGGTGGCCACCAGAGGCTTGGAACGGAAGGCGAGGAGGGAGGGATGAAGAGAGGTTGGTTGATGGATACAAAAACACAAACACAGTTA
>NW_012152352.1:731677-732459 GCF_000956105.1 Propithecus coquereli
GATTCCATTCCTATTCCAGAGATCTGTGTTCGACCCTCTGATTCTATGATGCATTATTTTCCTTTATTGGCTTGAATATACAGAAGATTATTCATGTTGTATTTGCTCAGCATTAGTATTCAAAAGGCACCTAAAATGAACCAAAGGCCGTTTCACATAGAAATTTATGCTTATGACATACAGGTGGGTGATACCTCAGTTTCCCATCAAATGGAAGTAATTAGAATATAAGGTGCTTTTTTTCTTATGAATCTGACTCCATGGACTTAGCTGAGAGGTAAGAGGATTCCAGTGTGATAGATTTCTCCTGAGAGTTTGAGGTGGAAGTTTGTCATAGGACAAATAAAATCTGTTATCTATACATTAAAAAAAATCCAGTCATGAAGTTAAATATAAAAGAGCTTCTATAGTGCTATGCTTTGTGGTATGCTTTCAAAAGACGTACTTTCACTTTGACTTTGCCTACTTAATGAACACATCCAATCAGTCACCCTGTTAGTGAAAATGGGAAACAGACATCTTTGAGAATGGTAAATAACTGATCGTAAAAGAAATTCACAATTCACTTAACATAATGTCCTCCAGGTTCATCCATGTTGTCACAAGTGATGGGATTTTCTTCTTTTCTAAGACTGAATAGTGTTCCATTGTGTTTATATACCACATGTTTTAATCTATTCATCCATCGATGGACACTTAGGTTGATTCCATATCTTCACTATTGTGAGTGATGCTGCAATGAACATGAGAGTGCAGATATCTCTTTGCCATACTCTTTGCCA
>NW_012152352.1:734699-736886 GCF_000956105.1 Propithecus coquereli
TAAAGAATTAGCTTTAAATACCTGCTCAACTCAGAGAGTAGGAAGTCATCTTACATTGTACTATTAAGTAAGAAATTTTCTTGCATTCCTATTTTCTTTCCTGATCCCACCTCTTTGAACCTGAAAGATTCAGAAGCTTAGGTTATAAAAAATGGAAAAGGGGGAAATGAAAGCTTAGGGAAGAATGACCATAATAAGCTTCTCGGGCCATAGACTTCTCATTTACAGAAGGCCCCAAATGTGGATGAAGAAGCATTTTAACTTGAAATCAAGATGGGAGTTTAATTACTCTATAAGGCTCAACCATTTTAATTTTTGAATTGAGACAATGGTTTTCTGACTTGACCATAGGACTTGTTATTACCATGATTGATAAGGAAATAATGGGACTACTTGATCTTCATCAAGTTTATCAAAGAGTAGATGAACAATTTCCTCTACTGAATAATCCTAAAAAACAGAAGGTAAATGTAAAGTGATTTCTTGATTAAGTCCCACAGGTTGTACCTGTTCAGGATACCAGCCTTTTTCTCTGAGGCTTGTCATCACACTCCGAATAAAAGCTAAAGTGGCTGGTGCTCTGATCTCATCTCTTGCTGCCCATCCACTGATGCTGCCCACAATGCCTCGGCCACAGAGGCTTCCTTTCTGTTTCCTGAACTGAGCTTTTCCTTCCTCAAGTGTAAGATTCACGTTGTAGTCTGAAGGCTCTTCTTACCTCCTCCTGCTTCCTCCATTTATCCCTCACAAGCCTTCCTCCCAGTACATTTCTTACATATCTAATCCTATATTGCTGTCTGGTTGTGGAAGGACCCATACTGACACATGGTCATTGGTGACGTTTTTCAGAGCAACTTCAGTGGGAAGAAAAGCCTGATTTAAAAGGTTAAAGCATGAATGGAAGGTGATTAAATATAGAGGGTGAATGTGGATTATTCTTTAGGAAGTTTAGCTATAGATAATGACATCATATAGGGGATATGATAGTTAGAAGTAGAAGAGATGAGTTTTCTTGTTGTTGTTTTTGATACAGGTCTTAGGAAAATGAGGCTAAAGGGAGGTAACTAATATGCATCAGGGCTTTTTACTTATGGTAGAATATCCAATCCTCGAAGTAATTCTTTGGAGGTGGGTATTATATTCCTACTGAGATAAGGAAACTAAGCCTTATGGACTGTAGTCAATTTGCTTGCTCTGTTAAGGGATAGAGACAGGAATCAAATCCAGGATGAATGATTTCAAAGCTCTTCTTTTCCAAGATCTGACATGATGCCTTTGAAAGGAGCCAATGAGAAGGAGATGTTTGAAATTGTGGAAGAGAGAGGCAAATAATTGATAAATCTAGGTCCTAGAAGAGGCAAGAAATGGTATAACATCATCAGATCTGTGGAGACATCTTCCTCTGAGATAAGCATGCCTGTATATCAGCAGCTCTTGCCATTTGACTTTTTAAAACTTGCCAGCGACTAACCTTCTATTGCATTGGGAATAAAATTCAAACTTCTTACCATGTTCTTCAAGACCCACTCTGTTTTACCTCTGTTCAACTCTCTGGTTTCTTCTACCACTCTTACCATCCCTCACTCCATTCCAGATACACTGCCCCTTCCTTGAGCAAGTCAAGCTCTTGCTGGCCTAGGCCTTCGCAATAGTTTCTCCTTCTGCCTAAAAAACTCTTCCCTGAAATTGTTGTATGTCTGTCTCCTCAGCATTCAGCCCTCACAGCAAATCTCATTTTAGAAACCTCTGAAAAGTTATTTTTAAGTAATCCTTTCCCCAAGTTATTCTCTTCTACACTACTATTTAATTGGCTTTGTAGAAGGTAATGCTGTCTAAAATGATTGTACTTATTTTATTATTTTTTTTCCCATTCAAAAATTAACACCATAAATGTAGGAACCTTAGCTGGCGTGTTCTTGCTGTTTCCCCAGGGTCTAGAATGGTGCCTGGCATGTAGGAGGCATTTTCATTAAGAGTTGGAGATAAAAGGAAGGGAATTAAGAGTATTTATACCAGGATGCCTTGATTTTCTGTTTTACTGAATTTGGCAGCTGCTGAGAGTATGAGGGACAGAAGGATTTAGGAACACTTGGAATAGTGGCTGTGAATGGTGGAAGAGGGGAGTGAGTAAGTGATAAGTAAAAACATCAGCAGTGTGGTGAAAGAACTGACATTTCTCCTCTAGTA
>NW_012152352.1:736936-739068 GCF_000956105.1 Propithecus coquereli
GCTTTTCCTTCCTCAAGTGTAAAATTCACGTTGTAGTTTGAAGGCTCTTCTTACCTCCTCCTGCTTCCTCCATTTATCCCTCACAAGCCTTCCTCCCAGTACATTTCTTACATATCTAATCCTATATTGCTGTCTGGTTGTGGAAGGACCCATACTGACACATGGTCGTTGGTGACGTTTTTCAGAGCAACTTCAGTGGGAAGAAAAGCCTGATTTAAAAGGTTAAAGCATGAATGGAAGGTGATTAAATATAGATGGTGAATGTGGATTATTCTTTAGGAAGTTTAGCTATAGATAATGACATCATATAGGGGATATGATAGTTAGAAGTAGAAGAGATGAGTTTTGTTGTTGTTGTTTTTGATACAGGTCTTAGGAAAATGAGGCTACAGGGAGGTAACTAATATGCATCAGGGCTTTTTACTTATGGTAGAATATCCAATCCTCGAAGTAATTCTTTGGAGGTGGGTATTATTTTCCTACTGAGATAAGGAAACTGAGTCTTATGGACTGTAGTCAATTTGCTTGCTCTGTTAAGGGATAGAGACAGGAATCAAATCCAGGATGAATGATTTCAAAGCCCTTCTTTTCCAAGATCTGACATGATGCCTTTGAAAGGAGCCAATGAGAAGGAGATGTTTGAAACTGTGGAAGAGAGAGGCAGATAATTGATAAATCTAGGTCCTAGAAGAGGCAGGAAATGGTATAACATCATCAGATCTGTGGAGACATCTTCCTCTGAGATAAGCATGCCTGTATATCAGCAGCTCATGCCATTTGACTTTTTAAAACTTGCCAGCGACTAACCTTCTATTGCATTGGGAATAAAATTCAAACT
This sequence comes from Propithecus coquereli, assembly GCF_000956105.1. Classification (NCBI taxonomy): domain Eukaryota; kingdom Metazoa; phylum Chordata; class Mammalia; order Primates; family Indriidae; genus Propithecus; species Propithecus coquereli. Next base: position 737,775 of record NW_012152352.1, read on the forward strand.
TCTTACCATGTTCTTCAAGACCCACTCTGTTTTATGTCTGTTCAACTCTCTGGTTTCTTCTACCACTCTTACCATCCCTCACTCCATTCCAGATACACTGCCCCTTCCTTGAGAAGGTCAAGCTCGTGCTGGCCTAGGCCTTCACAATAGTTTCTCCTTCTGCCTAAAAAACTCTTCCCTGAAATTGTTGTATGTCTGTCTCCTCAACATTCAGCCCTCACAGCAAATCTCATTTTAGAAACCTCTGAAAAGTTATTTTTAAGTAATCCTTTCCCCAAGTTATTCTCTTCTACATTACTATTTAATTGGCTTTGTAGAAGGTAGCACTGTCTAAAATGATTGTGCTTATTTTATTATTTTTTTTCCCATTCAAAAATTAACACCATGAATGTAGGAGGAACCTTAGCTAGCGTGTTCTTGCTGTTTCCCCAGAGTCTAGAATGGTGCCTGGTATGTAGTAGGCATTTTCATTAAGAGTTGGAGATAAAAGGAAGGGAGTTAAGAGTATTTATACCAGGATGCCTTGATTTTCTATTTTACTGAATTTGGCAGCTGCTGAGAGTATGAGGGACAGAAGGATTTAGGAACACTTGGAATAGTGGCTGTGAATGGTGGAAGAGGGGAGTGAGTAAGTGATAAGTAAAAACATCAGCAGTGTGCTGAAAGAACTGACATTTCTCCTCTAGTAGTAAATAAAATTGTAAACGTCTGCGAATCTGGGAGGCATGTATTTTCCCTGTGTTCTTATTTGAGTTCTGCTTTCCTATAAGGTCAATAAATACACAAATGATTTTAAGAATTTTTCAATTGCATTGATGCATTTTGGTTGTCTTCCTGCTGCCTCAGAGACTTCAAAAATAAGACCCTGTTGACCTGTGTTCTTCTTCCCCCCTCTCCAGTTTAAGTAAAAATTAAATTGATCTTTTATCCCCCAGCATTTTTTTACATCAATCTGTTTTTTCTTTATTCTTCCTTTCTTTCCCTTCTAAGCAATTTATGTGCCTCATGTTCAACCACTTTCCATCCTAAAGGAGGTAGTTTCATTTTCTTTCTTATTCAAGGAAAAAGAAAGTACAAAATCACTAGGTAGGGAATTGTTAGAATTCTTAACTTTTTGTTTTTAATATTCAGTTTGTTTCTGTGGAATTTCTGTCATTTGTTCTCCCTGTTACCTATATTATTTCAGAAATTTTATAATCCAATAATAGGGGATTACAGGGCAATGTGTTCTTCTTTCTAAACTTACTATGAGTTTGGGAAATATATCACATAAAAAAAATACCAGTGCCTTCAG
>NW_012152352.1:739118-740378 GCF_000956105.1 Propithecus coquereli
ATAATCTCATTTGTTTATTTTTGCTTTTTTTGCCTATATTTTGGGGGTCATATTCAAAATATCATTACCTAGTCCAATGTCATGGAGCTTTGCCCCTACGTTTTACAGTTTTATGTCTTATGTTTACATCTTTAATCCAGTTTACTTTGATTTTTGTAGACGGTGTGAGATGAGGGTCTATGTCATTATTTTGCCTGTGAATATCCAGTTTTCCCAACACTATTTATTGAAGAGACTGTCCTTTCCCCATTGTGTGTTCTTGGCACCTTTGTCAAAAACCAATTGACCATAAAAGCATGGATTTATTTCTGGGCTGTTTATTCTCTCCCATTGGTCTATGTATCTTTATTAATACCAGGACCATGCTGTTTCAATTGCTATAACTTTGTAGTCAATTTTGAAGTCAGGTAGTATGATGCCTCCAGCTTTGTTTTCCTTTGGCTATTTGGGGTCTTTTGTGGTCATATATGAATTTTAGGGCGGCTTTTTATGTTTCTGTGAAAAATGTCGTTGGAATTTTGATAGGGATTCCATTGACTCTATAGATCACTTTGGATAGTATAGATATTTTAGCAATATTAATTCTTCCAATCCATGGACACATGCTATCTTTCCATTTACCTGACATGTAATTTCTTTTCACAACTCTGGTCTGTGTCCCTGTTATTTCTCATTTGGACTACTCTAATAGGCTTTTTCATCCTTCCACATTTGCATCCATCCTCTACATCTATTTGTCACAGAGTCACCAAAGTAATTCCTTGAAAGCATAGCTCTGACCATTTCACTCCTTAATAGGATGCTAAAAAAATTGTTTGGCTAAGGTTTTTAGGCAAAAACCATCGGATAGTAAAGGGAATTGGAATGTAGAATATCTTTTGAAATTTCAAAAGTAGACAGCCAAAACTAGCTACATGATTCTAGAATACATTACACACATCAAGAGTATAAAAAGTTTATTGAGACAGAGGAAGATTCATACAGAGGACATTTTAAGAGGAATTCTCTGGAGAGAACCTGGCTATGATCCCTCCACCAATTATTTAGAGAGGATACTTTAGTGAAACTATTCAGAGATCTGAATATATTGTATGATGCCTACAGAATGGGTGACATGGTAAATTTTTTTTTTTTTTTTACTCGCACCTGAGAAATTTAAGGTCTGGAGCTGGCAGCTTAGTTGCTGATGCTGGAATTAAGCTCACTTTGTTGGGTTTGGTCTATGCCTGTAGTGTTCAGTAGGAAAAGGATTTGTGCACA
>NW_012152352.1:744173-744846 GCF_000956105.1 Propithecus coquereli
TTTAATCCTGACCCTATCCCATTTGTTTGCTTCTTTGCTTGTTTTATTTTTTGACATAGCCTCAAATTTTCAGATTGGAAGTACCATGGACATTTATGGAGATTTTTAAACCTAAAATCATAACAGCTTCTAGAGTCCTAACATAATGATATTTTCAGTGTAAAAATATAATAATCATTAGCATTCTGTAGTCCGCATAAAATAAATAATATCATTCATGTAGTTGACAGGACAGAAGATAAAAGTCAATAAAAAGAATTATTTATTAAAAAGATCTAATGTTACAAGAACAGTACACAGAACTATTATCTGACTGTGCCTTCCACATGGTGTATACCTTATATATAGTATATATACAGATTGTATACAATATATTTAGTGGTTTAACATGGGGGCCACAGTACCTTCATTTGGGTATGGAAAACATTTGCTTTCATGAAATTTCTAATTATAAGGAGAGTTGTTTTCTTCACAGTTAATTGACATTATACAAAAATACAGTCTCTTTAGTAATTTAAGACTGTGTGGTTACTATCCCATCCAAGAAAAAGCTCACTTAGTACTGTAGCTGAAAAATAACGTACCTTGATAAGGAATGCTGTTCTGCTTTCTAAAAAGTAACAAATATGTAATACATAGGTACATAAACATTGAAAACCTGTTGTTTTAAATA
>NW_012152352.1:744896-746654 GCF_000956105.1 Propithecus coquereli
GTGGCTATTTCTCAAGGAATCTAAGGCAGAGGCTTTTTCAAGTTTTTATTATGGAAAATATTAAGATTACACAATGTAGGGAATAGTATAATAATGTCTATTAACCCGTCACTCAACAATTATAATAATTATGAACATTCTGCTATTCTTGTTTTATATATTCTACTCCCCAAATTCTGTTTATTTTACTTGAATATTTTAAGGCAAATTCTAGACACCATATCATTTTACCTACACATACTTCAGTATGTATCTCTAACTGATAAAGACTTAAAAAAAACATTAGCACTACTATCATTGCTTCTCTTTCATCTAATATTTAGTCCGCATTCAAATTTTTCTCATAGTCTCAAAGGCATTTTTTAAATAGTTGATTTGTTTGAATCATGATCCTGAGAAGGTCCACATGTGGCATTTTGATGATATTGTTCTTCAGTCTATTTTAATGTCATAACAGTTCTATTCCCCACTTTTTATCTGTATGCCATTTACTTGTGGAAGAAACTGGGTCTTTTGTCTCTGTAGAATATCCCACATTCAGGATTTATCTGATTACTTTCTTGTGGTATTATTTAAGAAATTCTTTTTTCTCCAGCATTTCATGCAAAAAAGCAGTTAGAGTTTTGATCAAGTTCATGATAAATGCTTTTAAAGCACGAATATTAAAGAGGTAGTGCCATGTTCATTCTATTCTATCATATCAGGATGTACTAAATGTTTGTGTGTCTCTCTTTCAGTCATGTTACAATCAGTAGGTTCAGATGATATTCACCTGATATTTCTACTAAAAGTTCTTCATCAACATTTTACCTAATGGTTTAACATCTGCTGATAATCATTGCCTGACTAAATGATTTACTATTTTTTAAAATTCCATCATTCCTCTTGCATTTATTAGCTGTGATTCTTCTCTAAAGGAGAGCTATCCTTTATTAACTACAGTCAAGTGCCATATGATAATATTTGGGTCAATGTAGGACGTTGATCCCATAAGATTATATAATACCATATTTCTACTGTACCTTTTATATGTAGATATGTTAAGATACACAAATACTTAGCAATGTGTTATAATTGCCTACAGTATTCAGTACTGTAACATGCTGCACAGGTTTGTAGCCTAGGAGCAATAGGCTATACCATATAGCCTAGGTGTGTAGTAGGCTATACCATGCAGGTTTGTGTAAGTACACTCTATGATTCTCACACAATGACGAAATCGCCTAAGGATGCATTTATCAGAATGTGTTTTCATCACTAAGTGATGCATGACTGTATTTGGTTATTCTGAAGCACAGTCCTTACAGAAAAGGCTGAATGAAATCTTAGTTCTTTCCCTTTTTATAACAATTCTCAAAAGGTTGATTCCTGCATCCAACAAAGATAACCAATGATTTGTGCGTGTGTATTAGTATGAAAGTATGGAGTTTTTAGATGGCCAATGTATTTCAATTCATTGCAGTCATTATTCTTTTTGAACTCCAGTTGTTTCACTTTGCCAAAGGGAAGTCTTTAAAATATCCTTTTGTCATGACCACAGTGGTCTTTTTATAGGTGTAATAAGAAGTTCCAGGCTCATCCTGTACATTTCGTACCTGAAGCTTTAAATCAGCCATTTCTCTAAGAAAGTCCTGATTTCTTTTAGTGGTCAATGGAATTTGGAGACCACAATTTGTACATTATTTATGCATTATTTGTATTATTTGTGTATTTATGGTATGCATTGTTCTTCTAGGCCTTTTCAGTGGACAAAGTTAG
>NW_012152352.1:746704-747610 GCF_000956105.1 Propithecus coquereli
CACTTTTAAGGATGCTAAAATTAATTAGTAAGTTCAGGTGGTGGTACTCCAATGTCAAATTCCTCATCAACTATTCTTGTAATCATTTATTTTAGCATCCCTTGATAAATATTATCTGAGTAAATATTTCATTAGGGGTTGCAAATTTGGTATTTTCCAAATATTTTATTTTTTTCCTCCATATTCCACTGGGAACATTTTCAAGATGGATCTTGTGTCATGACACTGTTTGTCTTTTCAACTTCCTGGCTTTCTGGCACTACTATAGATGTGGCCCTATCCTGTACAATTCTTGCTCCAGATATTGAATTGACTGTTTCTCCAAGGAGCCATGCTTACCTTTAATGGATAACAGGGACTTTTTCAGCCCAGGTTCCCTAGCAAAAAGATTTTGATGCAATCTCAGGGCAGTATGAATAAGGGGGAAAAGGAAGTGAGAAAAGAAAGAATGGGAAGCAAAGCAAGATGATGTGCACTCAGCTTTCATTGCTTTATGCTAAGCTTTGATGGAACCACACCCTTTCCAAATACATCTGCATGGCCATGGGAGACATTTCCAGATAGGATGCATGAGAAAAACAGACAAACATGCTTCAGAGAAAAGAGTGGGGAGCAAGTGTATCTGTCTGGCTCCATTTGTCTTTTAATTCTCACTGGTCAAAGTGCACCTCTTGAGGAATTATCTTTGTCCACGTCTGTTCTGCATCATCCAATAATTTTAGGAGCTAGTTGGGCAGTAAGATCTGCATTGTGACATTTTAAATGAGTACAGAAGTTGTAAGAGGGACCTAGGAGTGTGCCTGGTTGATGGCTTTGAGAGTGGCAGCCAGAGGGTAGCACCCAGTGCTCCAGGTCAGGTGTCGGTTGGTCCGAGGCAGTAGGATTGAGTAGACCTGAAAGGAGTTA
>NW_012152352.1:753411-753939 GCF_000956105.1 Propithecus coquereli
TTTTCATTTTAAAATAATTTTAGATATACTGAAAAGTTGTAAGAATAGAACCAAGAATTTACCAAGATTCCTTAAATGTTGACATTTTATCATTTTTGCTTTATTGTTATCTCTATAAATATATACATTTTCCCGAACCATTTGAAATGAAATTACAGATATGATGCACCTTTTCCTCTAAATATTTTAATGTATAGTTCCTAAAATCAAGACATTTTATGATATAACCACAGTGCAGTTTTTAAAAATAGGAAATTAATGTTGATATTATCAAATCTAAAGGTATCCAAATTTTATTAATTGTCCTAATAATGTCCCTTTTCTCATCTTGTATTTTTATGTAAGAATTCAGAGTTTATCAAGTATTATGATAATAGCTTTTCCTCAAAGTTCCAATCTATCCTATTCTTTTCTACACTGTATTTGCCTTCCATCTCACTTTATGGCATCAAAAAGAAAAAATCATAAGCGGTTCCTCTAGTCTGAGTCCAAGCTGATAAATATGTTGAATAACATAGGGCCACACGC
>NW_012152352.1:755514-755824 GCF_000956105.1 Propithecus coquereli
CAGTTTCATTGTTTTGTCCTTTTTCATAATTGGTATCATGATATGATTGCTTTGATAATGGAAAGAGAAATGGCTTTGCAGTCACACAGATTTCAATTCAAAACAATTTCCTATAAAACAAACAAAAACAATCTTCTATACCTTCCTGGCTGGGCAAATTTTGGCGAGTTACTAACCTTTCTAAACCTCAATTTACTCTACTATATGGTAGGGACAATAATGCCTATTTCATCATTTTGTTAGGAGAATGACATGAGAAGACACATGTAAAATACCTTGCACAGGACCTGGTGCCTGATAAGCTTAATAA
>NW_012152353.1:0-414 GCF_000956105.1 Propithecus coquereli
AAAAGAAAAATATAACACATAGGTGACAAATAAATATAAGAAAAAAGGCCCAACCTCAACAGTAACAAAAGAAATACAAATTAAAACAATTACATGACATTTTTTGCCTGTGTTGGTGAAGTAAGAGGGGAATTAAGATCTCTCTTGTGAGCTATAAAGCACATATTGGCAAAGAATTTCTCATGGGAAAACTTGCTATATGAAAAAAAAAGTCTTTAGAAAATGTGCTTAACATTGACCATACAATTCCACTGATACAAACTTATTCTAAGGAAATAAGCAGTGGAGTGAGAAAATTTTTCACTTTGGAGATGTATAAGACAGCGTAGTTTTTACTACCAAGTTAATGCAAATAATCCAAAGTTCTAACAACAGGATATTTTTCAAGTAAATTCTATATAATAGATTATTTTC
>NW_012152353.1:2264-2968 GCF_000956105.1 Propithecus coquereli
GTTCTCCAAGAGACATTTGGAAATGTCTGGAGACATTTTGAATGTCACACTTGGGGATGGGGAGCAGGGGTGATGAGGTTGCTATTGGTATTTAATGGGTAGAGGCCAAGAATTCTGTTAAATGTCCTACAATATCCTACAGAACAGCACCTCACAACAAAGAATTATTTGGCCAAAATGTCAGTATTTCCAACATTGAGTAATCCTACTGTAGGGTAACCCCTAAAACAATAAACGCATGTGTAGCTAACAGAAGTCATAATGTAATAATGAAAATAATTTATTAATCCAAGAGAAGGCTAGAAAATATTTTATTAAAGAAAGACATAATGGATAGGAGAAATATAAACAAGAATAAGATGTTAGTATCAAAATTTGAATATATCAGTAATTACATTAACTATAAGTGGATTAATAAGTGTTACAGTTAGACTGTATTAAAAATTAAAAAATAACTCATCTGTATGCTTCTTCAAAGAGACATACTTGAAATGCAAAGGTACAAAATGATTGAAAATAAAAGGATAGAAAGAGATGTGCCATGAAAACATTCACCAGAAGAAAGCTAATGTAATGATTCCAATAGGAAACAAATTTGACTTAAGGTATCACGTATTACTTGAGATAAAGAGGGACATTTCATAATGATAGGTCAATGTAATAGAAAGACATAAATATCCTCAATTTGTAAGCACTTAATAACA
>NW_012152353.1:8405-8944 GCF_000956105.1 Propithecus coquereli
CATCCCTGCCAGACCTGCTGCACCACTTTCCTACTCTGCTGCAGGCACCCATGCAGCCGAAAGGTTCCTCTGGGATGAGGTCCCCTCCCAGGGTCTCAAACAGAAATCAGAGTGAAAACCCCTCTGCTCCTGGCTACCTCCTCAGTCTTTCTAACACCCAGGACCCTTGGTTTGGGTCCAGTGGGAGAGAAGTCACGTATCTCTGACCATTTGCTCGCCTATCTCTTATCCTCTTCTCTGCCTATACTTTGTTGGCTCAAAAACGTGATGTTTCTCCCACCCATTTTGTCTGACCTGAAGCCCTCTTAGATCATTTCCTTCACCTTACCTGGGTCAGTCAATCTCCAGTCCTAACCGCCCCAGGCAAAGGGTCTACGGAAGGAGTTATGTGCTGAATCCTTCAGTGGAAGCTGCAGGACAATTAAGAGTTAGGGACAGCCAGAAATGAAAATATATTGGCTTAACAGCCCCAAAATATTGTATCTATTAAATATATATTGCATGCGTAGTGTGTCTCTGGCACTTTATATGTTTTATAG
>NW_012152353.1:8994-9671 GCF_000956105.1 Propithecus coquereli
ATTTTTTCAAGAACCACTATATTATTTTTCATAGCAGCTGCACCATTTTATATTCCCAGCAACAGTGCACAGGGGTTCCAGTTTCTCCACATGCTCACCAACACCTGTTATTTTCTAGGTTTTTTGGATGGTAGTCATCCTGATGGGTGTGAGGTAGTACCCCACTGTGGTTGTGCTGGACCCTTGACTGGCTCGCCCCCCCACAGGACCCATCCCTAGGAAGCAGCCTGCCATATGGGGTCCTGGCTAGGCCTCCAGGAAGAGCCTGAACATAGCGGGGAGATCGATAGTTCTTACAACTCGTAATAGGTTCCCAATATTGTCATTTGTTCATTAAGCCTAAGACATATAACATCTGTTGTATACAGTTAATCCATGGGGAGGGAATGACAAACAAGATGACAGACTGAGTGCTGGATTTCTGTGAGTGAGCACCATTTCCAACTCTCCAGTGCAAACTAAATAAGCACCTTTCAGGAGGTTGTTCAGCTATAGGGCTCTTTATGCTACACATGTACCATGTCAGTAGAATAGCCATAGCTATAGAACAGAAAAATAGTGATTGAATGAAAGAGGACTCTGCTGACAGCTAGACTGTTAGACTAGAGGAGAGTGGGGGAGGCGGGGATGGGACTGAGGATTAACACAGAAACCACAACTCTCAAAACATAAGCCGC
>NW_012152354.1:0-675 GCF_000956105.1 Propithecus coquereli
GGATCAGCCTATGTGAAAGTCTTGCTCACCATTTTTTCATACCTTTGGTGCCTCCAACAGCATGCTTTTGGAAAGCCTCAGAGGATTTCTTCTACATATCTACCTTGCAGCTATCTTGATGCAACTCCAGGCCTTATAGCTGTTGGGTGTCCTACGGACAAGCCAGTTAGTAGGGAGTCCAGGGAGAGCCCTGCAGATAGAAAAGACCCTTGGGCTTGGAGTCTAGTGTCTTTTGAACCCAGATCCCTACCTCTTTCCTGGGAATCCTTGGGCAATCTAAGTCTCTTTGGGACTCAGAGTTGGTTCAGGTTTTTTTTCTATAAAATGAGAAAAATAGTTAGTATTTATTGGGTTCTTAACAGAGTCCATGCTCTGTTCTAAGCATACAAGTATTAATTCAGCTGATCCTCCCAACAATCTTTTGAGGCGGGAACTGAAAAGGGAGGATATGCTTATGGCTCCACAGCCAGCAGGTCTCAGGTGCGTGTTGTGAGCTCAGGCAGAGTTCGGTTCTGCGCCCTTTGCCCATAATCATGACATTAACAATGACCCCTGGGTCCCTGACCTTACGAGGCTGGCGTAAGGACTAGATATCAGAGAGCTTTTTAAAATCCATACAGTTACACAAATGGAGATTATTGTTAGACCATTTTCCTTTTCATCTTAGCAGAAGGC
>NW_012152354.1:2650-3795 GCF_000956105.1 Propithecus coquereli
TATTTTGTTAATTGCTTTCTGTCTTTGTAGTTCTTTTGTCCCTCTTTTCTTCTCTTGCTGTTGACCTTTGTATTTCATTGATTCTTTTTTTGTATCGATATGCTTTGATTTCTTTCTCTTTTTCTTTTTTATAGGTTCTAAGGTATCTTTTAAGCTTACCATGGGGCTTTCATAAAACATCGTATAGTAGTCTATTTTAAGCTGATAACAACTCAACTTCACAAGAGACAAAAAGGGACATTATATAATGATAAAAGTATTAATTCATCAGGAAGATATAACAATTGTAAAGAGAGATGCACCCAACATCAGATCACTTAAATATACAAAGTAAACACCCAACATCAGATCACTTAAATATACAAAGTAAACACTGGTAGAATTGAAGAAAGAAATAGAGAGCAATGCAATAATAGTAGGAGACATCAATGCTCCACTTTCAATAATGGATAGAACATTCAGATAGACAGCAGACTTGAACAAAAATGTATACCAAATGGTCCTCACAAACACACAGAATATTTCATCCAACAGCAACAGAATATGCATTTTGCTCAAAAGCACACAGAATATTCTCCAGGATAGATCACATGTTGGGTCACAAAACAAGTCTTAACAAATTTAAGAAGGTTGAAATTATACCAAGTATCTATTCTAACCACAATGGAATGAAACTAAAAATCAATAGCAGAAGGAAAACTGAAAAATTAAAAAACACATGGAAATTAAACAACATATTCCTGAACAGCCCCTGGCCAAAAAAGAAATCAAAAGGGAAATTAGAAAATATGTTCAGACAAACAAAAACACTATATACTAAAATCTATAGAATGTGACAATTGTTGTTCTAAGAGAGAAGTTTATAGAAATAAATACCTACATTAAAAAAGAAATACCTCAAATAAACAATCTAAGTTTACATTTGAAGGAACTAGAAAAAGAACAAACTGAGTGCAAGATTAGCAGAAAGAAGGAGGTAAAAAATAAAGATTAGAGCAGACATAAGCAAAATAGAGAATAGAAAAACAATTGAAAAATCAAGAAAATTCAGAGGTTTTTTTTTGGAAAAGATAAACCACATTGACAAACAGTTAGTTAGACTAATTAAGGAAAAAAATAAAGAATACTCAAAATCAGAAATGAAG
>NW_012152354.1:6760-7126 GCF_000956105.1 Propithecus coquereli
TATTCACACGCAAAAGAGTAAAATTGGTCCCTTAAATTACACCATACGCCAAAATCACTTAAAATGGTTAAAGAATTAAACATAAGACCTGAAACCGTAAAACTCTTACAAGAAAACATAGGGGGAAACCTTCATTACATTGGTTTTAGTAATGATTTCTTGAATATGACACCAAAAGCATAGGCAACAAAAGCAAAGATAGATAACTGAGATTACATTAAACTAAAAGCTTCTGCATAGAAAAGCAAATGATTTGTTAATCATGAAAGGCAACCTACAGAATGGGAAAAATATTTGAAAACCATATATATGATAAGGAATTAATGTTTAAAATGTATAAGGACCACCTATAACTCAACAACAATA
>NW_012152354.1:9274-10339 GCF_000956105.1 Propithecus coquereli
ACCCATCTGCATTAAAGAAAGAGCATCAGGGTATAGTTTGGAGTTGCAGAAACAATTATTAAAGTTAGAATATATTGGCCCCTCTCCCAAATTGTCAACAAAATGATTTAGAAAAGATAAAGTGAGCGAAAGGAGATAAGCTTTGAGAACCTACTGTGTTCTAGGCACTATGCTAAATGTTTTCATGAATTTTCTAATCTTAATATTAACCATTGTAAAACATTATTATATCTATTTTACAGATTAGAAAATTGAAGATAATGGAGTCAAATAAATTGCATAAGGTCACACAGCGGGTAAATGGCAGTACCTTGATTTGAATCCAAGTCTACTTGATTCCAAAGCTCATGTTTAGAAGACAACACATAATGGATTCTGCTTTTCTGAAAATCTACACATTCTTCCAAGCTTAGGTATTCCCATATGCGGCCTAGTTTAGGTCTAGTTCCAGAAGTATTACAGATGAGCATCTTTAATACCTTGTATAGATATTAAATTACATGAAGTAAGACTTGGAAGTCTGTAATACAGTTTTATAGAGTAGCGGATTTCTTACCTCTTTCCTTAACCATGGTTTCTTTTTTTTCCAAGATAAAAGATAAAGAACCTCTGGGTGAGTATCCAGTAAGTTTTAAATCCTAATACTGGTTGAGCCGTTTCTAGTTTCATGAGTATAAAAAGCTCATATAACATTTTCTAGACAGAATTTCATGACCTATAAAAAACACCTGGCTGTCACTTAGATAATTGTCATGGAGATCAAATAAGATGGTGCAAAGTGATCAAAGTGTGGAATTACTAGTCACTGAATAGCCAAAGAAATCTTGAACAAAAAGAACAAAGCTGGAGGCATCCTGCTACCTGGTTTCAAAATATGCTACAAAGCTTTAGTAATCAAAACAGCATACTAATGGCATAAAAACAGACCAATGGAACTGAATATAGAAGCCAGAAATAATTACACACATTTACAGTCAATTGATTTGTGACAAAGGTACCAAGAGCACAGAATGGGGAAAGGGCAGTCTTTTCAATAAATGATGTTGGAATAATGGGATATTCACA
>NW_012152355.1:0-594 GCF_000956105.1 Propithecus coquereli
ATAACTCCTATAACCACACGCAATAGTTGTGTATCTTTGTGCAGAGTGAGGGTTATATTTTGTAACATCTATGCCTCATTGCATAAACATATAAATAACTAATGTAACATTCAATTTACATTGTTTATATATTCAAATAAAACAATATTAAATGTATCAGAGTTCATTTATTTGGAATCATCGAAATGTCAAAATACCACTATACCCACTGGCCACTTTAAAGGACTATGTAATGTCAAAACTACAAATTAAAACTATGTTAAAACTTACGTTAAGGTTAAAGACTGCGTTAGTTACAGTAGTCTCCCCTTACCCCCAGTTTCACTTTCGAGATTTGTTACCCCAGGTCAACTGCAGTCCCAAAGTATTACATTACAATAAGATATTTTGAGAGAAAGAGACTACATTCACATAGCTTTTATTACAAAATATTGTTGTAATTGTTCAATTTTTCTATTAGTTATTGTAAATCTCTTACTGTGCCTAATTTACAAATTAAATTTTATCATGGGGCCAGGCACAGTGGCTCACACCTGTAATCCCAGCACTTTGGGAGGGGAAGTGGGAGGATTCCTTGAGGCCAGGAGTTCAAGA
>NW_012152355.1:817-2584 GCF_000956105.1 Propithecus coquereli
AGAAGTAAAAATGAATTTTCTATAAACCACTTACTCATGTTTATTGCTTTTACTGCTACAGTTAATAAAGATTTCAAATTGTATTTCCCTGTTTTTTAGTTGGTGTTTTAAATCATCTTTGTCAACCAAGGTGACAAGTTTTAGAAAGATATGCTCACAGATTTATAAAGATATGCTCATGTCATATGTTCATAGTTTCTGAATATATAGAACTTTCTTATATTAATTAAGGCATTTTTGGTCATAAACTCTATATAGTATTTTATCTTCTATGGAGGAGTTACAAAAAGCTAATCTAATTTTCAATTTCTGGGCAGATGATAGCATTTACCGAGTAATCCTAGGCATTATAAACTGATTATAAAATAACTATAATAAACAGAGAGCTTACCTGGAAGGAAGGACAAACAAAACATGAACATAAAAAATGTGAGCAACCAGAAAAAAAACACAGTGAAATCTCAAGTAACTGATGTAATGAAAGCAGTCAAGAGAAAAGTGACACAAAACTAGTCAAAATATGGTCCAAAAAAGATTAGCTTACATAAAATTACATCCTATATTGAGGAATTAATTTACAGATATCATCCAAAAATATACAATTAATTCAATCACAATAGTTTAAAACACCAGTCACCAGTCACACCAGCTTATAATCCGATGTATATCATCACAGCCTTCAGTATCCTCATCCATAAAAATAAACAATAGAATCTCTTTTTAGCATTGTATTAGAAAAAAAGTGCTAAGGATTATACCCAGTGTTTACAAGAATGCAATGAAACTGGAAATCCCATAAACTGTTAACTGCACTGTAAATTAGGAACAGCAACTTGAAAGCAGGTATTTAGAACCAATAAAATCTACCTTAAGCCTTCTATACTTCCACCACTGATAACAAATTTATCAAATGTAATAATTTATGCCTATAAATATCCTATTATTTCTATATTTGTCAGCCACCAAGTCCACTGACCAAAAGAAATAACTCCTATAACCACACGCAATAGTTGTGTATCTTTGTGCAGAGTGAGGGTTATATTTTGTAACATCTATGCCTCATTGCATAAACATATAAAAAAAGATTTTAGCCTCCAATCTATAATATTCAACTATTGACTGCAAAACATATATCCTTGGCACAACCCGGCCCCACTCCCTTGGGACCTCCTGAGGGCACTGCCTTGACCACCATGGCTCCCGCTGACCGGGGCCTCCTTAAGGGCTTCCTTGCAATCTCACATTCTGCCTGTTTGTAATTAAAAACACTATGTGGACTAATTTAAGATCAAGCAAGTAGAGGTCAAATTATTTATGGTTCTGCTATCTCTAAAATTTGCTTCTATTGAAGGTTATTACAGAAAGGGTCATATTAAAAATGCTTCAATATACACTGGGAAACTCTAGTCGCTCAAAGTCACAGCAAGTCCCAGTTGAAAATTTTCATTTAGAACTGAGTGTCAAGACAAACTGTTTCCTCTGAGGAGCTGGAATTCTCTACTTATGGATAACGTATCAGATGTACCTTTATGTTCTGTTACTGGAAAGCTTAAGTGTCAAACCTGATGTTGAATAAAAACTACATTAAAGCTTGCGGATTACATGTTAACTTCCTTCTCCTTTCCTTGGTTATGATCTTCCATTTCTATTTTATTAATAGCCTTAATTAGAAGCTACTCCCAAGCATTTTTTAGAGAGAAGCACAGTATAAATAAACTCAGTAAATAAATTTAAAAGTGCAACATAGTGATGAAAATGTTCTAGAAC
>NW_012152355.1:3999-4396 GCF_000956105.1 Propithecus coquereli
TATTTCCCTGTTTTTTAATTGGTGTTTTAATTCATCTTTGTCAACCAAGGTGACAAGTTTTAGAAAGATATGCTCACAGATTTATAAAGATATGTTCATGTCATATGTTCATAGTATCTGAATATATCGAACTTTCTTATATTAATTAAGGCATTTTTGGTCATAAACTCTATATAGTATTTTATCTTGTATGGAGGAGTTACAAAAAGCTAATCTAATTTTCAATTTCTGGGCAGACGATAGCATTTACCGAGTAATCCTAGGCATTATAAACTGATTATAAAATAACTATAATAAACAGTGAGCTTACCTGGAAGGAAGGACAAACAAAACATGAACATAAAAAATGTGAGCAACCAGAAAAAAAACACAGTGAAATCTCAAGTAACTGATGTAA
>NW_012152356.1:0-377 GCF_000956105.1 Propithecus coquereli
AATTTATAAATTAGGCATAGAGATTAACTAATAATAAAATAGAACAATTATAACAATTTACCATAACGAAAGTTATGTGAATGTAGTCTCTCAAAATATCTTATTAGTACTGTATTCACTTTTCTTTATCTTGTGATGTGAGAATGATAAAGTGCCTGTGTGATGAGATGAAGTGAGGTGAATGGCACAGGCATCCTTTCCTGCAGTAAATGGCTCAGTGTCACTGTTTCAGGGGATCCCTTGCAGAAGTCTTCATGTAGGCTCAATGCTTTCCGGCACAATGCATTGCCATCGATGGGAACGTATTTTCTGTTCCTGTCTTCCACTCACAAATTTAATGCCTTTTCCATCTTAACTAAGCACTTATCACTCACTGT
>NW_012152356.1:1572-2547 GCF_000956105.1 Propithecus coquereli
TATGCTGATCCCCGAGGGCATTCACATATTTTAAAATGAGCGTTGACCCCACAGCAATGATCTACAACCTAAGTAATGCTCGCATAATGGAGGTATATATACAGTATAATAGAATCAACCAGGAGGGGGCCTGCAGAAGGGGGCATGGCATGGAGAGAAGGCACAGAGAGATCAAACAACATGTACACTGTGAGGGAGACACAGTGCTCAAATGCTCCGCTTCCTCTCTCTGGCTTACCCATTGAATCACACCATCTCTTTCTCAACAAAGCTGAAGTCACAAAATTCAGTGATGTGACCTAAATTTGGGTAGGGGTGGGAGTGTTTTCTGGTGCATCTAACACAATGTGTCACACAGTGGGTATTCAATACATGATTCTTATTGATAATGACATCCCTAATAGGTTGTTTGCACATCAAATGCTTATAATCACAGATCACTGATTATCAAAAGATGATTAGGTGTTTACAATAATACAGAAAAGGTCACAAACAGGTAAGAAACAGAAAGAAGAGAAACCTATTAATCATCGGGATGACCTAGGAAATAGAGCAGAAAAGCATCAATGTCATGAAAGGCATGAAGCAAGGTAATGTGCTAGCTTCTGTGCAAGCAGTTTCATTAAAACATGCCAGGTCTGGGAAATAGTGAAGAAATGGTTATTTTTAGGGTGCAGAGAACATATTCTCAGGTCCTATAAAATAGTGTGAATATAGTGGGCTTCAATAGAAAAATTCATTACTTTACACAGAAAGCAAATGACAGAGGAGTCAGAGAAAAAGCCTTTCATATTAAAAAAATGAAAAATAAATTCTCATTTGCCATAACTATCTATTCAATAGAATATAATGAGGAATACTATAAATTCCCCCATCTTTCTTTTCGAAATAAAAATATCACTTAAGAAATCAATGTGGAAATGTTAATATTTTAAAACTGTGCTAAATTCAGAAAAAATGGTTAATAAGAGATTG
>NW_012152356.1:4794-4995 GCF_000956105.1 Propithecus coquereli
TACACACTTGCTAATGACAATTTTATACATAATGAACCCCACAGAGAAACTATTAATGAATTTGCCAACTTGTTGCATGTGAATCTAACACAAAAATGTGAACATCAACTGTATTTATATATACAACAAAAAATGAAGTTTAACAAATGATATAACGTATAGTAGTTTCAAAAACAAATAATCTAAAAATGATGTGAATTA
>NW_012152356.1:8025-8371 GCF_000956105.1 Propithecus coquereli
GCTACAATTTTGTTCAAAGGGCAATGTGGGCAATGTGACCAGCCCCAGAGTAAGAAAGATGGTAAAGCCATGAACATCTTCTAAACCGATTATACTTTTTTTGCCTGCTTTTGAGATACTTTCCCAGGTTTTCTTGCAGCTAAAGGTTGCCAGGTGACAGAGTTCTGACTAATAAAAAATAAAGTCTGTTAAGAAAGCCAAGTTGTTTTGTTGTTTCTTCTAAGGAAGATTTTTCTTCTGACTAAAGAGGGTAGGAGGAGAGGGTGGAGGGAGGTCAAAGAAGAAAATCTCTTCCCTCCCTCCTGATTTGATGGCAGATATGTGAGGACATGATATTTATAGCTGT
>NW_012152357.1:0-645 GCF_000956105.1 Propithecus coquereli
ATGTGTTTTGAATGGCATGTTACACAGCAATGATTGTTCCATTGCCAAATAGACAGTTAAGCGCTATTGTGCTATTATTCGAAATAGCACTTACTAAATTATTTGTTTTTTGGCTAGACACTGATGTTTTATTACCTAACAGTGATTGGAATGTGTATATGCACAAAAATATTTCTAAATATATGAATAATTACAAAGTACTTAAAAACATAAACAGCAGTTAAATTTCAAAGATGTAAATTAAACAACAAATAAGGGGCTGTTCTTCATTATTAATTCTATAGTTGGTCTGTTTTCTTTTTACGCATTACTATTTTACATAACCTACCAAGCGAATTTCTCTTACTTTATGTATCTTATTAAATTAGGTCCTTTTTTTTCTTTATATAGATGACAAAGATGAAAAGATTTGGTCAAATTTCAGGCAGTTATTTAAGCCCAGATTTGGCTGACATCATTACTCATTTTTTTCCTATTCTATAGAACCATTCAAATAACCTAATACTCAAAATTTGACAGAATAGTTTCAGGGATCTCTTGAAATTTTAATATCTAGAGTATTTTCATCAATTTAGGGAGCTAGAGACAATGAAATCACAGATTTCTGACACATGAAAACTATCATCTTAAAATTGGATGTTGGGT
>NW_012152357.1:3881-4209 GCF_000956105.1 Propithecus coquereli
CCTCTACTTGTAAGTTCCTCAAATGCTTTATTATTGACCTTGGCAATTATCTTCTTTTTCTGTTACATTTTAGAAAATTCAAATAATATTTTCTAGTTTACTGTGGACTGCAAGAAGACTAATTGAGAAAAAAACATTGGTAGTTTCATTGTTTTTAAAGTTGTCTTCTTATAAATATAAATCCAAAATCATATGAAATCTGTATTAAAGTTTTCAAGACTAATCCACCAAATTACATTCTACATCTTTTTTATTGCTTAAACAGAATGTTAAAATTAACAACAACAAGAAAAAATTTGTAGTAATAAAAGAAGATAGAAAGAAAAAA
>NW_012152357.1:4768-5215 GCF_000956105.1 Propithecus coquereli
ATTGGCAATTAATAATCCTTGACAATCAAAAGATAAATGTCTTTTTTCAAAACTGAAATAAATCCCTGGCCTTTTTGGAAAATCACATTTAAAAGTTGTAGTTATGACAGAAAAGTCATTTTCAAAAATTTTCTTAGGAAAATGCAATTGCAATAAAGTTAAGACAGCACTTTAAGAATTTTTTTTTTCAAAAATAGTCAATCAAAAGTTTAGTCCAAATGACTTAATATTATTACAACCACCAACCTATTGCAAAATGTACTGATTTAATTAAATGATAAGGGGATCATTTAAAATTGCTTCTGAAAAATCTACAATTTGGAAAATAAATAATATAACATCACTACATATTAATAAAAATCGATTTTATTTGTCACATTATATAATTATGCATTTGAGTTAAATTCCTAGAAGTATAATCTTAGATGAAACTGTATTAATTTGTAA
>NW_012152357.1:6516-6821 GCF_000956105.1 Propithecus coquereli
AATAAAAATCGATTTTATTTGTCACATTATATAATTATGCATTTGAGTTAAATTCCTAGAAGTATAATCTTAGATGAAACTGTATTAATTTGTAACGAGAGTTTCATATTCATATTATAGGAAACTACATATAGTATCACAGCCCGCTGATATGCATGAATAATGTATTAAATACAGTTGTAAAATTAACTGCATTTTTGTAATATAGCAAAATATCTACTATTTAGGGGGAAAAAGGCTACCTCTACTTGTAAGTTCCTCAAATGCTTTATTATTGACCTTGGCAATTATCTTCTTTTTCTGTT
>NW_012152358.1:0-568 GCF_000956105.1 Propithecus coquereli
TCTTTAGGTTTTTTTCAAGCTATTATTAATTCATTTATTATTAGCAGCTCATCTTATTAAAATAATAATGCATTTTTCTCTGTTAAAAAAAAACACTGTTCTGGCTCCTCATGCTTTCAGCCTTAGAATCCTGTTCGGTGCCATTTAAAAATTTTTAAACTATTTCTGCTCGTGATTTCTGTATACCATGTTAAATGTGTTCTCAACTTGATTTCCACAGCCACTGGTGCGGCCCCAAAGGGAAAAAGCAAAACGGACCCTAATTAGTGCTCAGTTATTGCTCATTTTCTTTTCTGCCCATCTCAAGGCCTGGATAGGGTCTGATAGGCTTACATACTCTAAAATATAAGCTTCCTAAACTGAGTGGATCGGATTTCCCAGGGACATTCTCATTTTAAAGGCAACAACGAAGTTTTAGAACCAAATGACTGAAATTCTTAGGTATGTGGGAGCGCTGTTTTGTTTTGTTTCTGGGGGTAGGAGGGTTTGGGGAGTGGGGACACTTAGATACCCATCAGGACATGGGTTTCTTTTCCTGAATGAAAGGCTGATCCCGGCGCTCCTGGTC
>NW_012152358.1:618-1503 GCF_000956105.1 Propithecus coquereli
TGTACCTGACTGTGAACAATCAAGTGAAATAACTCGCTACCTTCGGACCAACCAGGAGTTATAAAATTTAATTCACTCTGAAGCTGACCATTGTAAACCTAGTTTACCACTGGAATGCAATGTGCAAACACACTTGTCATCTGTCTTCTGTATGCTTTTCGTCAGTGTTCTTGTGGTCAGCAGGTCTATGCAGACCTATCCCCAAAAGCTAAGGAAGCTGAGAGGCCCAAGAAACAGGCCGACAAACCCAGTTTCTCAGAAGGGGACTTACAAACAGAAGCCGTATCTGACGGCAGAGGGATGATACGAGATGGTGGATCCCACGCCATTACCCCTCAGACCCAGGGCTTACGCACCATAGGGAAGGAGGAGTAGGCAGGACAATTGAAGTGGACCCCTCAGAGAAAGGCAAGAATGCTGTGAATCTGCCTAAGGGCAGGACTTATGTTCAGGGCTGTTTTGACCTAAGGATGGAGTAACAGTAGGTAAAGTAGAAATCTCAGGAGCATTCGTGGAGCGGAGGTTAATAAGAAGTCCACATGGCGGATTAGCATCTGAGATGGAGTTGTTTTAACCTCCATGGTCCTCAATCTTCCTCTTCCTTCCCAATTTATTTATTATGCCCCTAATTCATGCTTCCTCTTCTCTACCTCAGCCCACTCCCTTTTTCCAACCAACCTACCCATGCTTACTCTCTCTGGGAGGATTTTATCCTTTACCAGGAGTTCAACTATTACCTCTAAGAACTAAGCCCATCTTTAGCTCCCATTTCTATCCTCTTTTTAGTTTCCTTTTCCCCAAAAGAGCCATAGTTGCATCTTTTAGAAAAATGAAGGTATATGTCTTCACTTAAAAAGGGATTATAGTCATTATAGAAAATCTGAA
>NW_012152358.1:6799-7096 GCF_000956105.1 Propithecus coquereli
AATAGAAGAAAATATACACAAATATTGTATGATCTTTGAATTGTAAGACTTCCTAAGTGTAAATGCCATTGAAGAAACCACAAGGAACATATTTGCAAGCATGGAAAAATGTTTAACTCTGTATGTCAGGAAATGTAATGAACAAAATTAAGAGGCAAATGGCATAGTGGGAAAAATACTTCTACCTGGTAAGTCAAAATGCGATTATTCTCAATATAGGAAATAGGCAAAAGATACAGTTCACAAAGAAACACAACTAGCCGATGAATATATGTGCAAGTATTCAACCTCACAAAA
>NW_012152358.1:7146-7786 GCF_000956105.1 Propithecus coquereli
AAGGCTCTGTCAAGGAATTTGAATGCCAAGTTAATTCTTCTTAACAAGCAACAAGAAAGAAAGCAACTAAATTCAATGAAATCCCTGTTACATCCTTATTCTCAATATAGGAAATAGGCAAAAGATACAGTTCACAAAGAAACACAACTAGCCGATGAATATATGTGCAAGTATTCAACCTCACAAAAAGTCAAAAAAGTACACTTTAAGCCCACAGCGTGATACATTTTACCTGCTAAAACTGGCAGGGGAACATATTCAGTCTTATATGATGCTGGTAGAAGTGAAAATTTTCTGGAGATAATGTAGCAGCGTGCATTAAGAGTCATAAAAATGCTTGAGTTTAACAAATTTAACAAGAAACTTGCTGGACCTGTATGAAGAATGCCAACTTAAAATTTTTTTTTAATGTAGCAGTTTGCATTAAGAGTCATAAAAATGTTTGAGTTTAACAAGAAACTTGCTGGACCTGTTTGAAGAATGCCAACTTAAAAAAAAATTTTATGCATTTATGTTTACTGTGGGACAGACATACCCTGTTCCTGTATGGAAAAATTCAATTTTGTAACCATTAGTAAATTCATTTCAACATTCCTTTACTCCATATAAATTTGTGCTTCTTTCACTTCTTCGCTGAACT
>NW_012152359.1:0-381 GCF_000956105.1 Propithecus coquereli
ATATTTTTATACCTTCCTTTTGGCAGGGAGTGGAGGGGATGAGCAATATAGTTAATTCTGTTTAGGGGCAATAAATGGTTGTGAGGGAGAATGAACAGATGGGTGTGACAGATTGACTTGTAAATGATTCTCATAGCAAATTAAATTAACCTGAGAGACAGGTATTATATTTAAAATGATTTGGGCCAGGTCTGGTTGCATTCTTTTTTTTTTTTTATTTCTGCATATTATGGGGGTACAGCTGTTTAGGTTACATTGACCTTGCCCTGCCCACCCCCCAGTCAGAGCTTCAAGCGTGTCCATCCCCCAGACGGTGCGCATCCCACTCATTATATTTGTATATACCCATCCTCTCCTACCACCTCCCATCTGCCCGACGCC
>NW_012152359.1:4174-6355 GCF_000956105.1 Propithecus coquereli
TATTTGTTCTTCTGCCTGCGCATATTTTTATGCTCACAAAGAGAAGCTGCACCACTCCTTTAAGAGTGGATTATCTGTAGATTTTTATATGGATACAAAGTTACTTAAGAGGTGAAAGCAATTAAGTAGGAAGTGACTTTTATATGGAGCAGACTTAAAGATTCAACTTGAAAGAGAAAGTAGAAGAGAGAAACTTGTCTGTCAGTAAACTCTTTCCTCATCTGATGGAAGCCCTGCCCTTCCATTATCCCTTACAGCTCCTTCACCTGTATTCACATGTAGTAGACTAATTCTGTACGTTGTTTCTGCTTTTAGTCGGGGAGATGCCTGTGAGTTCCCTGGGTGAATTTTGAGCCTGCAGTAGCTGCTTTGGCCATTGTTGTGTGAGTACCCAACGTCCTGGTCCCCCCTTCCCCTATCCTAACAGGACCAGTGTCGAGCCCACCCGGTATAGCCTGTGTCATGGGAGGACTCTCATCCCACCTCCAGCTTCAGGGTGGGATTGTTTAAGTCAAGCAGCACATTCTTTAGTCATTGGCTCAGGGATAGGCATGTACTATGGGCTGCCTTGCGTGTATCCCCTGCCCCCTGCCAAATTCATATATTGAAGCTTCAACCCCCAGGACCTCAGAATGTGACTGTATTTGAAGACAGGGCCTTAAAAGAAGTAAGTTAAAATGAGATCGTTAGGGTGGACCCTAATCTATTGTGACTGGTGTCCTTTTAAGAAGAGGAAGTGTGGCTGCAGACACCAGGGATGTGTGTGCACAGATGATAGACCATGCTAGGACACGGTGGGAAGGTGTCCATCAGTAAGCCAGGGAGAGAGGCCTCGGGAGAAACCAAACCTGCTGCACTTTGATCTTGGACTTCTAGCCTCCAGAACTGTAAGAAATAAATGCCTATTATTTAAGCCAAACAGCTAGTTGTATTTTATTAGGGTAGCTCCAGCCCTAATATGGATTATCTCATAATACAGCATGTGACTGAAGTGGTCTAATCGGGTAGCATCTCAGGATTCTTTTGCTTAGATGCTATGGCAGACATGTCCCTTATCCTTTTGTGGTTTGTAGATGCAAAGTTGGGTGTTGCTTATGCCTTGGAAAGGCAAAGTAGAGAGACTGAAAACAAGACAAAAAAGCAGAAGGAAAGAAGCTGAATCAAAGGAGGCCCAAGGCCTCGCTGGCTCTGGACCTGGACCTTCCAGTGACTTGGGCCAAAAAAAAAAAAAAAAAATCTCTCTACTGTTGATTAAGTTTCCATTAGCAGCAATCTAAAGGCCCCAACTGATGGAATGGCTTATGCTTTGTGTTTACAGGCAGAGGAAGAAGCTGCCCTCAAGAAATATTATTAAATAGGCCTACGTATTTTATAAGTCTAGGTTCTTCAAGGCAAATAAGTTTTGTTGCCCAAGAAAGGGAGGGAAATGAATCCTTTGTGTTTTGAGAATTGAAAAGAAAATTAACCTGATTTCAAGCATGGATTTGCAGTGTGGAGCTACAGGCATGGGAGACAGCAATGCTTTAGGAATTTTCCAGAGGCTGAGCCCAAACCCACTCGGAGACAGCCAGGCGTGCAATCTCTGAGGGGACTGTCCACGTGGATGCATGAAAGGATCAGGTAACCGGGACTGGGGTAGGTGGCAGAATGGCCCATGGAGGTACCTCCTGGATCAGTGAGGAGGCCCAACTGTGTCTGGGTCAGCACTGTAGCTCAATGGGGGGAGGACAAGTGGGGTTTGTTAAAATGCAGATTCCCAGGACACACGCCAAAGTTGTTGAATCAGGGCCCCTGGATACATAGCCTGGGGCTAAGCATTTCAGCAAGGTCCCCAGCTAATTCTTAGGTGAGTACCCCTGAAGAATCCATGCCTTAGAGTATATAGAGGGTTAAGCTAAGGAGAT
Organism: Propithecus coquereli; assembly: GCF_000956105.1. Classification (NCBI taxonomy): domain Eukaryota; kingdom Metazoa; phylum Chordata; class Mammalia; order Primates; family Indriidae; genus Propithecus; species Propithecus coquereli. The sequence goes on from NW_012152359.1 coordinate 6,079, forward strand.
TTAATCCCTTAACAGGGCAGGAGAAAGGGTGACAACAGGTGGCAAGAAAGCCAGGGTCAGGGTTCTACCAGATCCAGAAATAGAATGCCATAGGTCATTGCTTTGGGCCTACACTCATGGGTCAGGCTGCTTTAAGATCCTGAGTCAGGATGGATCTTAAAATAGTTTAGAGTCAATTACCAATGCTTCTGGTATTAGGACCACCTTTTGCGTTACCAGTGACCTTACTTAAATGCTTCTCCTAACTCATTGGATTGCCCTGCCGGCTTTGATGGTG
>NW_012152359.1:17020-17910 GCF_000956105.1 Propithecus coquereli
AGATATAAATTTTTTTTTTAAAAAAAAGGCATCAGTTCCCGATGGCCCTGCTGAATGCTTCATAGGAGGGCTTAGAGCAGTGGTTTTCAGTGGAAGGGGAAGGCCCACGGGCTTGTATCAGGATATCTGTGTGTGTTGTGTGTGTGTAATTTAACTCATATTACATGCTTGGAGGATTCTCCCAAGCTTTTTCACTCTGTTTTTCTCTCTGTAGACACTGTTGCTGCCACAGGAAATTCTCTAAGTTCTGTGGCTTTAAATCCTACCTATTTTATATCCCTAGTCCTGATGTCTCCCAGAGTAATGAAATGCAACCTCCCGGTAGACATTCAGATCTAGCAACTCCAGACGGAGTGCTGTTCTCCAGCAAACCTGCTCCATCTCATTGTCCCTCGCCTTGGTCAGTAATACTATCATTTTCCCAAGTTTTTAAGGTTAAAACAATTAACTCCTCTTTCTCTTAACAATCCTCATCCAATCCATCAACAACAAGTTTTATCAACTAAATTTTATTCTGAACTCAACTATTGCTCATTGCTTTCTCCTCTAGCACTGAAATCCAAGACAAAACACTGTCCTGTCTTGCCATGCTGGATTACTACAACAGCCACAGTCCTTGCTCTCCTCTCACCTGTCGTCGATTCTAAACACAGCAGCTAGAATTGGAATAATACGCATGATTGCTTTAGTCTCCTGTTAAAGCCCCCCAACAGCTTTCCCTCACACTTCGAATAATGTCCAAAGTCTTCATCATGGCCTATGAGGCCCTGCATGATCCCTAATGTCAACATCTTACAAAACCGTGGCTTTAGCCAAGAAATTAATAAGAAATTAACACAGGTGCAATACTGTTAACCAAACTGCAGACTTCATGTAAATATTACCAATTT
>NW_012152359.1:19835-20172 GCF_000956105.1 Propithecus coquereli
TTTTGGGGCAATGAAAATGGTCTACAAATTAAAGAGAAAATTACTCTTGGGTCTTGGGTGATGGTGTGAGAAGGGACAAAGGATATTGCAGTAAATCTTCATTTTCTACACAGGATATAGTTCTGTCGTCTTGCAAAACAAGGTAATCTGCCCAGGCTTTGGTGTGGACAAATGGCATGAATTCCTATATTTTATTAAAAAAATTTTTTCTTTGTTTCAAGTGTACAAGATGATGTTGTGATATACATACACATAGTAAAATGATCACTACAGTCAAAATTGGTATATCCATCACTTACTGTAGTTACCTTTTTTTCTGTGTGTGGTTAGAGCACCT
>NW_012152360.1:0-2623 GCF_000956105.1 Propithecus coquereli
TCAAGGACCCCAAACAAGGTAAACTCACAGTAATCTTTCCTAGAAAAATAATAATGAAACTGCTGAAAACTAAAGAAAAAATAAAAGGCATCCAGAGGAAGACCCTGAATAGCACGTAAGGAGATAATAATTCAAATTACTGCAGATTTCTCACAAGAAATCAGGAAGGCCAGAAGGAACAGATACCACATTTATAAAGTGCTGGGGAAAGAAGAGCTATTGAGCTCGAATTCTATATTTGGCAAAAAATTTCTTTCAGGAGTAAAGGTGAAAAAGATAGATGAAGAAAACTTAAGAACATTTGTTGCCAGCAGACCTGTTCTAATGGAAATGTTGAAGGCAGCTTTTCAGAAGTAAGGGAAATTATGCCAGATGGAAATTTGGAACATTGGGAATGAAGGAAGAGCAAAGGAAATGGTGAATATCTAGAAAAATATAATAGACTATTCTTCTGTTAAATTCTTTGAAATAAGTATGACCATTGTAAGAAAAATTATAACATTTTTGAAGGAATTTTCAATGATATGTGCTACATATGAATGCTACAACTTAAAAGGAATGACAAAGGAACTATATGATGCTTAGGTTTCTATATTATACTTGACGTGGTAAAATATTAATTCAACTATGAAAAGTTAAGTATGTACATTATAATTTCTAGGTAAATCACTAAAATAAATCTACATAAAAGATATAGTAAAAGACTCAGTATATAAAATAAACCGATATATTAAAAATATTAAAATAATCCAATCGGAAAATGGGAAACAGAAAAAAATAGAATGTAAATAGTTTAAATGTGCATAACAATTACAAGACAGAAATTGGAAGTAAATCAAAAGCGGTATGATTCCATTTGTGTGAAATATCTAGAATAGACAAATTCATAGAGACAGAAAGTAAATGAGTCAGGGAAAAGTTGAATGACAGATAATGAGTAGGGAGTTTCTTGTTGGGGTGTTGAAAATATTCTAAAATTAGATTGTGGTGATGGTTACACAAGTCTGTGACTACACTGAAAACCAAGCAACTGTATACAAATGAAACACTGGGCTGTAAATCTAATAAACACGTACAGGATTAGTATGCTGGAAACAACAAAACGTATAGTGCCATGGTGTCAGCCTAGCTCACAGCAACCTCAAACTCCTGGGCTCGAGCAATCCTACTGCCTCAGCTTCCCGAGTAGCTGGGACTACAGGTATGCGCCACCATGTCCGGCTAATTTTTTTTATATATATTTTTTAGTTGTCCAGCTAATTTCTTTCTATTTTGTTAGTAGAGACGGGATCTCGCTCTTGCTCAGGCTGATCTCGAACTCCTGAGCTCAAACAATCCGCCTGCCTTGGCCTCCCCGAGTACTAGGATTACAGGCGTGAGCCACCACACCTGGCTATTATTTTTTCTTGTTGTCCATTTTCTCTTGCCCCAGTCCCCTGGGCAATCTCCCTAGGGTGCAACAGAAGTGTGGGCAATTCTTCCCTCTGACCAGAGGTGGTCCCAAGATCAATAGAGTGAATTCCTATTGCTCTTTTCCTTCTCTCCTTCGGTTGTCTGACCCAGACACATGGAAAATAAATGGCAGAGCAGAAAAATGGCAGGGTTCTAGCTCAAGGACTACAAAAGAAAGCTCCAGGGAATGAAACACTGTTGAGGAAATCACGAGGAAGAAGGAAGTCCAGGAGCTAGCCTATAAAGTGGTTCATCTTCAATCTGTGCCTGAATGGATCTGGCTTTAAATAGCACACCAGAGACTCGGAGAGTGATTGTCCAAGTCCCAGGTGGCACACACTGGACAGATTCTAATAGCACAGCAAAGGCTTTGAAAACTGCTCTGACCCTGAGACCACAACCTGCAGAAGGAGTTTCATAACTTTGCTCTAAACATAACCAGACTGATTATCTACTAAACAAAAACATCAACATTATCCATAGGATTTAAACAAGACTCAGAGAATCTCCTAAAATAATATTTAAAATGTATAAGATACAATCCAAAATTAATTGGTATATAAAGAATCACACAAAGGCAACTTCTAAGGTAAAAGTCAATCAACAGATACCAGCACCCAGGGCACAGATGTTGGAATTATTAGAAAAACAGTAAAGTAGCTATTAAAACCATGCTCTAAGAAGTAAGGGCAAAAACTCTGGAAACAAACACAGAGAATGTCTCCGGAACAAAATAAAAGATGTAAAGAAGAACCAAATGGAAGCTTTAGAGCTGAAGAATATAATGATCGAGTTTTTATAAATTTGCAAATGGACTCAATAGCAATTGGAAATGACAAGAGAAAGAGTAAACCAGAAGATAAGTCAATAGAAATGATCCATTCTAAATACCAGTGAGAAAACATGTTGAAAAAAATGAGTGGAATCCCAGGGACCTGTGAGAAAATAACAAAAGGACTAACATTTATGTCATCAGAGTCCAAGAAAGAAAAAAAAGAACATGGCACAGAAAAAACATTTGAAAACATACTGGCTTGAAACTTCCTAAATTTGGGGAAAGACATAAACGTATGGATTCAAGGACCCCAAACAAGGTAAACTCACAGTAATCTTTCCTAGAAAAATAATAATGAAACTGCTGAAAACTAAAGAAAAAATAAAAGGCATCCAG
>NW_012152360.1:10408-13575 GCF_000956105.1 Propithecus coquereli
GTTTCCTCCCTTAAAGAAACAGCTCACCTATCAGGGGGAAAAGGCTTACCATATTCAATTCAAAATGAGACATACCCAGTGAAAAATTTAAATTATAAGGATAAAAAAATTTTGTAAATATCCGGGTAGTAGAGAGAAGTTATGCCAAAATGAACAAAAATCCTGTTGGCCTCACGGTTCTTCTCAGCCACGTTTAATGCCCAAAGACAAAGGGGCCATCCCTGCCAGAAGCTTAGCAAGGGTGCGAATGGCTTTTTACTGCAATGGGCCAAGGGCCTGGGAATTTCCAGGTCCCGTAGCCAGTCCTGCTCTGTGCAGGGTCCCGTTAAAGTGGTGTGTGCAAGAAATAGTAGCTGCAGGAGGACAAGTGGCAGTCCCCAGGGCGAGTGTCTCTGAGAGCTGGAGCAGGGCAGCCCCCACTTCCTGTCTTCCAAATCCCCCGGGTCTGCCTAGAAGGCGCTGGAGCAACGTAGAAGGCGGAGACCTGGACGGTGCCATGCCGAGGAGTCAGCTCAGCTCGGTGTCACTGCAGAAATCGTGACGATGAGGTCACACCGGAGTAGAGAGGGCCCCTCATCCAATATGACTGGTGTCCTCGTAGAAGGGCGAGATTTGGGCACACGCATGCACACCGGGAAGATTCTATGGGAAGACAAAGGCGGAGACAGACACCCACAGCCCAGGGCAACCTCCAGCCCCTGGGAGAGGCTTTGAGCAGATACTCCCTCAGAGCCTCAGAGGAAACCTTGGACCTTAGACTTGCCTCTAGAACTGTCCATTTCTGTTGAGTAAGCCACCCAGAGTGGGGTACTTCGTTGTGGCAGCCCCAGGAAATGACATAGTGACCGTTAAAGATGTGGTTCAGTGAACGTCCTGGATCTGACCAGTCTGAGTGAGAGCCTCACCCACAAAGTGCTATGGGCTGAATTCTGTGTCCCCCCAAATTTATACGTTGAAATCCTAACCCCCAAGATCATAGCAGTAGGTGGAACAGAAAAAATCTTGGTTTCAGTCTCGCCAAGACAGTCAGTCTCTTTCAGTCGTCTGGACTCCAGGACTCGTGAACTCGATCCAGCTGGGAAACATCTTCCACCAGGAAGCGGATTAAGCTGCCATGTGATTTCCTTGAACCTGGTGGGAATCTAAGGTTTTTCTGCCCTGTGGCTGCAGGAGACGCGCTCGGAGCCTGCAGAGCTCAGGAGAAACCAGCAAAGCCACCATCGCCTCTAGCCACTCCCAGGCTCTGCCCTTTCCTGCGCTCTAAGTGTCTTGTCAGCCCTCACGACACCAGCGGCATCCCAAATGTTCCTTTCTTTCTTCTGCTCTCCTTTTGTGAACACACTTGTCCCTCTGTCGCAACAGACAGGTGAGACGGGGAGTAGAGTTGAGAAATAAACCCATAAATCAAGGATCTCTGATTCCTGGGGTCTCTGTCTACTGTCCATGAAAAACACTGGCTGGCTGCAGAGGTCTGTCCTGTCTTCGAATGAATGATTTTTCTTGCAAACACTGACATGACATATACATGACCACAAATCTCTGCCTGCACAAGAACCAGGAACCTTGGCTACACCACGGGGCGAAATGGGCCAGCTGCTGTGCACGCACCTACGGAGTGCCACCGGTTACCGAGATGCTGGGTTTTCACGTGAGTTTGAGGTAGAGTTAAGGTGGCCCTAACAAGCAAGGGATTTGCCTGTGTCCTACTCTTCCACCCAGACTTCCTGCAGGAGGGAGAAAGACCCACAAGACACTGTTTCAGAGAGCTCTGCTTAGGCCTGGAGGTCTAACAGTTTTTCCTGCGAGTCTCTTTTGTGATCTGTTCACTCAGGCTTGCTTACAGAGAGAGAGAAAGGGGGAAGAAAGAGTGTCCACCGGTTCAGCCAAGGTTTTAAAATAAAACCTTTATAATCCAATAATTTGGTACCAATAATCAGGGCTGATTGGATGGGACTGATTGATCTTTCTGAGTGTGAAGGCAGTAGGCAGAGGATCACACACGCACTTGCCTACTCTCTCACACACAAAATCCCTGCGTAAGCTTTGTTAGACATCATTTAGAGCTATTAATATAATGCCAATCAAGCAATATGTGAAACAAATTAAGAGCTCAATGATAATAAAGCTATGGTGTCACAGGATTTATTTCGAGCATTGGAATTATTTAAATATAGAACAATTTTTGAAAATTCTCAAGGAAAGAGAAAATCTTATAAATTATATATATATTTTACATATATTGATATTATATACATTATACACACACATATATAGAAAAACAGGGGGGATATTGAATGAATGAGGATGTGGGCTGTGAGGAGTGGGGGAGGTGAGGATACCCAATTCTTTGTCTGAGGCTGAGGCTACTCCGCGGCATCTTGACACTAACTGCAATGAGTCGATTTGGGGTTGGGTGTGGATGGGGCCACGGATGCCTGGTGTTGGGCTCAGCACACAAGGGTTGCTTTTGTCCTATGACGTAAGTTCAGGCGTCGGCCCCCTGGGATTGGCTGAGCTGCTGGAAACTGGATCTGCTTCTCTGTCTCTGCTCCATGAGCACCGGGCGGTCACTCACCTTGACTCTCGGCCGGCTCAGCGTCTGAGATGACCGTGGGAACTGCCGGGCAGCAGGGGAAGGAACAGGACACGATGACCCTTGGCAGTGTGTCCCCTTCCTCAAGTCCCCCTCCACAACCTCCCCTTCCACATCGCTGGCCAGCACTTAGTCACCTGCCTCTCCCTGCTCCAGGGGAAAGGGGACTCTTGAGCTGGGCACAAGGATGCCTTCGATAAGGGTGGTTTGTTGTTGTTTTCACCAAGGATAAAAAAGAGAATGGACATCAGCGGCCACCTGCCCAGCTCTGCCATGGAGGGGCAATAACAGATCAGGCAAAGGAGTCACAGAAATTCCAACATCAATAACAGACAAAGAACAATTCACGGCAAAACACATCGCAAAACGAGGCTTACAATTTTATAGAGATAAAAGCTAAACCCACAGATATAGAAAACCTTAAGACTAACAGATCATTGTATGGAAATACTTAAAAAAAAAAAAAAAAGAGTATTTGAATATACCTGGAGACATCGGCAGTAGCACAATGGTGGCAAAATCACTAACGCACCCGTCTCACTTCTCAGTGTGTTAGTAAGATGAATCATCGTAA
>NW_012152360.1:23940-24444 GCF_000956105.1 Propithecus coquereli
GGCCACAACTAATCTATGGGATTAGCAGTCGGGTAATTGTCACCTTCTGAGAGAAGGTTAAGTACCTGCGATGGGAGCTAAGAGGCCTTGGTGTGTAGTCCTAATGCTCTGCGTCTTCAGTGCAGTGGTGGTGACTTGGGTACGTTCACTTTGCAATCATGCATTAAGCTGTAAACCATTTATTTTATACACGTTATAAATGCTACGATTAAATGAAAAATCCACATACGCTGCCGAATAACGCACGGATAAAAGATGAGATCATAGTAGAATTAAACGTATTTACAATTGCATGATAACAAAACATTACAGTTCTTTCTGTGAGCCATATAGTATAGCCTTACTTATACCGGAGGAGACGGAAGCCCTTAAAATAGTGAACTGTGTACCCATTTTAAAGTAAGAAAAAGAACAGAATAAATGCAAAGAAAGAAAGTAGAAAGAGATAAGAGTAAATTAACAAAATAAAAAATAAAGATACAGTAGAGAGAAGCCACATACATG
>NW_012152361.1:0-338 GCF_000956105.1 Propithecus coquereli
TTTGCAAGGCACAAGAGTGCACACAAAGCCTTCTCCTTCCCACGCTGGTTTCCAGGCACCCAAGTTACTCTCCTAGGAGGAAATCAAGGTCACTAATTTCTTCTTTATCTTCCAGAGATATTCTCTTCATGCACAAGCAAATACATGCACATGTATGTATTTTACGTTCTCTTTTTTGAGAGAAATATGCACTTTTTATTTTCTTTTTTCAGTAAAATATGTATCTTAAAAACATTTACAGTCGTACATTGGAGATAGTGCAAGTTCAGTTTCAGACCATGGCTGCGATAAAGTGACTAGCACAATAAAGCAAGTCACATGAATTTTTAGGTTTCCCA
>NW_012152361.1:5912-6159 GCF_000956105.1 Propithecus coquereli
GAAATCACAAGGGAAATTAAAAAATTTCCCCCTTTCTTACTTATTTATTTTAGAGGCAGGATCTCACAATGTTATCCAGTCTGATCTCAAACTCCTGGCTTTAAGTGATCCTCTGGCCTCAGCCTCCTGAGTGGCTGGGATTAGAGGCTCAAAAAACCAGGGAAAATTCACATTTTGTAGAAATTAAATAACACACTCTTAAAAATCCAGTAGATCAAATAAGAAATCACAAGGGAAATTAAAAAAT
>NW_012152361.1:9342-10866 GCF_000956105.1 Propithecus coquereli
GCGCGAAAATTGAAAATCCCGAGGCTTGGGACCACCCAATCGGGGGTCAAAACAATCCTCCACTTTCAAAGGAACCAATGGACAAAGGGGGAAAGGGGATGGTGGGCTCAGCCTATCGTATGCCACGGGTGTGTCGTGCGCAACCAAAAGTATAAAAGCTTCACTTTTACCCCGGGGCGGGGTCCTGGTTCATAGGGAGGCCACTGCGTTGGTGCTCTGGGACTTGGACCCTAGCTCGAGCTAGCAAATAAACTCCTTTGCCATTTGCATCTTCGGTGACTCTGCTTCTCTGTTCCTGGGGCTGAGGGGAACCGGTTCTTACAATACATAGGTATTATAAATGCAATTCATTTATGAAAATTGAGTAATACTATATATACTGTTCCCACTCAACATACCATGTTTTCAAATAAATATGAATCCATAGAATGTTCCACGATGGCTGCCAAGTAGTGCCCATCTCTTTTCAGCTAGGTACCTTGGGTTTTAATGTTTTCTTGTTATAATTCTGCAAGCTTAGTGAAGTTTTTGTCAGTCAGTGCTGGAAACGAATAATATTTACATAGTACTTTAAAGAGTACATTGGCACATAATGAGTATATAATGGAAATAACAGTGATACCTGTTCTATATGGTTATTTTGAGAAATAAACAAGATAACGGTGCACATTAAATAGAAAACAACATATAATGTGAATTATTAATTATTACTGCTGTAATGTCAACAATCATGTAGGGCAGGCTCATCCTCATGTACGTATTTCTCATGTGCATATTTTAGACAAGGACATTAGCTGGGAGAGGTAAAGTAATTGCTCAAGGATATCAACCTGGTAATCTCAGCTCATTTGACTTCAAATTCCATACTTTTGGCACTACACCATATTGATACTCTTTCCCGTGGGACCTGTCCTTTCTGACAATACTGCAGGCTCCTGTCTCCATCAAAAATTATTTTCCTATTTCTCAATTCTTCAGAGCTCCATAAGAAACTGCTTGACTTTGGGATGGTTGTTCAGTTGGAATTAACAGAGGCCTCCCTTAAGAGAGGTAAGCCGCCAGAACAAATGATGCAGGGTAAGCGAGCCAGCAATCTGGCCACGTGGCTTTGCAGCGGTCCAAGAGCCGCTAGAAGGGTGGAGCAGCAAGGGACGCCCGAGGGACTACATTTCCCAGAGGCTCCCGGGCGTCGCGCGCCACGTGACCGCCCGGCTGGCGCGCTACCGGCCGTTCGTTCGCTCCCTAGCCGCGTTCACGGTCGCTTCCCTCTTCTGTTGCCGACTCCCGGCCTCCGCACCGAAGCGGCCGGGGCTGGAGCCAAGCCGGAGCCGAGCTGCAGCCGGAACCGGAGCCGGACCCGCAGAGACGTGGAAACATGGAGGCCTGAGCCGGCGTGCGCCACCCCGGGCTGCGGCGGCGACCGCGGCTTCTACCGATCCCCTCTGCCACCCGCCCGCCCGTCCGTCCGTCCGTCCGTTGAGCTGGAAGCAGACCTCCCCGCCGGCTGAGACAGGTGGGCTGTGG
>NW_012152361.1:22816-23747 GCF_000956105.1 Propithecus coquereli
GGTGCTAGGATTACAGGCGTGAGCCACCGCGCCCGGCCCATAAATTCCATTCTTAATGATTTTAAGTTTGGCACTTTGCATAGTGCTGGTCACATAGTGGGCACTCAGGAAATATTTACTGAACATTGACAGACTCCTTATGATTATATAACCATATGTGATAAGCCTGGGTATTGCTTGTTTTGGTTTTTCAACCCTGCACTGTTCTTTGGTATTTGCACATTGAGTTGTTTCTGTGAATGATTGTGAAATAGTAAAGCATGTTCTCTCCAATCTATTTTAAAGTTATTTTTTCTACTAAAAGTAATACTTGTATATTGTTAGAAAAGATAAGTAATACTAGAAGACAGATTATAAAAAATCAGCAGTACTCTTACCCATCCCCACTTTTTAGTCTGGTCCCCAGAGACAACTGCTTTTAAAAACTCTTCTAAGCATTTTCTTCTGATACTTACCTCTGTGTTTATAAATAATATGTCTATGTCGCTATTACTATTTTGTGATTTGTCAATTTTAGATAGTACCTGTTGGCAACTTGCTGTGGTAATGAGGTGCTTTTCCTCCTCCTTCCCCTCTTCCAGCCCTTCCAGTACAGGTGTAGAGGAATTCTTGGTTAATTTAGTGTTCAGTGTTTACATTATTGTGACTATATAAATATTGCTCAGTGCTGGTGAGTAGTTTACTTGGTTCTTCCTCCCTCTCCCAGTTTGTTTAGCTTTCCATGAACATATTCATTTTTACCAAATTCTTTGAAAGACCCTTGGGAATTGGTGCGGGGGCGAAGAGGGGGAAACTGTTGTAAGATGTTACTCTCGCTACTGCTGTTGCAGTGAGTGATACATTGTTTTTTATCCCTGTCCCAGAGGCTTCATGTCTTTGCTAGCTTTGCAGGTAAGGTAAAAGCTCAGGCTCTTCACAGTTCCTGACTTGA
>NW_012152362.1:0-316 GCF_000956105.1 Propithecus coquereli
TGTACTCACCACCAAATTGGCATTAACTGATCAACACCTAAGTGCACATATAGGAATAACATTCACCAGATGTGAGAGGGGGGACAAGGGGATGGGTATATACACATCTAATGGGTGCAGTGCGCACCGTCTGGGGGATGGACACGCTTGAAGCTCTGACTCGGGTGGGGCAAAGATAATGTATGTCATCTAAACATTTGTACCTCCAAATATGCTGAAATAAAAAAAAATTTAAAAAAAGAAAAACAAAAAAAAAGAAGTACGTGGTCCCAGCCATTTGCCTCAGCCATAGAGCCCCACCCACAGCAGCCTCTTC
>NW_012152362.1:3406-4375 GCF_000956105.1 Propithecus coquereli
GTGCCAAAGAGAACCACCAATGAGATTTTAAAGCTTGTAGAGGTGTATTCGTTAGAATTCTTCTTGTTACAAGAGACAGAAACCAAACTTGAACCTGCTTAAGCAAAAAGAGGAGTATATTTTGTCACATACTTAAAAAATCCAGTCATCAAACAGGATAGAAATGCCATCGACAGTAGATGTCATCGACAGTCTATCTTGCTTCATTTTTCTGTCTCTGGTTTCATGTGTGCATTCTTAGGCAGGTCCACTCCCAAGAGGTAACAAAAGATGCCACCAGGAACTGTAAATTCACATTCAGTTGGCAATAAGAAAGGGCCCCTCCTCCATCCATCTAGCAACAGTTCTGGGAAGATTCTCATTGGGAAGGCATGCACCGTAAGTCTCAAGCCCGTCCTTAACCTTTCGTTTGGAATGATTGGTCTAGTCTAGACCGATTTTATCTTTGATATCAGTGGATGAAACCGGGCCTGAGAAGTGGTAAGCACGACTTCCGTGGCATCAGTGTATTTTCACTAAGTAAGGATGCAGCATGGGACAAAAGTCACAGATCCCACTACAAACTGTATTTACGCCACAATCTTTGTACGTTATGTGCTCACGTTTTGTTCAGCTTATTAGTATCTTCTCAGAGAAGCTATTAAAGAAAGAGTGATGCCACCTAGGTGGTATACAAGGCATGGAAGATATTACATCCCTTAGGATCCATAAAAGAATAGAAAATCCTATGCAAGCAGTTTGCTACTAGGAATCTACTATGGTTATCAAGATAATCAAAACACTTGTGTATGAAGTAGAATAATGGATTAAGTAAAGAAGAATGAGATCAGTAATGGGTATCATGAAGTAATCAATTGTTATTTAAAGACAGAACTTTGGGAGCAATACATTTTCTGATGGCATGGGCCAGTTTACCATGCTGGTATGGTACTCAGTCCCAAGTCATGTTGTATGACTCCCTTCCACCTC
>NW_012152362.1:8306-8708 GCF_000956105.1 Propithecus coquereli
TTTTTAAGGCTGTTCATTATTTTTCCGGGGATTAGATCCATCATCCTGACTTTTTGAGAACAGAAGTGAGCCCACAGAAAATTAGTCATTAGTCTTCTTTCATGGATTAAAACAAAAAATGTGTAAATCATCTAATTTTCAGTACATTGAATATAACCCAGATCTCTATCTTTACAGAATAACTTTGTTTAGAAGTTTATTTTTATTATTAAGCAACATTGATGATAAACATCCAAAATATTTCTTCTGAATATCAGAGCATTTCATAATTTAATCAGTCATATTATCTTGGTGCCTAAGTTATTTAGAAATTTGTAAAGCATTTTGGGAAATTGGGATGAAACATCTCATATTAGCTCCTGTTTTTAAAAAGAACATGGACTTTGTTATGGCAGAGAAGTT
>NW_012152362.1:11933-12457 GCF_000956105.1 Propithecus coquereli
GCCTAAATATATTTCATAAACCACAAATTTTGGTTAAAATGTTAAACTAAACTTTGCTACCCAATGAATGCTTAGTTTCTAAGGGCATTGTATTTTTAAGACATTCTGCTTAGGACTTCTCAGCAGAAACTTTACAAGCCAGACAGATATGGGGTCTTATTATTAGTGTTCTTAAATAAAATAACTCACAGCCAAGAATTTTCTATCCTGCAAAACTAAGTCACATAAACAAAAGAGAAATAAAAGTCTTTCCCAGACAAGTACGCACTAAGGGAATTTTTCACCACTGGACTGGCCCTATAAGAAATGCTTAAAAGTCCTCTATACATGGAACAGAATAATAGAAATCCACCAGCATAAAAACACTCCAAAGTAAAAACTCACAGCTCTTATAAAACAGTAACGCAAGGGAGAAAACACAGTAACTAGTTAACAATCAACATGATGACTAGAAAAGTATCTCATGTATCAGCATTAACATTGAATGTAAATGGTCTAGATGCTCCAATTAAAGAATATAGATT
>NW_012152363.1:0-315 GCF_000956105.1 Propithecus coquereli
GACAAATGGAGTTTTACAGTGTCCTGGCACTCTGAACAAAAAAATTTGTGACATTTTGCAATGTATGTTTCTCTCATTTCTGACAATTCTGCCAACAAACTAGTCACCAATGAAAAATGGAAAGTTTTTATTCTTCATTTGAATGGGCCCAAACCCAGCGTTAGATGAAATTTAAAGATTTTTTTTTTTATCCCTTACCCTCTAGGTTATGCACAGACACATTCTGACATAAAGATTGATTTAAGTTCAGTGAGTCAATCAAACACATCTAAGAGAAACCCTTTGGGAAAACGAGGCAGACCTACCAGTCACTCA
>NW_012152363.1:365-704 GCF_000956105.1 Propithecus coquereli
CTAATTCCTTGAGATGATTCATTAGATTGTTAATTTGCTATCTGTCTTTTCAATGTAGGCATTTAAGGCTATCAACTTTCCTCTTAGGACTGCTCTTGCTGAATCCCACAGATTTTGATAACATGTATTCCCTTTGTCATATACTTCAAAGAATTTTTTGATTTCCATCTTAATTTTCTCCTTGACCCAATAATTGTTCAACAGTAGCTGGTTTAATTTCTGTGACTTTCTGTAGGATTGAGTGTTTCTGTTGGAATTGATTTCTAATTTTATTCCACTGTGGTCTGAGAAGATAGATGGTATAATTTCTGTTTTTTAAAATTTGTGGAGATCTGTTTT
>NW_012152363.1:4149-4987 GCF_000956105.1 Propithecus coquereli
AATATCAAGTAACAAAACTGAAGCTGTAGTAAAAAATCTTCCAACAATAAAGAAGTCCCGCACCAGAGGGTTTCACAGCTGAATTTTACCAGAACTACAAAGAAGAACGGATACCTATACAGTAGAAATTATTTCATAGCACTGAGGAAGAAGTAATCCTCCCCAACTCATTTTATGAGTCGGGATCACCTTGTTACCAAAACCAGGAAATGACAGAACAAAAAAAAAGAAAACTACAGACCAATATCCCTTATGACTATATATGGAAAATTTCTCAATAAAATCCTTGCAAACTGAATTCAGCTGCACATCAAAAAAAATAATCTACCATGACCAAGTGGGCTTCATCCCAGAGATGCAAGGATGGTTCAACATATATAAATCAACTAATATAAATGTGATTCACCACATAAATAGAAGCAAAAGCAAAGACCATATGATCCTCTCAATAGATGCATAAAAAGCATTCAAAAAAAATTCAGCACCCTTTCATGATGAGAACTCTTAACAAAATAGGCATAGAGGGAACATACCTCAATGCTATAAAAGCCATATATAATAAACCCATAACCAATATCATACTGAACGTGGAAAAACTGAAAGCATTCCCGCTTAGAATTGGAACCAGACAACGTTGTCCACTGTCACCACTTTTGTTCAACATAGTGCAGGAGGTCCTAGCCAGAGCAATCAGGCAAGAAGAAATGGAAATCAAAGGTTCCAAATGGGGAAAGAAGAAGTCTAACTAGCACTCTTTATTGATGATATGATCTTATATCTAGAAAACCCCAAAGATTTTACCAAAAGACTCCTGGAATTGGTAAATAAATTCAGCAAA
>NW_012152363.1:7317-7704 GCF_000956105.1 Propithecus coquereli
AAAAGACTGTTAGAAGTAATAAGTGAATTTAGTAAAGTTGCAGGATATAAAGTTAACATACAAAAATCAGTAATATCTCTATACTCCAATAGGAAACTATCTGACAAAGAAATGATTTTAAAAAATAGAATGAATATTTTCACGTCCCTTAAATATTACCAATTTGTTTTCAAAGAATCACAGTGATTTCTTAAAACAATATTACTATTTCTGCGTCTTTTAGTTCAAATATATTGACGTATTGTTGCTTAGCCTTTTATTTTTTGTGTTCCTGTACCATTTAGTTTTATATACGTTTCATAAATACAGCATAGTTTGGGATTTGGCTTTGAATCTGCTCTGGTAGACTTCGTCTTTTAAAAGGGCAATTTAAAGACATTTATGCTT
>NW_012152363.1:11121-12371 GCF_000956105.1 Propithecus coquereli
TGATGATAAGAAGCTATATAGAACTTAAGAAAATTAACAAGAAAAAATCAAACAACCCCATCAAAAAGTGGGCAAAGGATATGACCCGAAACTTTTCAAAGGAAGACAGAATAATGGCCAGCAAACATATAAAAAAGGGCTCAACATCTCTAATCATTAGGGAAATGCAAATCACAACCACAATACGACATCATCTAACTCCAATGACAATGGCCTTTATCAAAAAGTCCCAAAACAACAAATGCTAGCTTTGATGTGAAGAAATAGGAACACTCTTACACTGCTGGTGGGACTGCAAATTAGTACAACGCCTGTGGAAAGTAATTTGGAGATATCTCCAAGAGCTAAAAATAGAAATACCATTTCATCCAGCAATCCCACTACTAGGCATCTACCCAAAGGAAAAAAAGACAATCTATGATAAACATCTGCACTCGAATGTTTATGACAGCACAACTCAACAATTGCAAAGATGTGGAAACAACCCAAGTGCCCTTCAATCCATGAGTAGATTAATAAAATGTGGTATATGTATACTATCGAATACTACTCAATTACAAAATGTGAAAGAACAGCTTGTGCATTCTGCAGAAGGATTAAAGATTGCTAAAGATCATTCGGAGTTGAGGTTGCTCCTACTGTTCATATTCTCAGAAGGGATGGGGAAACTGAGGCAGTATTGGTCACAGGACAGGACGCTGAGGCAGCCAGAGGTTGCAATTCAGTAGCTTTTTGTTAGCTAATTTTAGTTTAGCAAGAGGGATGGAGAGAAACAATTGAATGATTAATTTTATGTGTCAACTTGATTGGACCTTGGGGTGTTTAGATATTTGGTTAACTGTTATTTCTGGGTGTGTCTGTGAAGGTGTTTCTGGGTGAGATTAACATTTGAATCCATAGACTGAGTAAAACAGATTGCCCTCTCCAATGAGGATGGACATTATTCAACCCATTGAAGTCGTTGAGTAGAACGAAAAGGCAGAGTTAGAGATAATTCTCTCTCTGTGCCTGACAGTCTTTGAGCTGGGACATTAGTTTTCTCCTGCCTTCAGACTTGGTCTCAGATTGTAACTTACACCATTGGCTGTCCTGGGTCTAGACTTCTCATCCTCCATAATTACATAAGGTAATTACATAAGGTAATTACTTCTAATAAAAAAAATCATCTCTCTGTATGTGTATACACATATACATATCTTATAGGTTCTTTCTTTTTTTTTTTTTTGAGACACAGTCTCACTATGTTGCCC
>NW_012152363.1:12421-13422 GCF_000956105.1 Propithecus coquereli
TTTAGAAAATGAATTTAAGTGTTTTGTAAGAATAAATGATATATAACAAGTAGCTATCACATAGTGAGTATCTCTCTTTCTGTACATTCTACATACACACAATTGTTATTTAATAATGTGTATCAAGCTACTACTTATATGACTTTATTTCATTAAATATACGCTATCAGAATTGGTAGACTTCATCTTTACATAGATTTTCTATGGCTATGTATGAGATCAAAGAAATGAAATTCATTCATTTTGTTTCCTTATGGTCTACTTATATTTGTTTAATGCTTGAATTGGTTAGTCTTGACTCTATACCTATATTTTTTTTCCATTTTAAATATAAACCCTAAGCAACTAGGAGGAGCTACAGCTCCATGGTAAATTGTAATCTGTACCGAGAACTTCAATGTTAAGAAACAATTTAGAAAAATCTAGACATATATAGAATTTAAGGTATCAGGTTTAATTCTACCTTCTTCCCAGGTCTTAGCAATTATATATTCTATTCATAACACAAATTTTGTCATTATTCTTGATGATTAACAACTTGTAATTAAAAACATTTTGCTATGCTTTTGAGATCTGCCCTTATTTCTGCTGCATTGATCCAATGCAATCATACTGAATTAATTTTTGCTTGAGTAGTTGACTATAAATACAATGAAAATCTATTATTTCATTTTGAAAAGTTAGATCGAATGTATCAATTTCATTAGTCATTACATAATTACCAATCCCACATATATTTTTTGTAGACCCAACCAGTTACACAATAACTTTTTAAAAAAATTTACTATAGCAAAAATACCAAGTATTACCCTACATATTCTTCAGATTTTGTGTACTGTGACTATAACGTCTTATATTTCCCCCTAGCAGTGTTCATTTATAGGTCAAATTTACAGAAAGTAAGCTTGTCATTAAAAATGACTGGTAATAAGACACATTCAAAATAACTTTTAACATAGAGTTTTATTCAATATCATTAGGGTTTTAGACTATGAGTACAA
>NW_012152363.1:28384-30474 GCF_000956105.1 Propithecus coquereli
AAAAATATTTGAGAAGTCACTTATTCTTCAGTAGATGTATTAGTTTGTTATTTCTGCATAACAAATAGCCATAGATGTAGCAGCTTAAATAACGTCTTTTTCTTAGCTAACAGTTCTATAGATTAGAAGTCTCAAAGCGCTTGACTGCTTTTTCTCCTTAGCATTGCACAAGACAAATGAGGTGTTGGCCAGACTGGGCTCTCATCTGGAGACTCTGGGGAGGAATTTGTTTCTAAGCTCATTCAAGCTGTCGGTAGAATTCAGTACCTTACACTATACGCTGGACATGCCTGTTTCTTTGCTGAATGTTATTCATGGGCCATTGTTTTTTTTTTTTTAGAGGCAACCTACATGCCTTCTAACGTAGTACCCTCCATCTTCAATACCTTCAGAGGAGGCCTTCCACTTCTACTTATTAGCTAGAGAAAATTTTATGCTTTAAAAGAAAAAAAAAAGACTCTTGTGATTAAATTAGGCCCATCCAGATAATATCTATTATTTCATATAATTTGACATACTCATGGAAGTGATATCTCATCATATTAACAGGTTCCTCTTACACTCAAAGGGTAGAAGATATTCTGAGGTATCAGAAGAGGGCCTTCCCTAGAGAAGTAAATAGAAATGAGATATGATAGAAGTTACCTAGGTGAATAGGGAAGGAATGAGCCTTTCAGAAATAAGTGTAGGCTTATTAGCAAAAGAAGTAAGACAGCTGGTAAAATGAAACAGCTGGAGAACACAAAGTTAGGGGGAAGATGCACAATATTATATTGGAAAGGTAGGCATGACGATTACAGATAGATGGGCAGATAGACAAATAGATAAACAGGTACAGACAGAACAATTGAAAGTCATTAAAGTTTTTTAATTGTGAAGATAACATGATAGATATTAATTGTGAAAATACAATTACTCTAGTTACTGTGCAGATGAATCATTTATATTTAAATAAACCCAAAGGTAATTAAGAAGACCAAGCAGAGAGAATATTAGACTAGGTTGGTGATGGCAGAAATAGAGAGGCATGATTTATCTTGGGATAGCAAGTTACTGACCAACATAACTGTATTATAAATTGAATATGATAGGGAGATGAGGGGGATATTAGGAACATCTTCAAGATTTCTGGTTGCCACATCTTGATTTGTGTGCCTTTTCCTGTTTTGCATTCAAAACTCAACAGTTTTTAACTTATTGACATTGTAATTGTTTGCACTCAGGATTCAAAAGGAGATGTTAATTTGTCTATTTACCAGAGTCTGTCATTCAGAGAAGAGGCAGGAACTTGACACAATAACATATATAAGAAACTTCATATAGATGAAAATTTTAGATGGATATTGAGTGAGTAGTTATAGAGCCTAGCTAAAGGAACTTCAGGAGTTGAAGGGAAATGGCAATTGAGTCTGCAAACGAGTAGATAAATCCCAAAAGTGACAGGAATGGAGTGGGGGTAATAAAGTGTTTCTTAAATATTTTGAATATTTTCCTCTTATCATGTATATGGTTTGCAAATATTTTCTCCTGTTCTATGTTCTGTCTCTTCACTTTGTTAATTATTTCCTTTTTAGTTTGATGCCATTCCATTGGTCTATTTTTGCTTTTGTTCCCTCTGCTTCAAAGTCATATCCAAGAAATTGTTGCCCAGATCAATGTTGTGGAGCTTTTTCTCTATGTTTTCTTCTAGTAGTTTTATAGTTTAAGGTTTTATATTATGTCTTTATTCATTTTGAGTTAATATTTGCATAAGGTGTGAGATAAAGTTACAATTTCATTTTCATTCATGTGGAATGACCATTTATTCTAGCACCATTTATTGCAGAGACTATTCTTTTTCCTATTGTGTGTTATTGGAACCTTTGTCAAAAATTAATTGACCGTAAACATATGAGTTTAAGTTTGTGCTTTCTATGCTATTCCATTGGTCAATGTATCTGTTTCTATGCCAGTACAGTGTCATTTTAATCCCAACCAAATTATAATATGCTTTATACTCAGTGAGTGTGATGATGCCAGGTTTGTTATTGTGACTCAAGATTGTTCTTTCTATTCAGGGTCTTTTGTGATTCCACACAAATTTAAGAATT
>NW_012152363.1:31277-33351 GCF_000956105.1 Propithecus coquereli
GATTTACAGATTCAATGCAAACCCTATCAAAATCCTAGCTTTCTTTTGATCAATCTTAGTATATCTTTCTCCATTTTTTTAATCCATCTATGTCTTAATATTTACAATGAGTGACTGCAAAACTGTAATTGGAACTTGTTTGGTTTATTAACTCCGAAAGTCTCTGCCTTTTAATTGTGTTTTTGGACCATTCACATTTGAAGTCATTAAAAATCTCATTGGAGTAATATCTACCAAATTTGAAACTGTTCTCTATTTATTGCAGTTTTCTTTTTTTTTTATCTTTTGCTTTTTTCTAACTCCTCTGGATTTGAGTATTTACATAATTCATTTCATCTCCTCTTTGAGTATACTTTTAAAAAAAAATATTGATAGAGTTTGCAATATACATTCACAATAATCTAAGTCTACTTTTAAATAACAATATATTGTTTCACAGGTATTTCCTGAAATGTATAATATCCTCAATTCCTCCTCTCATCACTTATTATACTGCTGCCATTCATTTCACTTACCCATAATACACAACATACATTTTTACTACTATTATTTTGAACAGTTTTAAGAAGAAAACCTTTTATTTTATGTTCATTTACTCCTTCTCTAACACTTTTTCTTTCTTTACATAGGTTAGAGCGGCTGACCTATATTGGTTTTTTTCTTCTCTCTGAAGAATTTCTTTTAACATTGTTTGCAAAATAGGTCTACTGGTAACAAACTCCCAGCTTTTTTTTTTTTTTTAAGTAGAAGGTCATTATTTCTCTTTATGTTTTCATAGACAATTTTGCCAAACAGTAAATTCTAGGATGATGATATGTTTTCTTTCAAAACTTTATTTTATTCCACTCTCTTCTCACTTGTATTATTTCTTATGTAAAGTCATGTGCAAGTCTTGACCTTGTTTCATAATAGGTAAGGTTGTGATTCATTTCCCCCCCTAGGAAAATGTTTCCCTGTGTCTTTGGTTTTCTGTAAAGGATTCTGCTTCTGTTAAGCTATGATTCTCTGTATTCACCTGTTTCTCCAGTTTTGAGGATGATGGTTTGTCCTGTGACCTAAATTTTCTGATTTTATTTAAGAAAAGTTTTTTTAGTTTTCCATTTTGTTGTTGTTTTGTGAAGATGGGAGCGATGACTTCTGCGCTTCTGACGTGTCAGAACAGAAACTAGATTTTTAAATTTTGCTTAATATTTCTAGATTTCTTTTTTAATTTCAATATAATTAGGAGGTACAAGTTCAATTTCATTACATGGATATATTGTATAGGGATGAGCTCTGGGCTTTTAATGTACTCATCACCTAAATTGTGTACATTGTAACCAATAGGTAATTTTCATCCCTCGCCCATTTTGAGTCTCCAGAGTCATTATACAACTCTGCGTATCCTTGTGAAGCCACAGGTTAGCTCCCATTTATAAGTGAGAACATGAGGCATTTATGTTTCTGTTCCTGAGTGACTTCACTTAGTTTAATGGCCTCCAGTTCCATCCAAACTGCTGCAAAAGGCATTATTTCATTCTTTGTTACAAATGAGTAGTACTCCATGGTATACGTTTGTGTGTATGTGTGTGTGCGTGTGTGTATCTCACATTTTCTTTATCCATTCATCGGTTGATGGGCCCTTAGGTTGATTCCATATCTTCATGATTGTGAATTGTGCTGCAATAAACATATAAGTGCAGGTATCTTTTTAATATTATGATTTTTTTGAGTAAATATCCATTAGTGGGATTGAAGGATCAAATAATAGATCTACTTTAAATTCTTTGAGAAATCTTCATAGACTCAAGACTTCAAGACTCAATGAAAGATAATGATATCCTAGACCAATGTAGTTGCAATAAAGGAAAGTAGACTAATTGACATTGTTTAGATGTGTGAATTAATAGGTCTTTGTGATGGATTGAATATGGGGATGAGGAAGATATTGAAATAACATAGAGATACCAGGTTTATGGGTGTGGCTTTTACTGAGATATAAGTATAGCAGAGATTTTAATAAATTGGTTATAGATAGTTTAATTTGTGATTCCTATTAAGTAGTCAATTGCAAGTATTAAGATATTATGATTTT
>NW_012152363.1:33401-34336 GCF_000956105.1 Propithecus coquereli
TGTTTTGATCATTTAAAAATCAGGTGCTTATGTACATTTCAGCAGTTGCTATTGAATTGCAGAACAGGTAAATATCAATGGTTCAGAGGTTTGAAAAATGCATAAAACTGCTTTTATAGTAAAGCTTGTGAAAACAAGAGCCACTTCTGGGCTGAAATTTTTCAGTTAACTGAATTGCTAGGAGATTGAGGAGAGAGATTTATAATGATGGGCTGATGTTTTCAAACAACGAACAGACATAACAGCCAAAATTATGACAAATAGTTTGTTTCCAATGGGAAGGGAGGGGCACTATAGAAGATCAGGTATATAAACTGGAAGACAAATGCCTCAGCTGCACTGAACAAGAGACTACAGCTGGTGTAAATAGCATGAAACCTGGGTAACCGTACACAGAACAAGTGAATGAGAGAATGATAAATTTAGAGATTGCCACCATGGCTAAGAATATGAGTCCATCTAGTGTAAAATTCTTCCTATGGCAATAACCAATACTTAACGTTCCAAAGGAAGATGAAGGCTCACAGACTGTTCCTAGGCAATTTATTCAATGTTATTTATCTCATGAGAAATTTCTATATCAATCCCATATGAAATCGATGAACAACTTAAATCATGCAGTTTGAATACCCTTATAATATTTTTTTCTGGCAGAACTGCAAATAGTACTGATGGACATAAGGTAAGCCTTTTAAAATAATCCCTCCACATTATTTGCTTTAATGATCTTTATTTACCATTAAAGTATAATGGTTATTTACATCAAGTGGAACACATACACAAGTTGAATGTCATTTTGACGACAAGCTTGAGTGGCAATACATTTAAAAACATGTTAAAGAGAAAATATATTAGCATTTGTGCAGCCAGTACAATACTAGCTTGTTTTTCATGATATTCAAATTTATTCTTACTTTATGTTTTTGAATTTATAA
>NW_012152363.1:41021-41768 GCF_000956105.1 Propithecus coquereli
ATGCTCAGTAGTTTTTATTCACTCTGACTTTACTTCAGTTTAAAACATAGCTATCATTCAGTAAATGTCAATCAAACTCAGATATTTAATGGAGGACATAGAAATATCAAAGGGACCATGTGTCTTATTTCCAGCTTTAGATGACTGTAATTTTTTCCTAGAGACCTATAATTAAAAGTTTATAGAATATTTGTTGGTTTGTTTTTATCTTAGGTTTCTACAGATGGAGTTATATGTTTCAGAAAATGCCAAACCTGATTTTCAGTCCCAAATCCTCTACCATACTTTTGGTCTGATAAAACTTATTTAAATTTGTCCTATCTTCTCAACTATAAGCTGGAAATAATGCCTAACTCAGAGTGTTGAGATATCACAGGACAAGTGCTTTCAAGCGTGGTCCACCGTAGACACTCACAAACTTTCCATTCCTTTCTTCCTGCTTTTCTTGACTTAGCAGGTGGATCAGCCTATCACACTTGTACCAAAAATCCATCCAAGTCTTCAAAACCCAATATTAATGTTTGATTGTTAATGAAATCTAATTTCTCTGTGAATGCTTGTCTTCTTAGCATGATTGTCTGTGATGGAAGGAGCTGTTTCCTAAATGTTATTTGTATTAGTGGTAGCATGTAGTCTAATATTCACTTACTGAACTGAGATGTTTTCATTTCTGTATTTTCTATAAAAGAGACACAAATTTCCTTTGCTTGATGTAAAGTCATGTGCAAGTCTTGACCTTGTTTCATA
>NW_012152363.1:41818-42370 GCF_000956105.1 Propithecus coquereli
AAATTTTGAATTCTCTCTTAGACCTTGAGATGTGCTTCATCCACCAGATATTTTTGGTTGTCATTTTATAAAGTAGAGATACAAACATGAATAGAACCTCAGTTTTTTTTTTCTCTCAACATACCAATATAGGCCATGTTTTCCTATGGTTTATTATTTATTTGGTAACCTTTAAAATACTCAAAGCAATAGAATTTTTCTTCCTCTATTGATGGACTATTAAACATGCTCAAAAGACTACACTTAGGTATAATTTTTATAATTCCCAAACTGTGTTTTTTTTTCCATTTTTCACTTATATTTTCTGATATTATATTTCTACCATTCAATTATGTCATTAGGTCATATTTATATTTTACTTTATGGTAATATAGTATATGTGTATCCAATACATTTTTAAAGATTAAATTTGTGATTTATTTCAATGACAAGTTCTGTTATAAAGCAAATAATATTTTAAAGTGGCTCCACTATACTGAGAATGTTAATTTTCTTATTTCGATAAAAAGATCAGATGGTTAACATTAAGAGCAATGAAGCAGGAAATAGAAA
>NW_012152363.1:44370-48634 GCF_000956105.1 Propithecus coquereli
AAAAATTATCACTTTAATCCTTCTGATGGTAGTATGTTTTGTTTCTTTTTTAATTTTTTAATTATTATGGATACATAACAGTTGTATATATTTATGGGGTACATGTGATGTTTTGACATAGGCATACAATGTGTAGTCAAGGTAATTGGGGTATACCTCAAGCATTTAATATGTTTTTAGTGTGTTAAGAATGTTCCAATTTCATTCTTTTAGTTACTTTAAAACATATAATAACTTAAATACTTATTGAGCACTTCTAATGTGTCACTGTCTTGAATTCTGGAAATACATTTGTGAATAAATACAAAAATCTCTGAACTCATGTAGAATTGGATTTTTTCCTTATCTTAATAATGACAATTTATTCTAACTTATTTGAAACATAAATACATGTTATACAATATTTATTAATGGTAAAAGCATGTAAAATTACAGGAAATATAAATTTTCTATTACATCCTTATTACATCTAAATACAAAACCAATGTTTCTAGTCATAATATAATCTTATCTAACTCCATCATAGTTCATTTAATATGAATTAAATCCTAATCTATGATTTATAGGGCTAGACTATTAAGTAATATGTTTATGTATTATGCTTACCTGATCAAATTAATACATTTTGGCTTTAGTTATCTGATAAAATTCTTGCTGTTCAACTAAGTATGCTTGCACCGATTGTACATAATAGTCCAGAAATTCTCCTTATAGAATGTTCACAAATTTCAAAGATGTGTGAGGGTGCTATTTTCTAGGAAAATTAAAAAATGTGTCATTATAGGAAAAGAATGGTATACTCTAAATAAAGGCCATTGAAGATAATCATCAATTTTAAGAAAATATTTTTCTAAAGATGATGAATAAATTATATAAACAGACTGTAAGGTTAACAAAATCATAATCTGTACAATTCCTATGGAATTTCTAAATCATTCTATTCTCTAGATGATCTCTTTGCTATAATCCAAATGGATTTAAAAGAAACTCTTCAAAATTAGTGTTATTTCTCTTCTGCTTCCTCCTAGTAAATATTAAATTTTTATTTTCTAAAGATTTCAGTATATACTTAATTAAGTATGGTTCCTTTAATCCTTTAAACTGTGATTTATTAATTAGATAATATGCTAGAGATTAAGTCTTCTCAGATGTCAGCTGTGATTTCTCAGTTATGATTTGATTATAACTTAAACTTTATTTTATATTTCATATGACAGTTTTCTCTTATCTACTTATCACTCAGCTACACCAAGGTAGTTGCCCTGTGACTTCTGAGTTTAACAGAAAATACAGTCTTGCTCCATGAATGTGAACATTTGTTCAAATTATGTTAATCCATGCTCAGTAGTTTTTATTCACTCTGACTTTACTTAAGAATCAATTCCTCAATCTCATCTAATTCTTTTTTTCAACAAACATGTTTCCAGCATCTCTTTTATATGTGGGACTGATGATACAGGCAAAAACCCCGGAACTTTGTTCTCCAGGGAAGACAACTAACAATCAAAATAATACATTAGATAATTACAAATTAAGGTAATGTCTGAGAAGAAAACAACAACAACAAAAAAGATGGTAAAATAACTGTGGAATATTTCATTGCAAAGAGATCCTCTTCAAGAGAAAAAAGAGACCTAAAGAGAAAGAAATGGCCATGTGCAAATCTGGGGAAAGGACATTTCTGTAGAGGATACATGATGATCATTGTCCCAAATGTAAATGGTGTACATGTTTGACAAATAAATAATGGCTTGTTTAAAGGCATTGCATATGAAGTTGCATGAAAAAGAGATAATGGTTTGATACAAAATTGAGAGACAAGTCAGAGATGGAGCAGATTATATAAGGTCTTGAGAGTCAGGTTAAATTTGATCTTATCCTAAGAAAAGTGGAAGCTATTGAATTATTTTAAATGGAGAGTTATAAGATCTGTTTTTTCTATAAGACAATTTTGTGAAGAACTTCTTGGAGAAGAACAAAGCTGGAGCCCATTCTACTAAGTGAAATATCACAAGAATGGAAAAACAAGCACCACATGTACTCACCATCAAATTGGTATTAACTGATCAGCACTTATGTGCACATATAGTAGTAACATTCATCAGGTATTGGGCAGGTGGGCTGGGGGGGGAGGAGGGGATGGGTATATTCACACCTAATGGGTGCAATGCACACCATCTGGGGAATGGACCCACTTGAAGCTCTGACTCACGTGGGGCAAAGGCAAAATATGTAACCTATGTAATATTTGTATCCCCATAATATGTTGAAATAAACAAAAAAGAATAAAAGTAAGGAGACTGAAAATACCACTGCAGTAATTCAGGAAAGAGATGGCAACGATTTCAACTAAAGTGATGATAGTGGAGAAAAAAGACATATTTAAGATGGAATTTTAAATTAGAAAGGACTAGGCACTGAATAAGGAGAGTGAGAGAAAGAGAGCTATCAAGCATAGTTTCCACATTGTTTACTTGGATCACTGTGGATAGTGATTCCTATAGCCAAGATGAGTAAGACTACCATATGACACTGAAATTCCATTCTTAGGTATATGCAAAAGGAAACTGAAAGCAGAAATACACACAAAATATTGCACATAAATATTCACAGTAGTGCTACTCATAATTGAAAAAAAATGGAAACTCAAATGTCAAAATCAGAAAATGATTATACATACCCAGGGAAAGACACAGGCTTAGAAAAGGCATGAAAAGACCTTAATTTTTTTTACACCTTAGGCTAATTCTTAGCAAGAGTCAGCCTACAAAAATTAAAATAATAATAATAAACAAAAATATAATAAAAACAGCAAAACCTGCTGATGGGGGAGAATTTGATTTTCAGATTTATCACATTATTAGATTTAAATGTCCATTTTTTTTTTTTTGTAAATGTCCATTTTTAAACAAACATCACAAGGCAAGGAAACATGAAAACATGGCCCATTGAAAGGGGAAAAAAATACCAACAGAATGTGGAACACTTTTGCACTTTTGGTAGGAATGTAAAATGGTACATCTGCCATGGAAAACAGTATAGTGGTTTCTCAAAAAATTAAAAATAGAATTATTGCATGATTTATCAATCTCAGTTGTAGGTATATACCCCCCAAAACTGAAAGCAATAAAGAAATATTTCTCAAAGAAATATTTCTACACTCATTTTTATAGCATTATTCACAATAGTTAAGAAGTGGAAGTAACTCAAGTGTCCATTAATACAAGGATGAATAAGTATCATGTAGCATATATGTACAATAGAATATTATTCAGTTTTAAAAAGGAATTAAATTCTGACATATGTGACAACATGGATGAATCTTGAGGATATTATACTAAGTATAATAAGCTAGTCACAAAAGAAATACTGTATGATTCCAATTATATGAGGTAGAGTAGTCAAAATAATAAAGACAGAAAGTAGAACGGTGGTTTCCAGGGCTGTGGGAGTGGAGAGTGGCAGAATTGTTTAATTGGTATAGGCTTTTAGTTTTTCAAAATGGAAAGAGTTATGGAGATGTATGGTGGTGATGGTTGCACAGTGTTATGAATGTATTTAATACTACTGAACTGTATGTTTTAAAATGGTTAGGATAGTATATTTTATGTTATGCATATTTTACAATAAAAAATTGAAAGAAAAGGTATAGTTAAGAACATATTTGATATATAGGCAATATATGGAAGAAACATTAATCAAACTTATACTTGACAGAAGAATTCTACCTATTGATCAATTGCTCAATCGATCTGTTTACAATATACAAAGAAATCATGAAGCTCAGTAAGACAAAGAGCAGAAGTAAAATATGGTAAAAAATCTTGAACATATTCTCACAAAGGGAGATGTATAAATAGCCCCAATAATCACATAAAACATTGCTTAATATGATTATTCATCTCGAAGAAGTGCCAATTAAAATCACTGGATTGTTCCATTTTATACCATGTATAGGACTTAAATTAAAAACAAACCAATAAAACTGACAATTCCAAGTATTAGAGAGTATGCAGAGCAACTGGAATTATGACATCACACTTACGGGAATGTAAAATGGTACAACCTCTTTATAAAAATCTTTAGCAGTTTCTTTTAAAGTTAATCATAAACCTCCCCTATCACCCAGCTATTGTAATCCAGTCTTTCAGTAAGTGTAATCTTAGATATTTACCCAGGAGAATTGAAAGCCTACTTTCATAAAGAAGACATATAAGTATTTTCATAGCAATTTTGGTCATACTAGCCACAAATGGAAAAAAAA
>NW_012152363.1:49374-65035 GCF_000956105.1 Propithecus coquereli
CTAGCTTGTTGATAAAGGAAGTTTTAGTTGCTTTTAGTCACCACTGTTGCAGCTAATCAGAACTTTGTGTCAGAATTAATTCAGCTCTGAATTTGACCTGATATATACATTGGATGTGGTGGACTGAATAGGGCTAATGTATCAAAGGCAAAGAAATTGGTAAGTTATTTGTCTGAATTGAAAACTGCTTGTGAGGTATCTCATTCTAAACATGTTCGCATTGAGATTCTAATGAATATTTTGAGGAACAGGTCACAGTTAGATATTTTTCTCCCTAGTTTTTCCCACAATTGCTTCTTTTAAAAAATCCTGTATGGTAACGGGGTGAAAAATTATCTACAAATCTACTTAATTTCTTTTTAACAAGGATGAGATTGGCATCATGGTATTGAAATTAAATGTCTCTAACTGACCAGAAGTATAACTTGTTTACTTTTAGGCCTGAAATTAATACTATATGCACACAATTCCCTGGATGAAATAAAATACTGTAAGGATAAAAAAATTCATCTCTCCTTCACTTTCCCTCTTTAGAGAAGACAAAAAAGTAAAAGAACTCTTCTGAGCTGATAAATAAAGGTATAACTATGTCCACTCTCTTGGAACCAAAATTTTCTCTAAAAGCAAATACTAACACAGCACGAAAAAGCTAATCAGCTCTTCAAGAGCTCTGTACAAATGTTGCAGAGACAGTTTTGTTTTGTTTTATTCCTCTTGAAGGAAGGTAGATTTTTACCAGTGTAAGCATTTTCCTAAATAATAATCTCCCTTAGGAAACTTAAATCTCAACTGTTTATAGGCGGAAAGGGTCCTTCCAGTACGTCTGTAAAGGATAAGCAAACCAAATGTTGACAACAAAGAATATGAAAGAGGAGTAACGGTTTATTTGCAAATAAAATAAGAGGTTACTGTAAAAGTTTTCATGCAGAAATAGAGAATTTTGGACAGAGGTAGCAAATGAAGGGAGTGGACATATGAAAGATGGGGAATCTCGTTATTATGGTCCTCTGAAATTATGGTGGTGGCCAACTCAAATGTGCATAGTGGTCAGGTAAATAGTATAAGTAAGTGCAATTGACAACTCGGGTGAAATGGAGAGTACATGTCTCATCTCAAGGAAGCAACACTTCTCATAGCCAGGCTATTATTAATATTACCAAACCGAAAATGTACGTCCAGTGTTTCCAGGCCTTCTAAATTTTAGTAAGAAGCAAAAATTAAGAGCATCATGACATGGCCTAATTTTAAAATATTGTCTCATTTTAATAAATCATCTTACTCAATCAAATAGAACTAGATTCAGCCTGTAGGTCACAGTTAGCAAGCTGTTTTATAATTAAATGTTGGCAAGCAACGGTGCAAGAAGTCAAACCACTATCTTCTTAAAGATAGATCTAACTGGCTGAAGATTTCTTGTTCAGGACATAGGGTTCAGCACAAAGTCTGTGACCAAAACTCATGGAACTGGTGGTCAAGGTGGAGAAGGAGACCTCTTATAAGCCCTCTGCCTCCAGGCAGAAGTATTTGACTCCCTTGTGTTTAGAGATAGGAAAATAATTTACATCTCCTCTTTCCTTAGTCCTCACCTGCTGTTAAGCTTTGACTGAAATCCAGAGTTTCAGCATCAAGTTTATGACACTGAGAATAAACATGGGAAAGCTAGAATTCTCTCAAGGTCTCAGAGGAATATAATCAGCATAAAGTCAGAAAGTCTAACTTGTTTTATGCACTTGCCCAGCACTAAGAAAAGTTGACACATTGTAGGAGCTCAGTAAATATACCGGGGAGATGACTGGAACTTTAAGGGTGCAGAGTCACACTGGTAAAGTGTGTCTGGATCAAGATACTCCAGATGATTTACTTTGTTTTAGTTAGATAACGCTGGCAGCCATTCCGAAAAAGACTAAGAGAAAAAGATGTCCAAGATAGGAACACCAGATAAGAGAATTTCTTGGAGGGAGATAATAAAGAACTAAAATAGAACAGTGAAATGAATTACTCACTACAGAGGAAAGAACCCTTTCAAAATTACCCTGATTTGATTAATACACATGATATGCCTGTATCAAAACATGACATGTACCCTATAAATATAGACAACTATTATGTACCCATAATAATGAAAGATAAAATTTTTTTTTGCAAAATGGGAGACACTCATTTATATGTGGAATCTACAAAAGTTGACCTCCTAGAAACAGAGAGTAGAAAGGTGGTTACCAGAGGCTGGGGGGTAGGGAGAAGGAGGGATAGGGAAAGGGGAAATGTTGATCAAAGGGTATAAAGTTTCAGTTAGGCTGGAGGAACAAGTGATCTATTGCACTGCATGGTGACTACAGTTAATAATAATGTATTGTATATTTCAAAATTGCTAAAAAAAATAAATTAACATTCTCATCGCAAAAATACAATAAGTTGGCGAAGTGGTGTTAGGCAGGGGCCAAATCTGCAGGTAGCAGATACAGGCCAGGAGGTTGGTTCCTAGGGGCGGAGAAGCGGGGGCAGGGTGGGCGGGGCGGAACCAATCAGGGGAAGGGACTGCACGAAAACACAGAACACCTGACAATCATGTATCTCAATCTCCAGGTAAAGAACGTCCCACACCTCTCCTCTGGTAAACCCTCCTCCCGACCAGGCCAAAAAAAGGAAACCACGTGGGAGTTCTTAACATCTTTCCTCACTTATGGAGACTGACCTGTTACTACCTTTGGAATGTATTTTCGCTTTGTATAGCTTCCTTCTTTTATGAAATACAAGCTGTTTGTGTGGAATTGCTTCCTGTCTGCAATCACTCTGCTACACCAGCCTGCTTGTGATTCTTCAAGCAAGGAGCCAAAGAATCAGGATAACAGTCCACTAAAAGGCTGGACCTGACAGTGGTGGATATGTTAATTAGCTTGATTGAATTTTTTACAATGTATACATATATCAAAAATCACACTGTTCCCCATAAATATACAAAATTATTGTTGACTAAAACAATAAATAAATTTTAAAAGAAAAAATGGGAGCCACATTTTTCTTTTCTGGGCATTAGAATGATTGGGGTCAAGATTTCAAGTCACAAATGTCTCCAAAGTTCTTTGCTTTCTAATGGATTATATTTCTATTTATTTATCTTATTAAAAGCCACAACTGACTGGCCAGGTAGTGCTTTAATACTTTGATTTTAAAATGTCTTTAAGATTTCTTTAAATCTGGTCAGATTGTATGAAAATACAGAACATTTCAGTTAAATAATGACAGTAAAGGAAACCATTAAATTACCGATGGAAATCATTGACTTTTTGGAGATGCCATCAATTGTCATTTACAGACTAAGAATACTTCAGTCTCAAGAGTAATGACATCGTCCCTCTTATAGACAGAACATTGCATTTTAGGTGACTGTCAGAATTATAGCCTCATCTCTAGTTTCCATAGGTGAAGTAATTTCAATCCACTTAACCCAAAGAGGTAGAATTTAAGAATATCATGTTCTTTTTTTTTTTTCCTTTCTAGCCAATTACAGAAAATCTATTCTTCAAATGGCAATGTCTCATCTACAGATGGCAAGGATTTCCATACTTCGAAAGTAGAATATATGCTATAGGCCTTGGCTTTGAGCACCCTCATTGGATTACTCTTCCAATGTCATGAGCCCATTGTCTTAGTTTGGATTCTGCTGAAATCAGAACCTGAGATGCAGACCTGTGTGCAGTAATGTATCTGGTAGATGATCTTAGTAAGTAAGAATTACGAAGTAAGGAGATGAGACCAGAGGATGATGAAAAGTCAGTATTATTATGGCTATTGTTATGGGCAATGAGGGCCTGGTTACCTCATGACCTTTTAGGAAGTGAGTAATAAACAAAAAGGATGATCCATATAGAAAGCAGTTGGTTGGAATATTTACATATTGCCTTTCAGTTCCCATTATTTGAAAGGTACCTTGGGGCACTGACATATTTTGAGCCTGAGCATGCATATAAGCTAAGGTGGTTCCGTGGTATAAGAAAACATCCTTTAGAGGAAGCAAAGACTCAGGAAGCACTTGCCATAAAAAACTGTTCTTATGACGTGACCTGAGATCTCTCAGAACTGCTCATTCTAAATGCAGCTAAAATCAGAGGCCAGCCAAAAGAATATAGCCTGGGTACCAGAGTAATTTTCTATGTCTCGTGCAGGAAGTACAAAGGCTTGCTTTCCAGAAATACACCCGTAGGCCTGCTTCCCTCCATGTGCTCTCACCATTCAGTTGACCCCAATACTCCAAGAAGCCAGATATGTAAATTTTACTTAAAGTATGCTTTGTAAACCCAGCTCTTCCTCAGTTTGCCCTAAAATCTTTCTTTGCAATGGGGAGATTGATAGTATTGCTACAGTAGGTAGTCAGTTAGGTATGAGCAAGGGAGGAGGGAACGGAAAAGTTAGTCAGCTGGCTTGAACAAACAGCCCTTGAACAAACAGATGTGGGGAGAAGAAAAGAGCCATTAATTTCCCAGCATTGCACAGGTACAAAGTGACCTTTCTCCATTTTCTTACAATTCTAATAAATAAGATTGTGGTTTTGACACCCCTTATGGGAAAAACAGGGAAACTATCAATAAGAACAGAATGAACACTGACCACTCACCCTTCTTTGACTTCAACAAATCAAAACCCTCGGGATTTGGGGCAGTTGCTCTTTTTGAGCCTGTCCACTAGCTTTCTTGAGAGTGTACTTTTGCTTCTGCATGAGCCTGTCCTAAGCCTGTCCACTTTCACTCAATAAACTTGCCACTATTGCTCAGCTCTGTGTGCATCCTGAAATGCCTTTCTGTGATGTTAGCAAGAACCTTTACTCTGGTGACAGTATTAAAGTGTTCTCACTTTGGGTCTTAGGTGTATTTCTTCATATTGACTTTGCCAAAGAGCCCTGTACTTTGAAAATCATTGAGCCTTCATGAATAAACCTTATAATTTAATCTAATCTTGTCTTTCGAGTACTCATTCATGGTTAAAACCTGGGAAAAACAAAGACAACTACTAGTAATCAAAAATGACACCAGTGCCTAAAATAGTTGAATTGTTCAATAACTATGACTTGATACTCACTGGTTTTTAGGGTCATTCTTATTCAAATTTTCTTGCATAATAATGCACTTCTTAATGTTAAGATAAAAATAGATTTTAAAGATATATCTATGGAGTTTCTTTAGGCCCAATTACTCTAAAATATCAGATGGTCACATTTATAACATAAATATTGCTGCCCTAGAAAACTACATATAAGTGGATAATGACCTATAAATGCATGATAATTGATGTGCTTTTAATAGACAGTATGTCATCTCAAATCATTATTTTTAGTATCTTATTTGTAGGATATAAAAAATCAACTGCTTCAAAATTGTTATATATTATATGAAGAATTACCAACGATAAGTCACTTGGCTTACTTTGCTATGGGTTTCAATTTAGAAAGATTTATTATGGGTTAATGAGTAATATAAAAGGTCTACATTTTATATATTACTTTGCTTCTAGATTTATTGCAAAGAACAATTTTATTTTGTAACATTAAATCAAAGTATAACACTTCTGAATTTAGAATTGATATTGTATATTCACATACATATGCTTTTAATTCAGAATGAGCCTGATTTTCAGGGTTGTAAAAAATTCTCTGGATGGTTTACCACTGTGTCAACAAGTCAGCATTTTAAAAGTGAGAATTTATTTTCTATTGAATACTCACATTTTTTTAAAAAATGTCTTTTACTGGCATTATGGAAAGAAAATGAAAACAATAAAAATCTATAATCAGCAGGCAGTTATATGTATTAACATGCAAAAAGTTAAAACTGAATACAATTTAGAAATCAAATTACTTAAAGTGTGAAATGTTCTTTTATTTAAAAAAGATTTGTGTCCTAGGAACTTTTGTGAGCACTGAGATAAAACAGTGAACAAAAGAAATTCCTGCCTTCAAGGAGATTCAATTCTGTAGCAAAAGATAAAATAGGTCAAAGATAGTAAGATTAAATGATAAAAGGATTAGAAAGTGATGATTATTATGAAGGGGGAAAAAAGGTAGGTGGATAAAGTGACATAGTGTGATTTTTATATAATGTGGATAGGCCTCTGAGAGGAATTTACATTTGAGAACTGATGGAACAAGGCAGAAAAACATGCCCATATCTGAGGAAAGTGATTCACAACCAGATGGAACAGCAGAGACCACCTGAGGGGAGTGAGAGAGAATGTAGTAGGAAATGAGATCAGAGAGGTGGCCAGTGGCCAGATTATATAGGATTTATCAGGTCGAAGTAAGGAGTATGTGTTTCATTCAAGTATTATAGGAAGTTGAACTTGAGAGTGAAGTGATCTGCTTTATATTTTTAAAGGATCACTCTGAGTGCTGAATAGGAAATA
Source organism: Propithecus coquereli (assembly GCF_000956105.1). Lineage (NCBI taxonomy): Eukaryota > Metazoa > Chordata > Mammalia > Primates > Indriidae > Propithecus > Propithecus coquereli. The sequence continues at coordinate 55,771 of NW_012152363.1, forward strand.
TATTTTAACATGACAAGAGTGGAAGATGCCCACAAATTAAAATGCTATATTTCAGGCAAGAGGTGATGGTGGCTTGGATTAGGGTGACTGTAATGGAGGTTGTGAAAAGTGGTTGAATTAAAATATATTTTGAAGATACAACCAGAATTGCTGATAGACTGCATGGTGATGTGTGAGCAAAGACTCAAGAATATAATAACTCCACAAATTTGGCCTGAGACACTGGGTGAATAATGATGTCATTCATTGGGGTGGACAACACTGCTGGCAGAACACGATTGGATAAATCCTCAGTTCTGGATCAGTTTGAGATTTAATATGGATATCGAATGGACATGTTGAGTAGTTATTTGGGTATACAAGTCAGGAGTTCAGGGGAGAGGACAAGATTCATAGAACCCATTTGAGAATTATTAGCATATTTATGGCATTTAAATAAAAAAATCTTGATGAAATTCCTTAATCAGTGAATATATCTAAAAAATGCAGAGAAAGACTAGTGCTAAACAATTACAGGATCCACTAATAGTGGCAGAAAATGATGAAATCAGTAATTGTGGAAACTGGAATCTAAGTTTGGGAGGTATTAATATTTTATGTGGAAGGAATGGGTAAAATGCTACTGATAATGTGCTAAGGTGCAGATACAGAATTTGCCTTTGAATTTGGCATTGTGGAGACAATTGGTGACCTCCAACAAGAAGGATGTGATTTTAGTCTTAGGATTAAAAGTGTGATTGGAAATGGGTTTGAAAGAGAATGGGAAGTGAGAAACTGGATATTCACTATAGACCACAGATTTGATAATTCTTTTTAAAAAGAAGAGATAAGGGAAGTAGGTTGACAGAAATCATTAAAAAGGCAAAATTAAAAAATGAGGTGAGAAGAGGTAAATGTTAATATTTGTATGCTGAGAGTAGGGACATAGCATGGAAGAAAGAATTTATGCTGCAGAAAATAACTGAAAGATAAATGTTCTTTAATAATAGGTGATAAAGGACAGAACCCACACAGCAGTAAAAGGGTGGACCATAGACATAAACATGGAAAAAAAGAGAAAACACAGTATATGGATGCAGATTCATATAGACTGGTAGTTGTTAGTGGAAAGATAAAGAAGTTATCTTATGATAGTTTTTATTTTCTCAAGGATATAAGAAAGAAAAATAGTTGAAATTTCAGTAGAGGGATTGATAAAGGTTTAAAAAGAGAAGAGAAAACTATAAAAAGTAGGCTAGGATATTGGGAAATTGAATTGATTAGGAAGAAGTAGGATTCTCAGGCAGTACCAAGGGCTTCCTTGATGTCTGTGGTCAAGAAATCAAGGTAAGAACATTTTCTGTGTGTGTCTCTGTGTGTGTATGTACACGTATTTTTTTCTCCCACAAGTAACAGTGATTATAATAGTGAGCCATAGAATCTATGCTGGGAAAGAGGGACATGAGGATTTTTTTTGGAAAGAGGCAAAATTGGTGGTTCTGAAATAGCATTAATGAGTAATTCTTGGAAAGCTTGTGTGTTTCCTATTCATCTCTTCAGAGACTGTGTTGATCTTTTACTCTCCAAAGTTCCATTAACACAACTATTTTGTATTATGGACCTTCATGAGGGGTTTGAAATAATCATTTAAAGCATAGCAGAAAAAATAAGTTGAATTTTATGCTGTTCTAACAATTTCTTGGCTTTTTCTAACTATCAGAACTCTGACTGGCCCTCGGGTTCTAGCTTGCCAAATCTTGTCAAACCCCTTCCTTCACTGCATACTGTCCTCACCTCCATTTTATGCCCCCTCCTTTTCTAGTGAAGGGTATAAGACCTACCAACAATCATATTTCAGGTTTCTAAAATAAAATAGCAGGTTTTCATGCTCACACACAGTACCAAAATAACCAGAGAAGCACTCCCATTCACTAAGTGTTTTCAATTAGCAATTTGGTGGCTCTTTGTTAGATATTAACTGATATTCAAGGATTTTCCTATATTAATGAAACACCTCTAAATAAAGAGATACATGAAAAAAGAAAACCATATGTACACACAAGAAAAAAATGATTTGGAGAAGACTGAGGTAATGCAGGGAAGAAAACAAGACAAACAGCTTTATAAATATTATTTTAGAGAAAAGAGAAGACATTTTATTAATGAAAATTCCAGAATAAAAAAAAATTAGATGAACAGAGTTTAGAGATTAACAATGAATGCTAAATATTAACAATGTAAGAGAAACATTGGGAAAAAAGATATAAATAAATATTTTTTCAAATTAACAATAAAAATAAACAGAAAATCAGAGAGGAATACTGATATGGTTATAATACTATTAATAACTTTTGACTAAGAGAATTTTTGATACGACTATTTGAGGAGGAAGACATAAGAAAAATTATGTTTTTGGTAATGGAGATGGTGACAAGCCAGCTAAGTTCTTATTTTCCATAGGAACATTTAACGAAATAATGTGCAACATAGGAGAAAAAAGCTCAAAAATCAGCAGCATAAGCATGCTGAACAATAGAAATAGAAGAAATAGTTAAGAGTGTTGAGCAACACTGCTTCTGAGAGCATATTTGATGTATTTTCCGTATTTGTCTTGGCATATTATCCTCCCACGACCTCACTCCGGCTTTATAAAGGCAAATAAGACCTTTTCCAGAGTTACTGCTGGTATAGCACATCTTTCAGCCAAGTGTTGTTATAGAACCGCAGTTAGGAAGTAATGGCAAAGTGTAGTCATTGATAAGCACAGAGCTTATACATGGGTGGGGAAATCAAAGAATTTTGAGGAATTTTGTGAGTCTGTAAAATTTTTAGAATCATATTAGTCTTTGTGAAATGTCTATGCTTTTTGCCCTAATACTCCAGACTGCTTGACTACCAACTATGGCTTAAATTCTTGGGTGCTTCTCCTATTTAATTTATGACATGATAAATCTTTTTTTGGATACAATTTAATATACTTGCTATAAAGATTCTAAGATCTCCTAGAAATATCCAAGATTCTTTCTTCATTTAATATCTTCTAATAATGTAATTACACAAAAATATATAACTATTGGTTAGTAGGGAAATATTTCATTTTCATAGGTAATTAAGTGTAATTTTGGTTCTTGATCTCTCTTTCACAATATCTCTTTCTACCTCTCTATCTATACACATTTTTATGTGTATATATGTAGATGTGTACCAACATATAATTGGCATCTCAACCCTAAACAAAGCCAACTTTTTCCATGCTTTCCCCAGTTTGCATTGTTTAAATTTACCCCCCCAACTCCTTACCTTAATCCTGGCCCCCTATAATCATTTCCTTTCATAAATCTCCCCATGGAAATTAATATCATCTGAAAACTATCTTTATAGAAATTATATATCATGTAAAGTTATCATCTCTCTCATATATATCTATATTAGAGAGAGGTAAACATGAATGAATTATTTTTTATGGTCATAGCTCTCTGGTCAAACTATGAGAGTTTAATCCTCCAACTCTTCCAGGAAGCAGAGTAGCCAGTCTCTGACCTGGCTTGAATTAAGGGCTAAAATCAATTCAGAATTGACTGCATTTGTAGAGACACTTTGGCTACCCCAATTACTGCATACCAATTTCACCTGATGTCCCATGTCAGTGCATTAATCCAGATGTGAAAATTCCTCCTTTACAATGGTATGTGAGTTTTTATACCCTTCTAATGAATCTTTTTGATATTAAGGGGAAAGCTTTTTTTCCAATATGAATAGCATGAAATAGACTTAACTAAGAGCCATGTACATAAGGACAAGGTATTGATAGCTAGCAAAGCAATGGCAAGAGACTAAGCCCTTCCTAAATGATGTTTAGCATCATTTTCAAACACTCTGAAATATCCTATGTGAGAAATTCAATTTCTTATTTTAGCCACTACGTTTTAATATATTAGTGTTTCTTTGTTAGAGCAACTAATCTTATCTGGATGAATATATTCAGTTACATATTTTTTCTCATCCTTTATAACTATCTCAGATTATCTCACATATTTATTTTGGTTTTGTTGACTGTGTCTCCCTACTGACGCATAAGCTCTTTTTTGGTAGAAATTTTCTTTATTGTGTTCACCAGACTTTCCCCAGGGCCTTTAATAATGCTTGGAACATAAACATTTGGAAAATTAACAAATAGGAAATGCAATTGTATTCTGTGGCCAGTAATGTGGTAATTCAATCAAATAAAGTAATTGGCTATTAGAATTAACATCTGGATTGTAAATCTATAGTATAAATCTTCAACAGTAAACTCTGTAAGTTTTATTCCTTCTTTGCAACTGTTTCACTTGCCATTTAAGCTGATATAGGGCTTTATTTTTTTTTCTTTTATTTCAGAATATTATGGGGGTACAGATGTTTAGGTTACGTATGTTGCCCTTGGTCCCTCCCCAAGTCCGAGTTTCAAATATGTCCATCCTTCAGGTGGTGTGCATTGCACTCCTTGTGATAAAGGGCTTTAAATAAGTTACTTTAAGAAGAGTGAAAAAACAGCCTACAGAAAAGTGAATTAAAATAGTAAGTGAATATTTGTAATTCAATGACCTAAACATCATTTTTCAATGTAAAATTTCTATGTGTAAGATACAGCCTTTGATAACAGAAAAATTGATTAGTGGGTTCTAAGTGGTAAAGGCAAAGGCAATAATTTTTATAACAAGGTCTTGGCTTGGATATTGCTTGGACCTAGTGAGCAAAGCCCATGGAAGAGACCGTGGGCATCAAAAGCACACCAGCTCATGGCATCCAAATACCAGGGATGATGTATTTCTGCATTTCGTAGAAACTGGACAGAGGAAAGGAGTGACAGATCTCTGAATCAGAAAGATATTGAATTCTAAACCTAAAGTAACTGAATTTTATCTTAAAAAACTTATGCGTTGACTTGGCACGTTGACATTTTCCTCTGTTAGATGAAATTGGACCCATACATTATATTGAGTTCATTATTACAGAAATAATATATTTTTGCACATCTGAGTTGTCAAAATGAATTTTGAATATTGTCACATAAGGGAAAAATGGTTGAGCACAATTCAGCTGCCTGTTTCTGTATCTGCTCCTGCCTATATTAATAGGACATGGAAATGGTAAATACTATGCTAGTAAAACTACTGCCCTTGATAGAGAAGTAATTACCATTGATCTAAAGCTAAATATAATCAAATGCCAAATATTTTCCAGAATGTTTGTTTTATAACTATAGACATATTTATCAAACAAAAAATAAACACTAAACCATCAGCATTTAAATTCTTACAGAAGCATAATGTATAATTACGAAGTTGAAATTATCTAGCTTTTACATCTTTTATTTCTCAATTACTCATTTTTATATTCGATTTTAATAATCACACTAAAATAGGAACTCGGCTGGCAAGTTGTAGCAGAGTAGACTAAACTTTGATGGACATTAGAGACAAAGTGGTGAGCAAGTACAGATGTGAAGTCTCCTCAGATGGGCTGATAATTAAATTTCACAAAACTATCATAAGTTCAATAGAGAAAATGGGTGCTATTGAAGAAAACAACAAGAGAAGCTAAAGTTAAAGAATCTAAAAAAAACTTTCTATAGAAAGTACCATTTGAGTTAAGGTTTGAGGTCCAGTAATAGAGATAGGAGAGGCGGGGCATTTTAGGCAGCAAAAACTATGTGATAAGGCCGGGCGCGGTGGCTCACGCCTGTAATCCTAGCACTCTGGGAGGCCAAGGGGGGCTGATTGTTTGAGCTCAGGAGTTCGAAACCAGCCTGAGCAAGAGCAAGACCCCATCTCTACAAAAATTAGAAAGAAATTAATTGGACAACTAAAAATATATACAAAAAATTAGCCGGGCATGGTGGCGCATGCCTGTAGTCCCAGCTACTTGGGAGGCTGAGGCAGGAGGATCGCTTGAGCCCAGGAGTTTGAAGTTGCTGTGAGCTAGGCTGATGCCACGGCACTCACTCTAGCCCGGGCAACACAGTGAGACTCTGTCTCAAAATAAAAAACAAACAAACAAACAAACAAAAAAAACTATGTGATAAATAATATCTTTACAGTAACAAAGAAAAAATTACAACGAATCAATTGACCATATTTTACCAAACGATGCTCTCCTGTGCATGTGATCAAAGCTGATTGTTGTAGTTCTTATACAATTTGGGTATTTACCTCTATGAAAAAAAATATTCAAAAGACAGCCTAATTATCTCAAACATAGAGAATATTATAGTGCTTACAGTCATATATGTGCACGTGTGTATGAAATATATTTTAGGAAAAATATACATCCCTTAGGACAAAATATTGTATTTCATTATTCTGAACTATTGATTTGCATTTTTATACTTTCGGATGGCATTATTATCAAAGTCATTAATTATTAGACAGAATTTAGGTATTTTATTTTTATAATATATTTGTACTTTCCAGTAAATATATACATTTAAATACAGATATACATATAAATATAGACATGACCAATGTAATTGTATTAAAAGTCCTTAAACACAAATTCATAAACTTTTATTTATATTTTAATAATATGTGAGTACAATTGTGTCTCGTTGGGTAGAGAGTTATTTGCTAATTGAGTGAATCACTGTATTTTAGAAAGCAATATATAATTTATTATTTATACTTATCTTTGCTAAATTTAGATAACACTTAAATTAAAACTGAAATTCATAAGCAAGTGTTCTTTAATAAAGCCAAAGATAGACCATTTGAGGAATCTACTGATGAACTGATTTCTGTCTTTTGTAAGATAAAACTTAAGCCTATGATCATAAGCCATCACCTGTGTATTTCATTATCACTAAATTCTGTCAATCCCCTACATGTGTAAATTTGGACCCTATTTATGATAGTTTATAATTCATAATACTCTAGATAAGTCAAGTATAGAATGGCTTTAAAGAATCAACTGTGTAAATGTTGGTTTATTTTCTGTCTCCAATTCTAGATACTACAAGTCTTCATAAGGATAAGAACCATGTCAATCTTGATCACCAGAAAACCTCAACAGCTAATTGAATACAAGGTATAGAGTGAACAGTTACTGAGTTAATATATGATGTTATGTGCATATTTATTGTTGAATGTGATCGTCAAAAAAGTCCACTGATTTAGAGAAAGAAGGATCATAAAATGTCCTGGTTATAGAGTCTGGAAAAATATATGTCTTTAATAACTGGATTACATAAATGAATAGATACAGGCAAAGCTAAACTTACATAATTGGTTACCAAATTTTAACAAATTTAATGATGTATTTAATGTTCTTTCCTCTTTCTTCCATGCACTAATGCCATTTCACTCAAATTTTACTTTTTCTGATGGAGTAAAATTAGGGTAAAAATAAAACTAGAATAGAAAGGGATGTGCATTTTTTTTTCCTGATTCTGTCACTACTGGATGTGTGACCTGAAAAATATGCAAAAGGTGTAAGATCCTTGTATCTTAAAATTTAAGATTCTCTCAGTAAAACGTTACAATGCCATTATTTCCTGGAAATGGAATAGCAGAGAAAGGAACAAATTTAAACATCTTTCACAAAACCGTAGAGCTTTAGAAGCCTTGAAAAAGAAACATGTCCAGAGGAGGCTAAGACAAAATAAACACCACAAGTGTCTGAGAATAACAAACAGCTTTATATGTCCATGTATGAAAGAGAAGGTCAATTTGGATGTCAAAAGAGCATGTAAAGAAAGACAAATACATGTAACTCCCTTGAGGGGAATAAACTTCTTTTGAATGTTGAGTCATATATCTTTCTTGGTATAAATCCAAACTGTAATACATACTTCGTAATTATTTTTTTCTGACAATTTAACTGAAATTCTGAGATACATTTTTACTTTTTCACTTTCCACTGCAGCTAAAGATGGGCATGTGAGCCAGTTATGCTCGACGAGATATTAGCAGAAATCTTTACTGGTATTCTGGCAGGGGCACCACTCTTCTTTGTTTTCCTGACTTGAGTGTACACATAAAGACTAGAAGCGCAGCAGCAATCCTGAATCCCTGAGACTATAAACACTAGTTAAAGGACCAAGTAAACTGTAACCTATCCTGGTACTGTGAAGCCACTGAACCAACATCAGTAGTTCTTTACCTGTAGAATTCTTGTCAGGTTAGAAAAAATAGACTCTGTTTATTAAAACCAACAACTAATTGAGATTTCATTTACTTATAGCTAAACCAGTAGGCAAACACATATCAGAAAATCTTAATTTGCTACTAGTAGCATCTTAGCCAATGTCATTTTGAAACAATGCTAAGTACCATATTTTGTAATGAAATTAGAGAGGTTGTCAAAAGAAAAATAAAAAACATGTTAATCTTTCAAATGTTAAGATAAATTTAAAATATTAGAGCAAGATGTTAACTTTACAAAATGTGTTTCTCAGTGATATTGAGCTCACTACATCATTTCTTATTTTAACACAGTCAGCAGTAGTAACAACAGCAACAGTGACATCATGGTGAGGGGTAATGCTAGTTCAGTATCTATGGTCCCAAATATAAATCTTAATAATTTGGAAGATTATGGGAAATATGAAACTTAGAAAGTATACTGTTTTTATTGTCAAAATTTAATGCTGATTATTTATGTAATGAAATCTGTAGATAATGGTAATTTTTTTTTTTTAAATAATTATTCTGAGACTTTTTGTGCAATTGTTACCAAGGTAACCTTCTCTGAAGCCATCAGGATTTTTTCAGGTAAGACACCTGCAAATTCTTTGTTCAGGTCACTTAACTTTCTCTTGCCTTTTGGTCACTTATTCTCTAGAAACACTTCTAGTTCCCTATCATTTTTGTCAGTCTAATGTCCATTTGTCTAGTGTTTTCACTCCTGCCAGCAGAAAACTTAATATTAGACTTACTTAACTAGTTTCCCTCAGGGTAGGAATCCATATGATTCCAGCGCTGTAAAATTCAGATATTAATAAATTGAGATTTGAGATTTAAATACATCTTGTTAGATCCACATCATTAATACTGGAATGCCAAAACAATACAGTTTTTTGTATTTTGTAAATGCAATTTCTCACCAAAAGTTTAGAAAACTAATGCCTCTACCTTCCATTAGTTCCTTGATAACTTTTGCCTTTATGTTTGAATTGAATTTATGTTGTAGAATAACACATTAAGAAAGCTAACTCCAAATCATATTTTCTGCTTAAACTTTAAATTCACAAGGGCTTTCTTATTGATTTCTAGTATATAAGTGTTTTAAAAAGCTAATCATTATATTTAAA
>NW_012152363.1:65780-68726 GCF_000956105.1 Propithecus coquereli
AATGTTTTTCATGTGGGAAATTTTAAAAAGGAATATGTTTGGGGACATAATTACTGTAAATTTGATAAATACTAATAGCAAAATATGGAAGTAATTTTGATAGGTGAAATTAACTTCATAGAAAAAGTACACTTAGCAAAAATAACTACACAGTTTTTTCTTTTAGAAGTCTAGACAAAGAGGGTATACCAACTTTCATTACAATGCTTTTGAGCCATATTTTAATTCAGACTTTCTGAGGAAATTCTTTCTAATTAACTTTATTCATCATTTTATGACCACAGAAATCTAACATCCCCACAATCTTCCTTTACTCATCCAATGCACATTAACTGACTAAGTGTCAGGTATTTGTCATGTACCCAGATCCAAGTGTAAATAAAGGTTGAGCTTGCTTTTGAAAGTCTCATGAATGAGTTAGGAATATAGGCATGTAAATATTACAATAAATATACGTCAATAAAGACAGTCCCTATGAAAGCACAGCTAACTACAAGAAGAGGTGATAGGAAAGGTTTTACTGATTAGTCATAAAAAAAATGTGGGATCAGCTTTTTTAGATTCCTCGTATGAGTGAGAACATGTAGTATTTATCTTTTTGTGCCTGGCATATTTCACTTAATATAATGTCCTTCGAGTTCATACATGTTGTTTCAGATGACCGGAATTCATTCTTTTTAAATGGCTGAATAGTATTTCTTTGTGTATATACACCATATTTTCTTTATACATTCATCTGTTAAGTAAAATAAGCCAGACAGGGTAGGGGCATGGGGAGAGGTTGGTCAATGGGAACAAAGTTGAGATTAGAAAGAAAGAATAAGTTCTGGTATCCTATTGTACAGTAGGATAACTATAGTCAACAATAAGGCATTGGATATCTCAAAATATCTAGAAGAGAGGGTTTTGGAAGTTCCCACCACAAAAAAATGATAAATGTTTGAGGTAATAGCTATGCTAATTATCCTGATTTTTCATTACATAATGTATTCCCATACCAAGACATCTCATTGTATGCTATAAATACGTACAATTATGATGTGTCAATTAAAAATTAAACTAATACAAAAGAGTGAAGGATCTTTGTATCAGTCTGACAGAAAGCATTAAAATTGCATGTGCAATACCACGTTGGTGTAAAAGAGAATTGTATTTCCATGTGACTAGGGAATTCACTGTAATCACTTTTCTATGGTAACACTAGTCAAATTACTGATTCCTTGAATTTATGCTCAAATAGTAAAACTGTTTCTTCATCTCCCTCCATCTTGCTAATATATCCCCATCTACAGCAAAAATAGCAAAATGAATCTATTGAATGCCTTACTAATATCAAGATATACTTGTTAATGATACTGTCCTTGATTACTATTGGGTGTTCTCAATGAATTAATGATGATTCCAAGGAATTACAGAGTAGGTAGGAAATGAGCACATAATTCTCAATGTGGCAATGAAAGGTATATCAAGAAATGATTTTTTTCTTATTGACAAATTGGAAAATGTTATATTACTATAAAAACAAAATAATGATGTTCATCTCAATTTATGCAGCTCTTTCAGGTAATTATGACAGTTCTATCATATTTTTGGAAGTTTCAAAATGTATTTCTAGTTTAGAATATTGAATATGAAGAAATAATTTTGGGACAACTTACTTCTCAATGATATTTTTGTGATAATTATCCCTGATTTTCTCAATCTCTTCTAAATAGCAATTACTCATTTAATTTATAGAATTCTCTCTTTCACACTTGCTCTCATTTTGAAAATCAGGATATAGTCATATCTCTTGTCTTTTGACACTCAAATTTTGTTTTCTGTAAATACAAAAGGTTTCTCAGGGGCATCATGATTGATCAGAACTCTAAAATCTGTAGACTTGAATAAACAAAATAAGAGATGCTCTTCATTGATGATTCTTACCTGAGTCAATGATCTCTATACTACTTGTCAAATGGTATTTTTCTAACCAGTTTGTACTTCACTTACTAGTTGACATTCTGCTTTTGAAAGAGTTTTTCTTTTTCATTCATTCATTTATTTAATTATTTTGTAACAATATGGACTCATGGATTCTTATATTTTCAATGAATCAAATATATAACGATTTTTATTTATTTTGATGTTCAATTTTTCTGAGATTTGGCTAAAGGAACCTCTCTCCAAACTGGCTTCTCTTTCCTTTTGACATGTCTTCATCATTCTTTGAGCATTATCATTTTCTAGCACAAGATGTTCCATATTTATCTTAATACACTCTCCATCTTAGAGCTGGAATCACCCATTTTGCCCAGGAAACTTGGTTTAAATGAATAATGTTATTCAGAAACCAAGATAATTGATATGTGCATCACTGTATGTATGTATAAATATAGTTATATGTATGCATACATTGCTATATGCATATATTAATATATGTATATAACTATATGTTTATATATACACACATTAGTCCATTTCTATATCTATCTATGTGCATGTTTGTGTATATGTGTGTTTAAAATGCATACTTATTTATGCATGAACTCATACCAAATACTTTAAGCCTAAAGTAACACAATAGGGTTCATTTTAGTCCAGTCCATTTTTTATATATTAAATTCCTTTTTTTAACAGTGAGAAACTAGTTTTTCATTATCTTAATCTTTACTTATTTGTTCCATCAATTAATGGGAAATCTTTTGTGAACCATCTTATTGTTATGCTGAAGATGTAAGATTTGTTTAGTTTTAATTTTTATTTGTCTGTGTAGTTAATCTTGAAGATGTATGATGAGATACAGGTTTCCTCACCTACCTAGAATTCTTTGTTCATTTTTCAATTGTAATTTCCTTCTGAATTTTTGCCTTTTGGATCCTTTTATAGCTTTTACTACATGTTATATTCATTGTTTGCTTACATGCTCTTCCTTTAAATATATTTACAATAATTTAAAATGAGCTT
>NW_012152363.1:69699-70283 GCF_000956105.1 Propithecus coquereli
GTGTTTGCTTTTCCATTCCTGAGATACTTCACCTAGGATAATGGTCTCCAGTTCCTCCAAGTTGCTGCAAAAGACATTATCTCATTTCTTTTTATGGCTGAGTAAAACTCCATGTTTATATATATATGTACACACACATATGTATATAGATATACACATACATATATATATATCACATTTTCTTTATCTATTCATAAATTGATGGGCACTTGTTAATTCCACATCTTTGTATTTTGAATTGCACTAAGATTAACATTTCAATGCAAGTGTCTCTTTGATAAAATGACTTCTTTTCCTATGGGTAGATACCCTATAGTGGGATTGCTGGATTGAATGGTAAGTCTGCTTTTATTTGTTTGAGGAATCTCCATCCTGCCTTCCATAGAGGTTGTACCAATTTGGAGTCCCACCAACAATGTACAAGTGTTCCTTTCTCTCTGCATCCATGCCAGCATCTATTGTTTTTTGACTTTTTAGTAATGGCCATTTTGACAGGGGTAAGGTAGTATCTCATTGTGGTTTTAATTTCCATTTCCCTGATGATTAGTGATGTTAACATTTTTTCATATATTTATTGGCCATCT
>NW_012152363.1:70333-70655 GCF_000956105.1 Propithecus coquereli
ACAATATGTATTTATTATGTCTATCATAATTTACTGCTTGTGGGTGTGGTTAACCTGAAAAAATGGTGTTATAGTAAAGTCTCTGTTCAGTAGAATAGAAGTCATTTGGATTGATGACTAGTTTCTAGGCACACAATTTTCAAAGGAATGTACAGATTTTAGTCTTTTAGTTAAATGCACATTAGTCAATCATTTTCAACTTTGTAGCAGTAAAGAACTGCTAAACTCATGGATATCGCACACTGGTAGGAAACAATATGCTTATTGCTAATGGTTTGGCTATGATAATCACATTAGCCAAATGTTTGGAAATTTTATTCTC
>NW_012152363.1:72225-72717 GCF_000956105.1 Propithecus coquereli
TCCCTAACTCATTCTTTGAAGGTAGTATCACCTGATACCAAACCAAGAAAGAACACAGCAAAAAAAGAAAACTACAGACCAATATCCCTTGTGAACATAGATGCAAAAATCCTCAACAAAATAGTGGAAAACTGAATCCAATATCACATTAAAAAGATAATTTACCTTGATCAAGTGGGTTTCATCCCAGGGATGCAAGGATTGTTCAACATGTGCAAATCAATAAACATGATTTTCCACATAAACAGAAACAAAAACAAAGACCATATGATCATCTCAATAAATGCAGAAAAAGTATTTGATAATGATACAATTCTTTCATAATATGAACCATCAACATACTGGGCATAGAAGGAACATACCTCAAAATTATAAAAGCTATAAATGACAAACCACAGCCAACATCATACTGGATGGGGAAAAGTTGAAAGCATTCCCCCTGAAAACTGAAACAAGACAAGGGTGACCGCTATCACCACTTCTATTCAACAT
>NW_012152363.1:75222-76234 GCF_000956105.1 Propithecus coquereli
TTTCAATCCATAAAGAGTTAGATTCCATTGTTGATGATGAGAGAAGAAAATACTCTGAGAATAGGTAGGCTATATCCTAAAAGAGCCATAACCTCACCAATCTGTACTGTCACAAAGTTGGCAATTGTACATGTGGGACTGAATCTAAGGTAGTCAGACCAAAGTAGAATAAACATGACTCAAATTAGCTGAATTTATTGATATGAGTGGGAAGAGAAGATTTAAAGTATTGATATGAGTATTTGGGTGTAGAGTTAGGTAGGCCAGCTACTCAAAGATAAGATGTAATTTCAGCTTAAGTTAATGAGGTAGAAATGTCAGAGTTTTCTTGGTATGATATATATATATCATAGACTCCTTGTTATAGAAATGTCAGAATGAACCTATTATGTGTAAATTGTTCATTTACCCCTACTTTCTATTCCCAGAGAATACAAGAGGAACTTCTAAACTTTGAGGAAAAAAATCCATTCACTCAGGAGAGTCTTCCATTCACCAAGTATTAAAAACAAGATTGGTGAGGAGGCACTAATGTTCTTGATTTTCCTGTGTTGGTAGTTTTTACAGGCTAGAAATGACAGTGCTGGATGTTGCAGTGAAATTGGGTTTCTTGATATGAATTAGAATAATGAAATATAACAATGCACAAAAACTGTTGGATATGCTTGACTATCAGACACAAAACAAGCAAATAAGCACATAAATCAGAGAAACAGTGGAGATCAATGGATTGATTCACAGCGGTTGAGTGGAGATCAATGGAGTGATTCAATTAACCATGGCAATGATTAATGGCTGAATGGGTTTCTAGAGATGAAATATATGGACAGTCTACTATGGTGCTAATTTACATATATAGAATGAAATGTATAGGTCTGCGGGACAGAAATGAATTCCAATTTGACTTTGTAGGGATTCCCAGCCTCTTACACAATTCCAAGATCTAAGCTACGTCACAGACTCAGTCCTTCAACTGAAGATTGGGGTGTGCCCTTTTGAAGAATAATCTTTA
>NW_012152363.1:81514-83073 GCF_000956105.1 Propithecus coquereli
AGACTAAATAAAATATCAGAAGCAACTGCATGATACCTAAAAGAAATTCATTTAAAATATAATGACAAAGACAGGTTAAATTTAAAAGATGGGATGAAGGTACACTATGAAATACTAATTATAAGAAGGCTAGAGTTCTTATGTGACTATCATACAAAGTAGTCTTCAGGACAAGCAATATTTTTAATGCCTTATTTTTTCTTACTCAATTCTCAGAGGCTTCAAGTGAATCTCTGAAGTTACATGCTTATAATTTATTCATGTGCTATATGTTGTATCCTCAGCATTAAAAGCAAAGTTAAAATGAGTTATTTTCAAGTTAATATGGTTCTCCTTATTTTAGGTGAGCAAGCTGTTATTACTCCAACACACTTCATCATCCTTCAATCACCACAGCTGTTTTTATATTTAAGTTATAAATTTTATAGTATGGTTATAGACAGCTTCTATTTTCAAAAGATGTTCGATCCTTTAAATATTTGAATGTAGTTAGATTTTTCACAAGTTGAAGATTTAGGAAGTCAGATGCATTTTACCATTCCTACTTTCAGCATGATTCATTTTCTCTGGGAAGCAGGGTAGTTTGACACTAACGTGTTTCTTAGGAATGTTCTTTTGAGGCACTGGAACTGAGGGGC
Source organism: Propithecus coquereli (assembly GCF_000956105.1). Lineage (NCBI taxonomy): Eukaryota > Metazoa > Chordata > Mammalia > Primates > Indriidae > Propithecus > Propithecus coquereli. Next base: position 82,153 of record NW_012152363.1, read on the forward strand.
ACTGGCTAGTAAAGACAAGTGCCAGTGAGCCGCCACGATTTCAGCTGAACTGATGAATCAGAAGAACATTCAGGATCTGATAACTCCACCAGCTCACAGGATAATCTTGTTTTTCTTGATTTTGCCTTATTCATTAAGTTTGACATTTCTGAGATAGAGCTTTGTTACCAATTGGCAGCGTATGTCAATGGGCTGAGGAAATGAGATTGCTGAAATGCAGTAGACATTGGGAGAAAAAATAAAGTAGACGTGGACTGCATTCAAAATAAGCCAAAGCTTTGCTGAAAAAGCTTATGTTTTAGGGATTTAAAAAAGTGAAATGTGTATACAGTCGTGTTGCATACAGTCTCTTGGTCAATGACAGACCACATATATGACAGTGGTCCCATAAGATTATAATGGAGCTATATAAAGGAGTAGGTTATACCATTCAGGTTTACGTAAGTACACTCTGTGATGTTCACAGGATAACAAAATTGCCTAATGGTATATCTTAGAATGTATCCCCATGTTTAAGCAACACATGACTGTATACTTAGTCTCAAACTACGCGTTCTATAGTCCTAGGTGGTTGGCTGCACCAGCTAAAAGATTATCCAATAGAAAGTTCAGTGAATTATTAAGTTTATGCTATTCCTCTGCTATTTATTACTATGCAGAATTGTTTAGCTGAATCTACTTTGTTAACTTCAGTAACGCCTTTACATGCACAGTGAATCATTCTTAAATGGATGCTTTCTTGATCCTTTTCTTATATTGTTTTGTCTGCGTATTGCTATAGCAAATACACACGAATGATTAGTAAATGATATTATTTGTATACTTCCCTATTCCCGCAAAACATATATTAATAAAATGAGTTAATAAGCTTACCCCTCAAATCTAGGCTCTAAATCAATCTACATCACAGATATCATTTTT
>NW_012152363.1:83958-84864 GCF_000956105.1 Propithecus coquereli
AGTTGAATCCAGTTCATTGAACCTCTTCCACTTAATTAGCTATTTCTCTTCACTATATGTGTTAACCATTACTCATTTTAGTCATATGCAATATACACAAAAACACTAACTTAGGCAAGGAATGGAATTTATTGGTAGCCTAGTTGGGAGGGATATCAGGCAGTTTGCAGAATTGAAGAAAGAACCATAGGAACTGCCAGGTCTGGGTCTCATTCTTCTTCCCCAAATGTGTCTCTCCTACTGTATACAGATAATTTCCATGTGAAAAGAGCATGGTGGTTGGCTTTACCAGAGGAAAAACTCTGGCAGAAAGAGAAAGCCTCTTCCCTCAGCATCGATTCCAAAGAAGAAATCTGAATGCCAATATTCTAGTCACATGCCCAGACTTGGATCCATTATCATTGCCAGAGGGATGGGATTTACTAAGTGTTTTAGTTTAGTTTCTTCCAAAAGAAGAATCTGCGATAATGATTTGTTCACAAGCATTTTATTAATATTTGAGAAGCAATCCCAGGAATATACTGCAAGGGAGTGGGGAATATAACAGGGAACAGAGTGGTTTAAAGAGCAATTTATTGCTGCGGACAACTGAAGCTCCACATGCCGGAGATCCTCTTAGAAATCATGTAGATCGTAAGTCGGAGTTGTCACACTAAGCAACAAGGTTCTATACGTATTCACAAGTCTTCATTTCTTGTACATACCTCTGCCATATATAGGAAAATTCCTATTGCACTGTACTTTAATGGTTAGTTAACTTGTATTATATTCACCACATTTAATTTCTTCAGAATCTATCTCAAGACTTGACGCATCATAGGAAATCAATGTATGTTTGTTGAATCAGTTAATAAAGAATAAAATTATTAGATTTCTACAACACTATCAACATGCAGTTGTAAGACT
>NW_012152363.1:86979-88042 GCF_000956105.1 Propithecus coquereli
AGCTTTTAAAATATTCCATAGTGAACCTCTTTTTAATTGTCTGAGGTAGTTTTTCAAAGCAATGTTACAGACTGTAGATTTTCATCTGCTACAAAGGTTGAACTACTAAAGACTATATTAAGTAAACATATTTACAGTATTCAGACCTGATTTACAGAAACTTACTTCCACAATTAGACTTAGAAATGTGTGTGTGTGTTTGTGTAGCTTTGAATAAGATAGCTAATTGAGAAATATAGTCTAAGCTGGCCCATTTGAACAGAAGAGTAAATAAATGTTACCCTTCTCTTTAAGGGACTCCTTTAAGGGCCAGTGACTGGGAAGAAGATATGAACCTGTAAGTGAATATTAGAAAATAAACTGCAGTTGTGGTCCTCTAAACACTGTGTGGTTTTTATATTGTGCTTATGGCACATTCCAATTATACTGAAAACCTGTCTTATGCTAGTTTTATGGCAGAAGCATTTCCATTGAAGATGGTAATTGCTTTTGAGTAGCCAGACATAATAAGCAGTGAACATGTACCCAAACTACCTATGCATTAGTCAGACCTCTTTCTGTTACATTGGAAGAGGCCCCAGTCAAAAGTTTAATGATATTAAATGAAGTTGTTGGCTAATATGACCCAGAAAGCCGGAAGTAGCCTGGCTTCAGGAATGGCTGGACTCAAAGGCTTCAATAATCTTATTTGGTCTGCACATTCTCTCTTGCATAGGCTCTCTCTCATGGGACAAAGCAGCTAACAGAGTCACATGATAGTAGCTGAACAATATAAGCAGAAAGAAATAATATTTCTTGATAGTTCTAGAAGAAAAGTTATAGCGAAGTGTTTAATTACCCTAGATTGTACCTATGCCCATTACTAAATAACTGCTATTGTCAAGAACAAGATTCTACATGAACAAGATTCTTCAGGAAAGAGAAACTGTTACCAGAGAAAGAATTTCTGAATGGAATAAAAAGTGCCAAAAGCTGCAAAGTTTCACCATTCACCCCTCCCCTCAATGCTATGTAGGTTAATTTTTTAGGTATATTTCTCCAACATGTTTTTTATACCTGGATT
>NW_012152363.1:89801-91628 GCF_000956105.1 Propithecus coquereli
TTTGATACTTTCAATAAACCTTTGAAATATGTAGAAGAGGTATTTTCTTATTCTCACTTTACAGGTGAGATAGCTGGAAGTGCAAAAGATAAAAATGATTAATGCAAAGTTGCATGGTTAGCAAATGGGACCTAGAATCCAGACCTCTTCCCCCTAGGTTCCCATTTTGTTTTGTTTTTATATGTTCAAATTCATTATCATACCATTTAACATTTTATGTAATAATGTTAAAACTAGATGTTACTCAGTCCTAATAAAATAACTTCAGTGCATTTGTTTTACTTATAATAGCTTCACTGTAAATAAAACCATTCAGTCATATCATGGTAATCGATTAATATATAATGCCAAATTAAAGGAAAAAAAGCTAGAGAATTAATACTTTCTTAAATCATAGAAAGTCACTTAAATCATAATAGTCATTACCACATCATGATCATGGGTCCTAAGGGAGTTGCACAAATTTTTATGGTTTTCTCTTTATTATATTCTCTTACGAGTACATAATTTCAACTTGGCTAATTTAAAAATGATTTCTGTGAATAACCGACAATGGTTGAGTATTTAGCATGTGTGCTGACGGTTTGTTTTATCTTCTCACATAACAGGTGGACTAAGACTTCATGTGGTGTCATTACAAGGATCAAATCCTCCGGCAAGCATCTGGCCATATGTCAACCAGACTGATAATGCCAAGGCGGAGTCCTATGGACACAGATGGATATTTTGTAGAAAAGAAAGTTCTGAGGAACAAGCTCATTACTGGTAACTAACAATTACATCTACAGGTTCATATATTTGAATCTGCTTTTGTACATGTCAAAGAAATCTGTCTTTGATGGACAGAAAAACAAATTTTACTTGAGAGCTTCAATCTAATTTTAAGATTTTACCATGGAATAATTTCAGGATTCAGTGTGATCTGGCAGAAGTTTTCAAACTCACAGCTAGAAGGACAATCTTTATGGATTAAAAAAAAACCAAAGAAGCAAAACACATACTGTATGACTTTTTAAGTGTACAATTTCCAGTAGTAAACACTTAAAAACTAATATATTCTAATTTGTTCTCTTCCCTAGAGAAGAAACCTAAATTCATTGGTGTAAAATATATTGAACTCCTTCTAAGAACATTTCAAATCTTAAATGTTGATTTAAAGTACTAAAGCTGACAATTAGAAAATGAAGTTTATGTCATTGTGTTTTAAAATGGGAAAAAAAGAGTACTCATCAAATAAATTCATTAGCTTCAAAATCTAAATAAATGCCAATTTCTGAATACTAACCATTCTATATATTTACCTTACCACATATATTGATGTGTGAAGACTAGGTATTGTTCAGTAATAAGTATCTATGATTGAACATGTTTTGTATAGCAAAGCATATAGGCTTTTTTGGCTATCGATTTATAAATACAAATCTCATAGTATCTACAATTTAAAGCATATTTTCTTATAAAAATTAGTTCACTATTCATAGAAGGAGAGAGTAGAATGTGGGTTACCAGAGGCAGGGAGGTGGGGGGATTAGGGGAGATACTGATCAAAGGATACTGTTAGAAGAAATAATTTCAAGAGATCAATTCTACATCATGGTGACCATAATTAATAACAATATATTGTGTAGTTGCAAACTATTGAGAGTAGATTTTAAGTGCTCTCATCACAAAAAAGTGATAATATGTGAGGTAATGCATATGTTAATTAGCTTGATTTGCCCATTTCACAATATATATGTATATCAAAATGTCATGTTGTATACCATAAATATACACAATTTTTATTTGTTAATTAAAAAATTAGTTCACTTATTGTTTCTTGCAACC
>NW_012152363.1:91678-92386 GCF_000956105.1 Propithecus coquereli
CTGCAAGGGTTATTGAGTAGATCACAGGGATTATAGCGTTGATGGCAAAATTTTCCAGTATAAAAGGGTGGGCACAGACAGACAAATTGCCCAGGGATGGTAGATTCATGACAAAGAGCTCCATTCATGCATGGATCAGAGTCGCATTCATCTATTTCTTCACTACAGTTTTGTCCAGTCCATCCAGATGTACATTCACAGCTGAAATATAATTTTAAGAAATGTATTTTTTCAAGTTTATTATTTTCATTTTCAATGCAATTGCTCCATTAAACTAATTGTATACGGTATTTTAAAATGTATAACAGGATTACTATATTGTACATAGTTTTAAAATATTGTTTGCCTAATTTCCTGGGACAATTTAATGTATATTGCTGTAAAACTGACTGGATTGCTGAAATAAGATCTAAGAAGCACTTGGAAAATTTCTAATACAGTTAGGCCTCTGAGACATATCAGAGAACAATATTGAGCTGAATTACTAATTGAGCAAAATTTCCCCGTTAATTATTTAATGTGAAATAATTTTTTAAAGATGAGATAATTGTTTATAAGTCTGAAATGATATTTAATTCAATGTTCTTAGCAATATGTAATTCTTGTAATCACCAGAGGATTTAACAAAGTACTCCTTTATGTTAAGCATCGCTTTTTGGTTTCAGTTTTTGTGTATTCATTGAATCATGTTAAAAAACCCTTTGAAAA
>NW_012152363.1:96486-98839 GCF_000956105.1 Propithecus coquereli
AATCACCTATGCCACGTAAGAAAACAACTGATCAATAATCTTTTTCACAGTTGTTGAATTCAGGCTGCTTTGTAGGTCAGCATCTCTGAAAAACAATTCCAGGCTTTTTCGGGATTCAGAATATTCCTCATTTCATAGCAGGAAGCTGAAGTGCCAGCCAAGCAGAGGCAGAAAATACATCGAGTCAAGCCTCCAATACATTCACATTTAAAATCTGAAGTAAATCTCATGGAACTCGTGCTGTATTTTGGAGAAAACCCAAAGTTGATACACATAAATCTGGGACTAGAACAACAAAGCCAACCATACGCAAGACAGTGAAAGTAATTGCAGATGTTTTGCCATCGTGATCATAATATAGAAACCATGAGAATGGGGCATTTTACCCTGAGACGGATGATCAGAGTTAAGTAGATGTTTTTTCCTAAAGCTACAGCAAGCATAAGATATTTATCTTCAAAGTGAGTCTTTGCACAATATCCTGAATAAAGCTGAAATAAAACACTGGCATAAAAGGCTGCCAAAAAGAAAAGACATTTAAAGCTATTATCCTATGAGTTTACCTATTGATTCAAAAACATGGCTAGTGCTACAAACATGAGTAACATAACAATTATATGATTCAACTATGAGCATAAACTCAGTTTATATTTAAAATGTGTAAGTTTAATATTTTTATTTCCTTATATTTTATTTTTTTCCTTGGTGGCGTTGAGTGTGTGCAGGTATGTGTATGTGTGTGTGTGGACACAAAAAATTGATGATGCATCAATATCTGAGCAAGTAAGTATTACCTCTAGCTCCTGATTTTTTCCAAAAAAGATACTTTGGGCAAGTCAATATAAGTCTTCTTTTAAATATAATTTCTTATATAGTCAGATGAATTTACAATTGTACGTTTTTTACTGCTTAAAAATGTATGTAAATATATGTATGCATGTGTATGTGCATGCATAAGATCCATACACTATACCCACACAGATTGTATTCAAATTATACATTAAAATGCATATATAATCTTTCAAGTATAGTTTAAAATATATAAAAATCCTACATGTATATTTTTATTCTTTCAAGTACAGTTGAGTAGGAGGCAGAATTTTAAATATAAAAACAAGCTAGAGTACTACTTAAAGGAATTAAAGTACTAAGACATAGAACTTAAACAAATTTATAAACATTTTACAAAATAATTCATAAATCTGTAGTATGTCAGATGTTTCATAAGGAGAAAGGTTTTAAACTCCAAATTTAATAAACATCACACTTTAAGTCTCAAAAGCAAATCAACTGAGCCAGCAAAAGCCAAAGCACTTTTACACTTCAGAAATGTTATAAGCAAGGAGGAAATAAAATGTAGCTTTGTGAGTTTTTTTGTTGGGACTAGCATTATAATAAATGCTATATCAGTTACAAACCCATTAGGAATAGTATGTATCAGAAATATATACTCCAATTACTAATTATACACTCTTAATTCTAGGCTATGTGCATATAATACCATTAATTCTGAAATGTAGCAGAAATTTGGTTAGCCAATGTCAAAAATATGCAGAAATAAATCTACTTAAGAAGAAAGTTAACATACCTTTATGTATATAGAAATTATTATCATTTGATTAAAATTTAAAATTATAAAACATTTCCTTTTTAAAAAATCTAGATAATACCCACATTGCATTTTGCTTATTTTTTAAAAAAGGGATAAGACTGTAGAAAGAAATAAGGACAGCAGAGATGAGAGAAAAAGAAAAGGGGAGAAAGAAGAAGCAGAAAAATTTCTTTTAAAAAATGTCACTAAAGGGTCACCTATATCACAGGGGTTATGGAGAAAGTTTTTATGTCTATGATCCTGTTTTCTGACAAGACCATTCCTGGCACTTGGTTAGTCAATCCAGAATCCAAGTGATACTCAAACAGCCTTAAAAAAAATCTCTAAGCCAGAACCTCAAACTCACAGGGAGAAAGAAAAAATTCAAAATACGAGATTTCTCACTGTAAAATATAAAGTGCCCACCTCTCTCTGAATCTGATCTAATGTGACAAAGAAAATGAGAAACAGACAATGAAATTTCATCTTCAATAAGACAGTTATCAATAATCCTAAGACAGAATACAAAAAAGGATGGATGAGACGGCAAACATGGTGAAAGAGGGACCAACATAAGAGCAGATATGAAGAGCAGGTGCCTGCAGCAGGAAGAAGCCAGCAGAAATGGCAGCAAATAGAGTTGTCTAGAGCATGAAACTGATTTCAAAAGGAAAAAAAAAAACAAAAAACAAAAAACAAAAAAAACTTGCCTTGAACATAACGCTGGGTCAATTTCCCATTACAGAGTTGTTAGGGGCAGAG
>NW_012152363.1:102194-104620 GCF_000956105.1 Propithecus coquereli
TCCCCCCACGGACTCCTTATGTGAGAAAAGTCTAGATATTATATATTTCTTTGTTTGTGTCAGTTTTAGAAAAGGATAAAATATATCAATTTTATGATTTTAATTATGTCAAAATATTTGTGTAAGTATTTATGTATACACAGAGAAATCTCTAGAAGAATATAAGAGGCATAAGGACTATGGAGTAAAAATGTACTCAGAAGGTCAGATGTTCTAGATTCAAACACTGTATATCTTACAATAGATATGTAAACTTGAGGAAGTTATTTCTCTGAGTTTCAGCTCCCTATAAATGGGAACAATAACATTCCTTTTTTAGGTGGGGATTAAATTAGCTAAAACCTGTAAAGCACTTAGAAAAGTACCTGAAATATAATGGGTACTTTGATTTAGACTATTAAATATAGATATTGTGAGAAGTGAGTTGGGTGGGAGATGAAATATCCTATTTTTTTCTTAATATAATTCTGTAACAGTTATTTTGTCACTTAGCATATGCAATGTAATTACAACAAAACAACTTTTTTTTCAAAAACAGCTTGCTTTTAAGCTTAATTTTGAAACATCCTTTTATTCTGTAGCATTGTTCATAAGCCCATACTTCTTATTTTATCTTTTGTTTGCTTGGTTTCACCTTTTATCTGTAGAGATCTCTCTGGGCATGGAACTTGCTTATAAAGAGGTTGACTGCATTTTCGCTGGGTTCCCCTCACTGTCCACCTGGTGGCTATTAAATTCCTTTAACATGATGCATTGAAAGTGTGACGAATATACATTTCACATTTTCTTTGCAGGGCATCTTTGGGATTGGGTGACAGGACCAGAATTCATCCAGCAATTGACTTTCTACTCAGGCTGGTATCATTGCCAAAGTGATGATGTGGATGTGCCCACCTTCCTTGCCGATGCTTGTCTTCTTTCTGGCATAAAGAGCACTGCTGGACCAGAAAGAAGCCTCTTCCCTGCCAAAGGTCCGCTGGAATAGTCTTTTCACAAGTCCTCAAGCTTTCCAGATTAGCAACTTCTGAATCCAGTTGGCCTACAATGGTGCAAGAGATTCCTGCCTCTCGCCTTCCTATTTCCAAAATAGGAGATAGGATTAGCACTTCTCCAGATTCCTCACCATTATGCTAAAGAGATTGGTAGGAGGTGGCTCTCTAGTTCTGTTTTGTTTGTTTTCCAGTCTAATTCTATTACACTATATCTTGCTTATATTCTCAATATTTCTGGAAAGGGCATGATGTTACTCCCTGTTAGGGGGCTTGTACCATGGGCTGAGAAAGAATTCTTGACTCAAGATGGATACAGGCTTTGTAGTAAAGAGTTTATTTTACTTTCTGAAGAGGAAAGGACACGGCATGAACGGAAGAAGGAATATTAGCCCTGAGGATGAGTGGTCTGGGCTTTTATTGGAGTTATAAAGAGCTAAGCAGTTGAAGTTGTGAAATAATAACGAAAGGCAGTTGTTTTCCAGAGCATTTGTTGTTGTGAAGTGATAATGGATAGTATTTTCCAGAGCAGTTGTTTTCTGTTGGGCTGGTTTTATCTGACTTCTCAGAATGTGGTCTGGCAGATGCTGAGGGGTCTATGTGCCCTTTTCTTATCTGTTTAGTATTTTTCCAGCTCTGCAAAACAAGCTCTTAAAAAAAAACAAGTTAAGCCACAGGAAGTCAAGCAAGAAGCAAGAAATGGGGGCCAGCACACCATTATGTGCAGTAATGTTTTTATGTTTACTATCAATGCTGTCCTTTCACTCTCTTTTGCCAGGATTGATGTAGTCTTCCTTCTTTTCTTAGTTTGTTTTTGTTGCTTACTTAAAAAGACACACAGTCCATTTAAATAATTATGATGAACTGGACTTCTTGGAATTTTTAGAATACTATGTCATTTTTATAGAATTTTATGGAAATTTATTTTTGGTTATATGAAGAATTTGAGGTATTTATTGAAGCAAATTTTATTATTTCTTTGAATATGCTCAGTCAGATATTTGATTTCCTATAAAGTAATGCAGAGGTTCTCAAAAAGTTTGTAGAATGACACCAAGACTTCATTTCCTTTGCGGATATATTCAGCAGTGAGTAAATGCCAAGTCAAGTTGCCTCGTCATAATAGAAAAGTTGTATGGTATGAGGATTAAGCCAAATTTTGACAAAAATGATACTGATGTCTAAAAAATTGTCCATATCAAGTTGCTGAATGATTATTTTGCCCATCAGAGATTGTAAGTAAATAAAAACAAATGATCTCTTAGTATTTTGTTTTCAGTGCCAGGCATTCATAAGCTAAAAGTCAATACATACTATTTCATATTGCTCCAGATATCAAAATATACTCTAATTTTGAGTAGTATATGGTTGAATTTAGTGTTTTCTTCCAGAGTTCCTAATGGAAATGTTTGACAATAATGCTGAATAAAAAAAAAA
>NW_012152363.1:104670-107663 GCF_000956105.1 Propithecus coquereli
AAATACACCTGAGAATAATCAGTAAAATAAAGTTAGAAAAAGTAAAAATTCTTAAAAAAATAGAAACTGTTAGATATATAAAAAAGCAAATATATGCATAATTGAGAGCCTAGAAAAAGTAGAAGGCTATCATCCAAAAAACCTCTCCAAAAAATAAAGACACAAATCTAGAGATTGGAATGGCACACTATGGTCTATTAACAACTACACCAATAATAACAATAAACATCAATCAACAATAAAACATTGCTTGGTAAAATTACTAGATCTCAAAAATAAAAGAAAAAAATCAGTCATAGAAAACAAAGGTTCATTCATCCCCCAAGTATAAAAGATCAGCTAGTTTCACCATAGCAACATTCAAGGCTCAAAGGCAATAGAATAATGTCAACAAAGCCTTAAAGGAAAGAAAATAGTACCTAAGAATGACATATATAACAAAGAAGACATTCATCTATAGGGGCAATAAGTAAATATTTTCAAAAATGCAAAGACTCAGAAATTATAACACTCATGAGTTTTTATTTTAACTTGTTTTTAATAGGCAAATAATAATTGTATATATTATACATTTACGGGGTACCATGTGATGTGTTATATATGTTTACTTCTTGATGACACTGCTAGAAGATGAATTGTGGCCAACCATGCTATAAATTAACCTGCTTGGTTAAAAAAAGTAATGAGTTTTTAATCCATTTAAACATAAGGCTAAGGTTAACATAACTAGAAATAGTAATAGTAATATTAAAAGAAATTGTTAAAACTATGGGCAAAGACTTTAGCAAGAAAATTCAAAGATAAAGAAAGAAGGGCGGTCATAATATTAATCACAGATCAAGTTGAATTGGGGGAAAATTTTTTACTTTTTTCTCCTCCTATGTTTTTGTTGTCATTTCTGTTTTTTTTTTTTTTATTTTGTATTCCATGACTATTTCCTATAACTGAAGCAGATAAATTAGTCATGTTCTCCAGGAGGGCCTGGAGACCTTTCTTTGAATCAAAGAGATAAGGCTTATGCTTTTCAAAGGGGCACCAACTACATTGAAAAGCATGGTCTTTCACTATTGAACAGGACTGACTATAGGAGACATTGTTCCTAAAATAGGCTCCTTGTAGTTAATGGGGATGAAATAACAAAAAAAAAAGAAAGAAAGAAAGAAAAAAAACAAACTCAAGTGGTGGCATATAACCCTCAAAGCAAGTTAGGCACAATTATAAAGAGCACCAAGCATAGAGAGGAAGTTCAAGGCAACCTCTACCCAAAGAGAACTATGAGACACTTAATACAACATATTGTCTGTAGGGACAAGGTAAATTGAAAGATAACGAAGATATTTTTCAATCTACACAACCAGAATAAATGAAGAATGGATGATTAGGAAGCTGAGAGCAGGCATTCCAACAAAAATCATGATCCCTTGCCTGGTTTTCAGACTCCAAACTCCCTGATTGTAGGGGAAGCCAGGCCTCCCCTACCACAACACAGCAAGATACATAAAGATTCCACCAACCTTTCCCCCAAAATATCCATGGCTATTTACTTTCTTACTATATTTAGGAGAAGAAATTGCCAGTCATTTCAAGGATGTTGCACGTGGGTTGAATTTGACATTGACATCTAGATTTTTGAAGCTTCACTGTGTTAGAATGAGAGCATATGGAGGCCAGGTGAAAAGGCACCTGGCCCAGTGCATCTTAGAGTAGGTCTGTTGGTCACAGTTGTCACTTCCTCAGTTCCTGAGTATATATTACACTTGAAATGGATATACTTTATAGTTGGTAGAGCCCTTATATCATTTCTTAGGTTCTAATGGCACATATACTACCCTGACCCATTCACCTATGGATATAGATGGCTGTCAGCTTTGAATGAGTCTCAGAGCAAGAAAAGACTTGGTACCAGGTTCAGGCTGAAGTGTAAGTAGACTTGCCTTTTGCACCATGAGAATCAACAGGCTCTGCAGTTTTGGAGGGATTAATACATTCATGATGACAAAAGCTCTTAGGGAGTTTATGGCAGTCCCCAGTAGAAGAATCATAACACAGACCCTTAGGGTTAGAGCAAGAACAGAGACATGCTAGGATGGAAAAGAAAATATAAAGTGGGTAGGACAGAAGGGAGATGAAGTATATCACTTCTGGCCTCTACACTGGCTACAGAGGTAGGTGCTATAACTCATTCAACTAATCTTTTTATATAATTTTTCCCAAGAAAAAAGTCTCATCAGAATTCTAAAGCAGTATCTTTCAGAACTGATAAGAAGCAAGCAAATAAGGGTAGAAGGAATGGTTTCTGGTGGAGGCTGATCAGCCTAGAACTGAAGCCATTTCTCTAGCTCTTGGGAATGTTGGTGGTTAACATCTATGAGAATTGTCCTCAGCTGGGAAGAGCCACATCACTCAAGGTCACTCCCCTTTTCTTGAGTCAGCCCATACCCAATTATTGGGTGATGGAGGGATGTAAAGACTGAGCCCCTTTGCCTCAGTGTGAGACAGCACTGCTGGGTTATCCCTGCTCTAGAGCTTGCAGTAGGATTGGTGAACCTCCCTTGTCCTTGAACCACAATTCATCCTCTGCTTCTGCCCAATTCTGTACGTTTCATTCTCCCACAGATATTTGTTTTTCTTTTTTTAAAAAAAGCTTTATTGAGATATAAATAATGTATGAAAACAATGCACTTATATCAAGAGCTGTCCACAAATGCATTTCTCCATGCCAATCTCCATCTGAGACTTTGTTTCCTGAGGAATTGAATTTGTAATGCATTCACTATGATGAGTGCCAAATACTTTTATTCTACTTCTACAAATGTACATACAAAAGGGCATGAAGATATGTGTTCAAAGTTCTCTGTTTCACTGTCTGCAATGGCAAAAAAAAAATCAAAATAACATGTAGGACATTAAGAGGGCACTAATTATAGTCTCCACAGTAATTAAAATTAATGATGTATGTTTATATATGATGATTTAGAAATATAATCATTTTA
>NW_012152363.1:122871-124148 GCF_000956105.1 Propithecus coquereli
CTCTGCAAGAAATATAAAAATGTTCAAATGCACATCTCAGATTGATTCTGCGTGAAAATTGAAAGCATGATGTAACATGGAAACTTTGTGGAAAAAATTATTATCCCAAATAAGGTGCTCTAGACACAGATCCAGGAGAAAATCATGAAATGGATTTCTTTTTATGTAAGCCTTTTCTGCATATCAGCTGTGTTATCATTTTGGAAACCAATGGATCTCAGGGCATTCACTTAAAATGTTCACAGATTATTTAGCAAAACAATTATTTTAATTTCAGGAGAAAAGCCCTCTACAAAGAGAAGAAATAATTCTAGACAAAACAAACAATACAAATTCTCAGTTACCTGGAGATATAGTAGGAAAAGTTATTGACGTTCTTACATAATCAATTCTATAAACTGAAGCAATTTAAAATAAAAAATACAGACATAAGTTTTTATCATTAGATTTATGTCAAAACTCCCTTGATAAGGAAAATCATAACATTGAACAACTATTTCATCACTGAGCTGGCAAAGAATGACAGGTAACAATTGGAAATAATGGAAAATCTTAAGAGTTCTGGAGAAAGAAGTCCTAAATTCTATATCCTTCTGCTAACTAACATGCTATTGCAAAAGCCAACTGATCTATATAATTTTTGGTATATTTATATATGAAATAAAAATAATATAAGTACATCATCTGGCTATAAGTATAATAAAAGTCAAAATAAAAAGTTTCTGGCCAGGCACAGTGACTCATGCTTGTAATCCTAGCATTTTGGGAGGCTGAGGTAAGAGGATCATTTGAGGTCAGGAGTTCCAGACCAGTGTAAGACACACACTGTCTCTACAAAAACTAGAAAAATTAGCGGGGTGTGATGGTGTGTGTCTGTAGTCCCAAGTACTTGGAAGGCTGAGGAAGGAGGATTGCTTGAACCCAGGAGTGTGAGGTTGTAGTGAGCTGTGATGACACCACTGCACTTGAGCCCAGGCCACAGAGTGACACCCTGTCTCAAAAAAAAAAAAAAAAAGAAAGAAAGAAAGAAAAATTTTCTATGAAAACTCTTTATTAAGAGTTAACATATAACTACTTCAATTTATAGTTATATAAATATTTCTCATACTAAAAAAGGAATGTATTGATGTTTTATAAATTGTTTACTCAGAAATCATTACAAGGACAAAATTTTCAAAAGCCCAACAAATAGCAGGAGGAATGAGGGTGAAAATGAACTATAAAGGGCACAAAGAAACTTTCCAGGGTAATGGATATGTTTCATGTTTTGATTTTGG
>NW_012152363.1:124198-125329 GCF_000956105.1 Propithecus coquereli
AGACTCTTCAGTTTGACTTTCAATAATCCCATGCGAGTACAGCCATTATGGAAAACAATATGCAAGTTCCTCAAAAAATTAAAAATATAATAGAAAGTAGGATTAAGGACCACTCTGAAGAACAGCATGAAAATGTTAATATGTAAAAATATATGAGAAGATTGATATTGATGAAATGAAAGGTTGGAGGTAGCCTAAAAAGCAATAGCGGGGCAAGGTTGTTAAGGATCTTGAAAACAATAGCAACAAAAACAGTGAAATTAAGAAATTTTGAATTCTATCCTTGAAGATATTAAAGGTTTTATTGCTATTGATTTTAGACATAGAAGTGACATATTAAGATTTTTGTAAAGTGGAGGATGGGTTAAAATAGTGAGAGCTTGGTAGCATGAAGATCATTTAGGAAGGAAGCTATTGTTTTATTACTGATTAGAGAGTATGAGAACCTATACAAAGGCAGTAATAAAGTATATCAGATTTGATATACATTTCTGATGTAGGCTTGAGAAGATCTGGACAATGGTTAGTACAAATCAATGAAGTGGAATGAGGAATGAGGAGGAATCAGTGGGCTTTAGCTTTATTATTGCAAAGATAATGGTACCATCAGGTAAAACAGAGAATGACAATGATGGTAATGGAAGAGAATATGGTGCTTAATATATAATAACTTAAATCAAATTAACTGCATGGTTTCAGATGCTGCCATATATGTAGTAAGACATTCAAATATGGAGCTTTGTGGAAAAATCAAGGCATGCAATAAAAATTCAAAGAACATTCTAACAAGCATTACCAGGAATAATGTAGCATGAAATGAATTTAAAATTGGCCTTCTCTACTGAAATATATAGTTTATGAAACATATAGAATAGCTCTTCTTCATTGTGATATTTTTAAGTATTTTAGAGAATCTTAGAATCTTTGAGTAAGGAAGAATTAACAAGAAAAGAATTCTGCTAAGCAGATTATCACAAACACTTGATCTGACAGAAAGCAAAACTTTTTTTTTTTCTTTTGAGGGTGAAGAGAAGATTATTGAGTATATATATTCTAAACAAACTCAATAACTTTTGTTTCAGTGTTAATAGGAAACAAACCTTTTCTATTCATGCTATCAAGCCTCATTTT
>NW_012152363.1:137929-140485 GCF_000956105.1 Propithecus coquereli
AGCCAGCTAATTTTTTTCTATTTTTAGTAGAGTTGGGGGTCTCACTCTTGCTCAGGCTGGTCTCAAACTCCTAAAGCTCAAATGATCCTACCACCTCGGCCTCCCAGAGTACTAGGATTACAGGCGTGAGCCACCACACCTGGCCGGCAGAGTCCTTTTATTTTGAATTTCAGATTACAGATAGTACACAACTGGAAAAGTAATGTAGTTGTTATCAGTTATCCCTACACAGTACCCATTCTCTCTTACCTATTTCCTTACATAACTAATTTTTTTCAGGTAGATTCCCCCTCCTTTATATTTCATTTGTTAAGTGAGCAGTTATCTTATGCTGATAACCCATGCCAGGTGTGGGTCTGATTGCTGTAAGACAGTGAATTTCAACTTTGGCTGCATATTAGAATCAGCTACTAGTTTATAAATCTTCTGAAGCTCAGACTTCACCCAAGAGAGATTAAATCTGAATCTCTCAGGGTGGGACGCAGGCCTTAGCATTTTCTAAATGGTTTCAGTGTGCAGCCACGTTTACTCATTTCCCTGCAGTGTCTTGTTTAAGAACACAGACCCAAGTTAATTAGCATTGATTTAGCATGAGCATTTGATGCAATTAAAGTCAAAGAGTTATAATATTTTCTAAGGTCTTGTGAGAAATACCCTTTCTCACTTTAATGAAACAGCCTCCAGACGTGATGCTTACTTTCATTTGATGCCATGGTGTAAAAATGTGAAGCTGGGAAGGCTAATTTCACTTTGCCATGTGAGTTTATTGATGTATTTAGCATACAAAGTCCAGAACAGCCAAGGGAATCTCAGAGAAATGGGGTCATTTCCTACTCAGCAGCTCACTTTATCTCTGGACTTTCAGTTAAATGAGCTGCTATTTTTGTTATCAGTTAAACCAGTTGTAATCATATTTTTTTATACTTATAGTTAAAATTATCTGAACTGATATATATATATTTATATATATATATTATTCTGGGGAACATAAGAATATTATTTAAAAATAATCTGAAATTTATTGGGTAATTTTAATTCATAATAATGTCTCATTTATTTTGTGTTTGATCATTATATCAAGGAAAACTCATTAAAATTATTTTAATAGTTCAATGAGTATAGCAAAATTTTTCACCAATAGATTCAATTTCTTAAGTTCTTTAGAGATCACTGATTGAAATGTAAACAGGGGTAGTTTTGCCTGGCAGAACAGAAGTAGGACTATAAGTCTGAAATCAATACAATCTACAGACATAAAAATCCATAGATCCATCATTGAGTTTATTTACATCCAATTTCTTCTATTGACATTCTACTGTCTAAAATATGGGCATAGATCTATGACTCTAAATTTTATTTGATTATTTTATTCTATATCTCAGATGCTATAAACAATATTGATTAATTGAATCTAATGGCTTTTCTTTAATATTGATCTTTTTATTACCCAATGATATCCCATCATTATTAAGAAATAAAGTATTCCTACATGATTTGAGGTTTATGAATCTCTGCCCAATCATATTATTTTTTCTATTATTCCTTCCAAGGGAAGCACTCTCCTGAAATTTGGTTTATCATTCCCAAATATTTCTTCACAATTGTCCATGTATGTATCTTTAAATAATATAGTTCTGTTTGGCTTTGTGTTTTTTAAAATTTTAAATATCATATATATCCTTTATTAACTTACATTTTACTCACATCTTCTTGCATTCTGCTGTATTCTTTAAAATAAAATCTCTGATTCATAAAACCATAGAAATCCTTTCTTTAGTATCCTTAGGGGAAATTATCTCTTTGTGATATATTGACTTTCTCTGATCTATTCTTCAGTTGCCCAAGACAATTCTGCTGTTGCCCAACTGATCACTCAGGTTATGATTCCAACCTTTTGAGTTTTCCTGTTAGTGTCCATCAAATCTTATCTGTCTATATCCCATTTCTTTAGTAATTTTTTTAGTATCTGGCTAATATGCTATTCTTAATAATGAATAAAATAAAATGTTTATCTTTTTCCCACACATTTTCACCTTAATACAATTCCTTGATGTCTCCATTTTATCACATTTGTCATTAAGACCAGACAGTATGTTTATATTTTTGAGGATAATGGCTATTTCACTACCTGATATTATGGTCATTTTAATTGAAATAAACAGATTCTCTTTTATGACAATTGCAATTTACTGTTTTTGCATTTATATTGTATCTATAAAGTTTTAATAATAGAGAAAATATACGTAATTGTATACTTGTTTTCTCTATTTTTATAGATAAGTCTATACAACATAGAGCCTGATTTAATTCCATTTATTATATTTATCTGTGTCCTCTTAAACTCTAAATGAATAACTTGATTTTTCCATGGTAAAGCCTTTTATTAAATTTTTTTATCTTAATACTAAAACCCTTTTTTTGTTTGTTTGTTTGAGACAGAGTCTATCGCCTGGGCTAGAGTGCAGTGGCATCTCCATAGCTCATTGCAACCTCCAACTCCTGAGCACAAGCTATCCTCCTGCCTCAGCCTCCCAAGTAGCTGGGACAACAAATACA
>NW_012152363.1:140821-142722 GCF_000956105.1 Propithecus coquereli
ATTGAATGCCTTATGAAGGCTCTTTCTCTTAAAACATTATCCCCCCACAAAAAAAGGAAAAAAAAGAAAGAATAAGAGAAAAAGACTACTTTGAAAAATGAGAAAAATAAGGACACCATGTACTCGATTATATATTTTTAAGGAATGTAATACCAAATACTGATTAATCACCTTTTAGAAAAATACAGATTTTGCAATAAAAAAGATTCTCACATATTTTCTTTTCTGTTGCAAATGCTTACTACTTTTTCATAGTTTAATAAAAAATAATTTTACTAGCAAATACCATAATCCTAAATTTTACATTTTGTGCTTTTCATAGTCATAGTCATTGCCCTCACATGCAACATTGAA
Organism: Propithecus coquereli; assembly: GCF_000956105.1. NCBI lineage: Eukaryota > Metazoa > Chordata > Mammalia > Primates > Indriidae > Propithecus > Propithecus coquereli. The sequence goes on from NW_012152363.1 coordinate 141,176, forward strand.
TCTGAAGCAAATAATGATTGATGACTTTCATTCATTTCTAATGAACCATTTCTGAATGTGCCTGGATCATTTTAGTTTTGCTTTGTTATGTTCTATTTTTTCATTTTTTAAAAATTTTAGAATTTCTAGGGCTTTGCATAAAACAAGTCAACACTTTTTAAAATAAATGTTGGAGGACAAGCAAACAAACAAAGCCCATAATACAATGTACTTTTTTAACATTTATTTTTATTTTTTAAATTTTATTTTAATTTTAATTGACAACAAGATAACACCTTTAATCTAGACTTTGTACTATGATTCTACATGAAATAATGAGATGATCTAACACTGAATAATTTTTTCTGAGTACTTTTTTAAATAATAAAAATAAACTTTGAATATGATAATACACAGCTCTATGAATAAAATTCACAAGGTTTTATGTATGGCTATGCTAAATTATAAAATTATGTGCTGCCAGAGCCATAAGAAATCTTTTAATATTTGCACTCAGAATACATCAAAGAGTGTCAACGATTGAATTGTGTCCCCCCAGAATATTTGGAAGTCCTAATCCCCAGGACCTCAAAATGTGACTTGTTTTGAAAATAGGGTCTTTACAATGGTATTCAAATTAAAGTGAATTCATTAGGGTGAGAACTAATCCAAAAAGATCAATGTCCTTTTTAAAAGGGGAAATCTGGACACAGAGATAGACACACACACAGGACAAACACCATGCGAAGATGAAGGCAGACATCAGGGGTATGCAGGAGAAGCCAGGGAATGCCAGAGACGACACTAGCAAAGTAATACAGAGGGTGTACATACAAGGAGGTTTTGAAAGGTGGGAAACAACCAGGAATTTGACTCTTCTGAAAATTATCATGGTGCCTAAAAAAACTGTCTCTTTCCTCCCTCGTTTCAATTCAGTTTCAATGAAGTTAGAGAGTTCATTATTCATTCAAAGCATGGTTTTTAAATACCTTTTTAGCTTATCACTGTCTATCTTCAAAAAATATAGTGCCACTTCACATATAACTTAAGAGTCTTACTACGGGATACTGATTTCCCCTTTTTTTCCTTTCTGCTATTGTTATCAAAAAGCTATTTTATTTAATCATTGAGTTCTAAGGTCATTTGTAAAGTTATGATTGGTCGTAGGATGCATTAATCTGTCAAAGACAATATACTTAAATCCTCGAATTACTCTTTTTTGATAAAATTGGAACTATGTAAGGGTCCAACTTTTGCATTGAGAAAAGGATACTTATCTAGTCTTTTACGAATTTGTTAGAACTACCTTGGTGGCTGCTCTCCCTTGGGAACTGAGAGATAGACAGCGGCAACATATTAAGAAAGACCAGATGACAGTGATATGAAACTATATATTTGGAGTCACACAGACCTTGTTTTGATATATGGATTTACCACTTTTAAACATTGTGAATTTTTGCGTAAGTTACTGAAAATAGCTGTTTTGGTTCTTTAATATATCAAATGGGTATGAATAAAACCTCACTAAAAGATTCATTCCAACACAAAATGATATAACCTACCAACAT
>NW_012152363.1:144547-148547 GCF_000956105.1 Propithecus coquereli
TATTCTAATTTCTATATGAGGAAACTGGAAGCTTGTGAATGTAAGGTAAACTTGTTTACTACAATTCTCACTAATCTTTAGAGACGGAACCAAACTTAGTATGCAGTCACTGATTCTAGAACCCATATTCATTTCCTCTCTCTCGCCCTCTCCTGTCTCTTTCTGCCCCTCCCTCCTAACTTCCCTTTCTCCTTCCTCAATATGAATAATATAAAATATAACTTGATAGAATCACTCCTGTAATAGTAAAGGAAGAACTTCTGAAAAATATACTCTTACATAAAAAAGAACATTGGCAAACATAGTTGAAATAAGCTTTTTTAAAACTCCATTACTGAACTAAAGGCTTGCAACAATCTCAGTGTTTATTCAAGAGAAATGGCTGAATCTCATAAGCATGGTCAGCTTTGTGGTTGTTTAACTTAGGCTATTCCCATCCCCCCTTCCCAGCTCTGCAATGGATTTAAAAACCAACAGCATTACAGCTATGGCAGCTGTGAAAACAGCAGCCTAATAGCCACTGGAGGGGAAAGTATAGGCATGAAGCTGACTCAGAAGACCTTTCCCAGGGAGTATCACTATTTCATTGGTCTGGAAGCTCTCTGAAAAACTCCATTCTCAGGGATTGACTTTATTTGACCTGACTCAAAAGCTTACTGTGTTCAAAAAGCCTTATATCCAGGGAATTCGTTAAAAACAATCAACCACAATTATTTAACATTGCAGCTATTTGAGGTGATGATTCCAGTAGAGTCTAACTAGAGACTGACCAATACACTTAAAGAAATAAACCAGGGAATTAGGTGTACCTAGAAATCTTTGAAAGCTAGCCAAATTCCTGGGAAGCTAGAAGATATCACAACATGCAAGACTATGCATAGGCCAGAGAAAGACATGAAATGGCCCTAATTTCTGATCTCTGATTAACCTTGAGGCTCTGTGAAAGCAGCAAGTGAAGAATACGATAGAGTTGTCAACTGCCTGGCTGAGTGTTGAAGGCATGCCTCCACACACAGAGTCCCTCGCTAAAGGCTGGAAGACTTAGTAGACCAAAAAACTATAAGAAAATCTCTGTGAAATCATTTATTTTAGCTGACCACTAAGTTAGTTAAGCAGAGACTTTAATGGCCACACATGACAAACTATTCTAGGAAAAAAATAAACAAACAATAGGAACAACTACAAAAATGTAACAACTGAGAAGGAGCAGGATCTGATTTTGAGATTTGCCACATTATATTACTTAAAATGTCTCCAATTTGCAATGATTTCACTTACAATTTTTCAACTTTATGATGGTGTAAAGGAGATTCTCATTCAGCAGAAACTGTACTTTTAGTACCCACACAACCATTCTGTTTCTCATTTTCAGTACAGTATTTAATAAGTTACATGAGATATTCAACACTTCCTTATAAAATAGGCTTTGTGTTAGATTATTTTGCCCAACTGTAGACTAAGGTATACAGTTTCAGCATGTTTAAGGTAGGCTAGGCCAAGCTATGATGTTCACTAAGTTAAGAGTCTTAAACATATCCAAATGCATCTTTCACTTTTTTCAGCTTATGATAGGTTTATCAGAACATAACCCCATTGTAAATTGAGGGGTATACGTAACCCTATATAGGATTTGGTACTGTCTGTGATTTCAGGCACTTACTGGGGGTCCTAGAATATAGTCCCCATTTTTAAGGGAGGAATATTATTCTGAATTGTACATTTTAAAGTGGTACATGAATTATGTCTCAATAAAGTTATTATAAAAATAACTTGGTAAAGGAGTTTTTAAATCCTGAGTTATCATATTTATTATAGCATATGCTTACCTCATTACCAGCATATTTAATGAATGCTCTTTTTTCTTTACAATCTAATAAAGCCAATGTGAATATAAGATTCATATAAATACATTATCTGTAAAATCACAAAGAAGAACTACATTCAGAAAGCTTATTTTAGTAGGACTTCTATTTTTATATCCAGAAAAAAAATATAACACTTAGTATCTTGAAAATAAAATCAGTAATCTATCAAAAATCTCAGGAATGATGAAATGACTAAGATAGTTTGTGTTAATTTAGGTGACAAAGTCTTATGACACATTTATAAATTTAAGTCATTAGGAGTTCACAATTAGTGATGTCAGGGTAATCTAGAAAGACTGATTATATCTCATGAATATTAAAATGAAGTATTTTTAATTAAGCCTTATAGACTTTGTTGCTTATTTTGTTTTCAATCGTTAAAACCTCTGTATCAAGAGCAATATTTTTACTGAAATAAAAGTAATACTGTGTTAGATAATAAATTAATATTTGAGTCTTCTTATATTATTTGATATATAAAAACAGTATATTTTAGACAGGTGAACAAATGTAAGTAATGTATTTCAGACACACACACATATATAAATACATATATTTCACACATATGTATAAGGCAGTATTTTTGGAGGGAGAAAAGTACCTCCTCATATCTAGGTTATGTAGGAGCTGGCCAGATACTATAAATTTGGTTTACTGGCCAGGTGTGGTGACTAATGCCTGTAATCCTAACACTCTGGGAGGCTAAGGCAGGAGGATTACTTGAGCCCAGGAGTTCAAGGTTCCTGTGAGCTAGGCTGACACCACGGCACTCTAGCCCAGGCAGGCTACAGAGCGAGACTCTGTACCAAAAAAAAAAACCAACTTGGTTTACAGCTGGATCTTGGTATTCTCCTACTGAACATTTCAACAGATAATCTTACAGAACATCAGTATCAGACAAGGTTACTCTATGACCCTGATATATCATAACAAAACGAGGATACCCCATAAACAGATCTGAACAATGACAAAAATATGATCATCCAAACCAAAAGAAAAATAAAACATTCCCCTGTCATGAGTCATGAGTTGTATGAGTGATTGCTGCCTCTTTAACAACAACAACAAAAAAATTGGCTGTCTTGCCTTTCATCCTTCTGGATAAAATTTATTAAGAACCCAGTCATAGAATTTTGCCCACTTCCTGACAACATTCTATCCAGAGCAAAGCCCCACTTTCCTAAACCCACCACAAAAATACATGTTACAAGCTCAAACCTGTAAGTCCTTTTTAGCACCCTTTTACTGAGATGGCTCATGGATCCACATAGTGTGTTCTGTCCCTTGTTGCAATGAATTGTAAACCCAACTTGTTCAACCTCAGGTCTGTTCCTAATGGTGTTTGTCTGATGGCTATTGACGCATCAATGCACACATACACAAATTATTTTTAGAAATTAAAAAAAAGCTAAATGTTAGCAAATATATAACAGAGTCTCAATGAAAGAAATACTGGAAAATTTATAGCATATATTTTAGGTTGTAATTAATAGGATTAATTAAGAAAAATAGAACAAACATAGATAACTGAAATTTTTTGTTTGTAGCCCATCAGAAGTTGATTATTTCTTCCACTACATAGATGGAGAATTTGTTAATAACAATTTGTGATGATACATCAACTTTAATAATTGATAATGTCACAAAAATGGCTCTGGGTTTTTCTATATTTTAAACTAATATCAACTATTGGCATTGTTTTTCTATATTACCAAAATTATTTATTTTTTTCTTCCTGTCATCAAGGTATTAATCCTACTGTTGACAGCTATGTTGGAATTCCCTTTTATTGAAGCAAACTGCCTATTGTTGACTAATCTGAGTCTTATATCCCACTTTAGTCACCAAAAATTAGAAATATTTGCAAAAATTCTTACATGCTTGAAGTAATTCAGAATTCTCAACTATAATCACAAGGCAAAAGAAAGTGTATGAATTACTCTGGAGGACATCCTGAAATAATTTTAATTTGTCCCCAGAAAATAATTACCTGAGTGCATTTTTATTTAATTAGTTTGCTTCTTTAACAAGAATAAAAGTATTCGGTTATAATATACCTAATTTTTGCCATCTAAGTGAGAGATGCAATATATATGAAACAAGACAAGGAATGAAAGTTATTTACCAATATATAT
>NW_012152363.1:150487-151683 GCF_000956105.1 Propithecus coquereli
TAAATCTTTTTTTTAAAGTGGCTGCTAGAAAAGTAGAATCGCAAACATGGGTCTCATTGCGTTTCTATCAGACAGAACTGTACCAGGTGATGGTAGTTCAGCTTCTTTATTTGTGAATAGAGTTAAGATGTCTATATAAGTACATATATGTGGAGCAGGAGCTCCCTGAGATTAGAGAATGTGTCTTAGTATAATACATCCCAGCATCTTGAACAGGCCTGACACTCAGTAGACGCTTAATTAACACATTAACTGCCATGTGAGTTGTATTTAACTCACGCTCATGCTAGTTTTGAGCCTGGGGCCTCATGAAGCACATGTAACTTACATGCCTCTACCTTGGAAGCTATGTGGAATATTTTTCAAGTAGCATATAACTCATGCACAGAAAACAATAAAAATAACAAATTTTTCATTAAATTAGAAAGGACTGTTTTGTTTTCAAAATTTTTATTCTATTTTCATAACAAAACACTGTGGCTCCAAGGACAAAAATTCTTTTTTCTAGTGTGGCAATGTGTTAAAGTTGGTTAAGTAAGCAAAAAAAAAATAAATATGATAGGATCAATAATGTACAAGCTGAAGTCAGTACTCAAAACAGATTTTGAAAGAATGCTATAAGCTTTGCTAGATGTGAACAGTAAATTTGTTTCAAATACTACAGTAAAACAACACATTAACCAGAAGAAATATAATCACACGCTCCATGTATGTGCACTTATGTTACAACAATTCAAATGTATGAGAAGTTCCCTCAGTATCCTGCTTTGGATTAACAGGGCTAATTGGGTTTCCATGCTTTATAAGCAGCTAAAAAGAACAGGAATGAGAACCATCCTGTTGTCTACATTGGCTTTACTCCTGACACACGTGCTAATTCTCTGCTCAGACTATTCATTAATAGTACTCACTGTTTGTTGGATTTTATGAGCAATTTTCTTATGTACTGTGTTCCCTACATTTCTAACTTCCTCCATGAGTACAGAAATATTTGCAGTTTTCATTGATTGTTTTTGGCTTTTTTCTCTCTCTTTTTTGTATGCATTAAAAAAGGGCTTCTATAAAAATCTAATGTAGTGATTATAGTTTGTCTTATGAATGTGCTATTTGAAACGGAAGCAATTCTACAATAGGCAAGACAATATCAGCTGTGGTGAATGGGAGAACATTACCCTGCTCAGCAATGGAAATCAGAG
>NW_012152363.1:152388-153963 GCF_000956105.1 Propithecus coquereli
GCCACCATGCCCGGCTAATTTTTTCTATATATTTTTAGCTGTCCAATTAATTTCTTTCTATTTTTGGTAGAGACGGGGTCTCACTCTTGCTCAGGCTGCTCTCGAACTCCTGAGCTCAAACAATCCATCCTCCTCAGCCTCCCAGAGCGCTAGGATTACAGGCGTGAGTCACCACGCCCGGCCTGAAGTTACTTAATTCCAGTAATTATAAATAATAATTAAAGGTAAAATATTGGTTTTTTAAACCCCATTACCTTAAATAATGAAATGTTAATATTTTGAGCCATTTTTGGTGGAGGAAAGAAATATATTTACCAAAATGAGTAAAGGTTTGCATGATTTATGAAATTGGATCCTCATTTTCACCTCTTACTATAAAATAGACATTACTCTTTGTACTAAATTTATGTAAATACACTTTTCATAGTTTGAAAATATGGAGAAGACATGGAAAACAGAAAATGATAAAAAATGACACAAGTCTAGTACATTGAACTACACAGCCAGTGCAACAAAAGACAAAACCATCAAGTTTGATGGTTATAATTGGATGAACTATGTGGTAGTTTACTTTTCAGGTCAACAGCCAGATATTTTAGATGTCTATCAGTAATAAATATGCTAAAGTACTAAAATATAATTGTAAACATGAATTTTGAAGTTACCAAGATTAAGATTGAACACCAATCTTTATTGCTTACTAAATTTCTAGGCATGTCTAGAGTATTAGTTTTCTCCTGCTGCATAACAAATTACCACAAATGTAATGGGCTTAAAAACAACATAAATTTACTATCTCATAGTTTGAGTGGGTCGGTGTGCAGGTGTAAGCTACTTAAATCCTCTGCTTAAGATCTCACCATACCGAAATCAAGGCATTGAGTGGGCTGTGATCCCATCGGGGACTTGGAGCCCTCTTCCAAGTTCAATGGTTGCAGCAGAATTAATTTCATTCTGGCTCTGGACTTAGGTCTCCTTTTCTTGCTAGCTATCAGGCGAGGGCAACTCTCAATATTCAGAAGCTATTCTCAGGCCCTTGACACATGGCCTCCTCCTCTCATAGCATGGCAGTTTGGTTTTTCAACATCAGCAGAATAGTCTCTGCTGCTGTTTCTTGTCTCTTTTAAAGGCCCATCTAATTAGGGCAGCCCCATCTACGGTAATCACATTTGATTAAATCAAAGTCATTGACTGGGGGACTTAATTGCATCTGTAAAACACCTTTCCCTACATAATGTAACATAATTACTGAAGCAATCTTATAATATTTACAATTTTCACCTACGATCAAGGGGAAGAGATTTTAGAGGGCATGTGTCAGAGGTAGGAATCTGTGGTGTCATCTTATAATTTTTCCTACCATATCTACTAACCTAGTTATTAATAATTTCCCTAAGTAACCTATTCAAGCTCTCTATTCAAGCTTCAGGTGCCTTCATATGTAAAGTACTAACATCTACCTCATAAGGCTATTTTAAGCAATGCATGCAGTAATAACTACAATATGCTTAGCCTAGTGACAAATAATTATCATTAATTAGTAGCAGCCATTACCTCTAGTCATACCAGCCTAAA
>NW_012152363.1:157644-158950 GCF_000956105.1 Propithecus coquereli
AACTCAAGTCTCCTGACTCCCTGTCCTGTATTCCCAAATGAATGCAGTTAAAAAAATCAATTAAAACCATCTGGTAAGTTAATACATTTCAAAATATATACTCTGAAATATACTGTGAAAAAGTCTAACAATGTTGGTAAGTCAATATTCAAATTATATATGCTGAATAATGCTCTTAATATATAAATCTCCATATTTGTTTGATGTGGCCCTTACTTGAGACCGAGGAATGAACACAGAGACACAAAGACGCAGACACATGACTGTAGCCCTTACAAAAAGACACAGACACCACAAAGACAGTATGAGGCTGCAGCAAAAAAGCTCTTGCTGTAGCTGCTTTATTTATAACATAGTCTGTTAGGCAACTGTCCCACTGCAATTTCTTCGTTCCCGCACATTCCCGACTCAACACGTCTCTGTTCCTTGTTGTTGCGTCTCTGGCGAGCAGATGTTTGCATCTGAACTCTCTAGCCCCTCCTGTTTGCTGGGTTAGGGTGTTCTGGACTTGCGTGCAAGGCCATAGACACGTTCTTGAGAAAAACAACAAGGAATCGTTCCCTGACACAGGTGTCCTCTACATTTGTTTTTCCCTACATATTATAAATTTGCTAGATAGTCTAGTTGACATCAATATAATGTCAAAACCAACATGAATGACCAATAGCCATTATCCATACTCTCACTATAGACATGACAATGGAGAAAGCCCTGATATTAACCTATAGTTAGATAAACATTCAGCTTAAACTGTACAAACGTGGAATAAAGTGAACCACGTTGACTATACAGATTATTGTTAGGTTAAGTATGTACAATACTCATCATCCGCGAGATTGATAGTGATAGAGCAATCAAAATCACTGCTTTGGTAGAAGGATGTCATTATGGGACATTTGCAGCCCCAGGATATATGCAAATTAGTGTATCTGTAAGTTTTAAACTATAAGAACAGAATTCATTTCCAGGATAGTGATCCAAGGAAAATGAGCATCTCTAAAAGTATAAAAGTTAGCTAGGCTTTTTCACAGCAGCAATAGAGGCAAGTATCAAACAAATAATGTAATCTTTGCTTACGGTTTTACATATTTTTAACTTTTCTTTACAATAGCTCATTTCATAACTTGGTAAAGCAAAACCAAATAATCAAAATTAGATAATCTGAAGAGATTTCCAACTGCATTTTAACCTATTTTGACTATTTTATGTTCTATAAAACTTTTGGCTCTTAATAATATTTTACACTTAGGATTTTTAAGTTCTGTAAGGTTAGGTAATGGTTTTAAGTTTAAACTGAAAGCATTTA
>NW_012152363.1:159000-160857 GCF_000956105.1 Propithecus coquereli
TGAAAAGAGTTTACATATTGGAATTATTATATTTGATTCAATCTTAGCCACAACATTCATCTTACTACAACATGTGAAACTTACTAGTAGAGTCCTGAAAAATTTAGATATATACTGAAAGAATAAAAATAAAAATTTCAAACTGTGATCTTTTTATGATTCGTTATTTGTATGATTCCATACTGAAAGACAAAGAGTTATTTTTTCTTTAATAAGAAAAAAATTGAAGTAAAATTTACAATGAATTTAATCCTTGTTAAAATAAAGGGCTCTGTCTATTGACTTATTGCCTGTTTTCTTTAAATGGTATTTTAAGTATTCATTTTAATCTATAAATACTTACAGAATTGGCTATAGACAGAAAGATTTCCAAATACAGAATAATGATACTCAGGATTAGACATAAATACAGTAATCTTTATTCTTAAAAACAAACAAAACTATGTTAATATGATTTCTTTCAGCTAGAGAAAATGATTTACCTTGGTGCTTTAAATCTAAAGTACAATAATATGTATTATTCTGACAGAAAGTTAATGGAATATTTAAAAACAATTTCTGTACAAAGTTATAATGCTGAATTTGATTGAACATATTTTGAAATAAAGCAATGAAAATACATGTTACAAGGAATGATACTTTGAAGGCAAAACTATTGTAGAAAAACACAATTTCTTTTACTTGAGAAAATGTAATATACATACATGAAGTGTATGAAAAGCCACATGGTAGATGAGGATATTATGGGGTATAGGATATTATATATCAAGCTATATTGGATTTTGAAAACATTTTCTAAAGGAAATATAAACCTGTAAGGAACTTAGTCATTGTTTTCATATGATTATAATTTCAGTTAGTAATAAAAAAGAACAATTTAGCATATTAGTGCCTAATATTCTAAATGAAGAAACTAGAATTAAATGTAAGTTTCCACTAGCTTTATTTCCTATATTCTAGTCAATCTACCAATAAAATCTGGATTATATTTGTCGAAATAACCTCAGCTGTTGTCCACTATACTATTTCAATCTATTTTTTATTAGTAAACATGACTTGTAATTTAGTTCTCTTATGCCCTACCTTGATAAACTACCTGTGATCCTTTTTAAAGGGTTCCCTTACCTTTGACAGTGGTTTAAAAAAATAGAGTATAAAGGGGCTTACACAAGCCCCCATGGGTCTATTCCCATGGTAATATACCATGGGAAAGTAACTCATTTGCCATTGATGTATACCACTCAAACACATTTCTTACATCTTGAATACTATTTTGCACATTGATTCAATTTGGCAATTGAAGATAGAATCTAGACTGTTACCCAAAGCTTTATCCCCAGGACACATATTAATATAGTATGTAAGAATACAGAAAATATAATGTGAGCAATTGTCACAAACATAAAGATGCCAAAATATGAATGCAAATTCTGCAATAAATAGTTTAGATGTTTGTGATCATTACTTGTTTGGTCTGAAAGTTAAATGACAATGATAATGCAAGCACACCGTGAACTGAAAATCACATTTTTCCCCCATCAGGAATTTTCCAAAATATTTCACAGAAAGAAAATATATAGGTCTTTTTCTCGTATTCAGTTTTCTAACACATTGGAAAGCCCATAGAATTTTACATCCTTTATTGTTCAAAGATGTCATAAACATTATGTCATTTGATTCAGTGGTTTTTACATTTTGTTTGTTAATTTTAAATAAGAAACCCTTATACAAACACATTTCCCTAGGGTGTCTAAATAAACAAAACAGGGTAAAGTAGAGCTGCTGTGACTGAAACAGGGAAGGAAGCCCACAGCCATGCTCACTTAGCTGTCTTAGGCACTCTCCTTAGTCACCATC
>NW_012152363.1:172092-173205 GCF_000956105.1 Propithecus coquereli
CCTTTTTAAAGGGTTCCCTTACCTTTGACAGTGGTTTAAAAAAATAGAGTATAAAGGGGCTTACACAAGCCCCCATGGGTCTATTCCCATGGTAATAGACCATGGGAAAGTAACTCATTTGCCATTGATGTATACCACTCAAACACATTTCTTACATCTTGAATACTATTTTGCATATTGATTCAATTTGGCAATTGAAGATAGAATCTAGACTGTTACCCAAAGCGTTATCCCCAAGACACATATTAATATAATATGTAAGAATACAGAAAATATAATGTGAGCAATTGTCACAAACATAAAGATGCCAAAATATGAATGCAAATTCTGCAATAAGTAGTTTAGATGTTTGGGATCATTACTTGTTTGGTCTGAAAGCCGAATGACAATGATAATGCAAGCACACCATGAACTGAAAATCACTTTTTTCCCCCATCAGACATTTTCCAAAATATTTCACAGAAAGAAAACATATAGGTCTTTTTCTCATATTCAGTTTTCTAACACATTGGAAAGCCCATAGAATTTTACAACCTTTATTGTTCAAAGATGTCATAAACATAATGTCATTTGATTCAGTGGTTTTTACATTTTGTTTGTTAATTTTAAATAAGAAACCCTTATACAAACACATTTCCCTAGGGTGTCTAAATAAACAAAACAGGGTAAAGTAGAGCTGCTGTGACTGAAACAGGGAAGGAAGCCCACAGCCATGCTCACTTAGCTGTCTTAGGCACTCTCCTTAGTCACCATCCCTAGGGACACCATTAACCCATCCCCCATGTGTCTCAAAGCACAGATCGAAAACCACTGATCCATCCAACCCATTTCATTTTATAATGAGGAAGCTGAACCCTCGGAGGTTAATTACTCAAGCTACTGTAACTAGTTGATGGCAAAACCAGAATTAGAACTCAAGTTTCCTGGCCAGGCGTGGTGGCTCACACCTGTAATCCTAGCACTCTGGGAGGCGAGGCAAGTCAGGAGTTTGAGACCACCCTGAGCAAGAGTGAGACCCTGTCTCTACTAAAACTAGAAAAATTAGCCAGGCATTTTGGCACCTGCCTGTAGTCCCAGCTACTCAGGAGGCTGAAGCAGGAGGATCCCTTGAGC
>NW_012152363.1:175090-176178 GCF_000956105.1 Propithecus coquereli
TGAATGTTTTGTATATCTGTAAGTTATAGTTCCTTGATGAGAAGATTATTTCGTCCTATGGTTAACCATCATGATTTTGTTGCAAGCTGATTAGCTACCCACTTTGCAGTAGAAATCAGGAGTGAGTAAGAAGAGTGATACAAAAACTTAGCTATAGCAACTGTAACCAAGAAAGAGGTGGGGAAGAAGGGAGCAGAACTGTGAAACAATGCTTAGGAAAAAGCGAGCTACAACTTCAATATCCCTTTCATTGTCAGCATGTTGGGATTTCATAATCTCTCAATAATAATTCTAAGAAGCAAATTGTTATGATCAAAAGTCATTAACTGATGAAAACGAGCCCTCCCAATCTGGGTTTGACCTTTTAGAATTTAATGTTATTCACTTAATCATGACTCCTCTCTCTCCTCAGGGTAATCAGAGAGACCAGAAACATAAGTATTTCTTCATTCCTCTTTTTTTTGCTTGTTTGTTTGAGTTCAGGAATTAAAGCATTTGTTGTCATTCTATCCACACGTACCATAAATATTAACATTTTCCACATAGATTAAACCACTTATGATATTGTCTTAAAGTGAATGGAGGCATCAGTGAAACACAGTGGGCAGGGGTCAGGGTATTTGATTCTGGTCATGAATGCCATTACATGAGACTATTGTGCATCTCATCTAACTGGTCATAACAGGTCTTAATTTTAAATCAGTGAAGTTGGACTAGGTGACTTTTTGCTAACTCTTTCAGTTCTAAAATGATCATATTTTTAAATTGCTTTATTTATAGTTTACAGAAGAGCCAGGTGTTAAGAAGACAATCTCTCTATTGTGCCAAGTAGTCCCACTAGCTGTCTAAAGCATTCCCAGTGATTAGTTAATAATCCCTGATTAACAAAAGTATACTCTGAAATTTCAACTGGAAACACGTAAGTGGTTTTACAACTTACGGTTTTTCTTAGAAGAGCCTCTATTAAAGTTTGACTTTGTTTTCAATCCCTTACAACAGCTTATGAGGCAGGTGTGTCTTTAAAAACACACATAAATTAGTCTTATTGTGTAACAATGATTAATATTTATTCACCAAACACATAAGAG